>NW_021604633.1:2201842-2238745 GCF_004785775.1 Grammomys surdaster | reverse complement strand
GACCAAGTTGGGCACTCCCGCTCCCTCTCCCTCCCCCCTCATTAGAATTCTCTCTTTCATTTTGAAACAAGGTCTCTCCCTGGCCTATAACTTCATAGCGGGCTCCACTGGCTGGCTAGAGAGTCTCAGGGATTTGTTTCCACCTATTCCCAGCATGAGAATACAGAGTAGAGGCAGTCAAGAGACATCATTTGACATAAAAATAGACCAATAGGGCAGAATCCACACTGCCTTCAAATTCAGTTTCTCATTAAACACTGTCCATGCCTATAAATACTTTCAGAAAGTTTCAGAATTAAGAAAGATCAGCCATAACCCTTATTATGTCATTCAAAGTTCTATGATGAGGTTGACTTTTTTTCTGAGGGGAAAGTATGTATTGAATTCATTGAAGATATCCTGATTAAATTTTTTTCATGCAATGTAGTCTTCCCTTTCCTTAACTCCTCCAGATCCTCCCCACTTCCGTATCCACTCAACTTCATGTTCTTTCTCTCCCTCTAAAATGAACACAAAAGCAAAGAAAAGACAATAATGCCAAAACAACAAAGTGTAACAGAAAGATTACTAAAGAACAGCAGCAGCAACAACAAACCAAATCAACTAACCAAAACAAACAAAACCTACATGGAGTATGTTTTGTGTTGGGTAACTACTCCAGGGCATGCAGGGTATGCATTAGGTTGATATACCCAGTGACACTCCATAAGAGGAAAAAAAAATGGTATTTCTTTTTCCTAGCAGGCAACAATTGCAAATAACTTGCTGGGTAGGGGTGGAACTCAATGTTCACTTCCCCTTCTTAGTGCTGGGCTCCCATTTGACTTGACCCTGCAAAGGCTTTTTGTATGCTGTCACAGTCTGTGACTTTATATGTGTATAAGGCTTGTTGTATCTAGATGATACACTTTTATTGGAGTCATCCATCCCCTCTGGCTCCTACAATCTTTCTGCCTCCTCTTTTGTAGTGATCCCTGAACCTTGAGGGGTAGTTTGATAGAATATCCTATTTAGGACTGAGTACTTCACAGTTTCTCACTCTCTGCACATTGTGCAGTTGTGGGTCTCTGTGTTGATTACTGTATATTGCAAGAAGGAGCTTCTCTGGTGACAGTTGAGTGATGTCTATGAGTATAGTAATAGATCATTGGGAGTTATTTTATTTCTATGTTTCTTCAGAAGAATAAACATAGAAGATTTCTCCATAGGCCAATGACCTATCCAGTCTCATGTTCTTGGCCAATTTAGCAGTGTCAGGAATGAGTTACATCTCACTGAACGATCCTTATATACAATCAAGAAGTGGTTGGTTACTCCATGACATTTGTGCCACTAGAACACCAGTATATCTTGTAGGAAGGTCTCTATTGAAGGCCACAGGATTTATAGCTGGAGGATGATAATTAGTTTACTTTTCCAGTAGTGTGCAGAGTACCTTTCAGCACCATGAAGCTTCTAGTTGGTCACTGCTCAATTTCTCTATGTTTGATGATGTAAACAATACTTCAGCAATAGAGTTTCACCATTCAATTGTGGAAGGTAAGTGTGGGGCTGTGGTATGCTTATGGGTGTGGTTTCTGTTGGGTTGAGTTGTAGATTCCATGTGTCTGCTGCCCCAGGCAGCTGTTGCTACGGCTCAGAGACAGAAGCACTGGAATTTGACCTTGTTACTCAATGCAGTGCTGGGTGGACACTGGGCTCTGGGAAGCTGCATGACTTTGTTCCAGGGTCAAGGGGGAGAAGATAAGCTCCTTCAGTGCCCCTCAGGGAATGCGACTCTTGGTCACAGTGACTTGATTGGCTGGGTCATGGCTGGCTCAGCTAGCTCACTTGAGTGGATGGTTTCCATGGCTGGAATGCAGACAGGTCCTCAGGGGGAGATTAGGTGGTGGCTCAGTAGTTGAAGGCCTTTTCCACAGTTCCCCACAGCAGGCCCCCAAAACGAGAGGTAGTTCAGGGTCTTAAGATATGGCCTTAAGATATGTATTGCTGGGCTGGAGAGATGGCTCAGTGATTAAGAGCATTCAGTGGTTAAGGTCCTGAGTTCAATTCCCAGCAACCACATGGTGCCTCACAACCATCTGTCATGGAATCTTATGCCTTCTTCTGGTGTGTCTGAAGACAGCTACAGTGTACTCATATACATTAAAAAAATTCTTTAAAGAAAAAAAGGAAAAAAAATCTTTATTGTCATGGCGAAAAGTGGATGAAGCTGTACCCTGTGTTCTCAGGGTAGGCCTGAGGTTAAATACCTTTTGCAAGTAGGAGGAGGGTCTAGGAAAGAATGCTTAATTGGCTACACCCTCTGGTCTCTTGGTATCTCATGAATATGGAGATGTCTTGAGGCTCTGTGGCCTATAGTCATGCCCTTTACCTGTGCTATGTGACCTATAGCCACAAACCTCTCTTTGGGAGGGGCTACAGAGGGCTTTCCTACATGCCTGAAAGGTGATGATTGATGGAGATCTTGAGCCTCATGTCAGGAGCCTGGAGTCTAATTGCATGGTGAAATGCATACTATCCTTTGCAGGGAGACCTGTAAGGTCTCGAATCTGCTGGGTCTCTGGCCATCTCTAGCCAGTGCTCGACCAGAAACCATGCTGTCCTTTCACGGTCCTGCAATTTCCCCTTTTTCTCTTTCTTTCTTTCTTTCTTTCTTTCTTTCTTTCTTTCTTTCTTTCTTTCTTTCTTTCTTTCTTTTTTAAAAAGAGAGACATGACTGGAGTGACTGTATTGGGGTTTAATTTAAAATTTTTACAGTTAAATTTTTTTTTTAGAATTTTACACATGTATATGATGTATTCTGATTATATTTCCCTCCACTCCTTCTAATTCCTCCAAGATCAACCCCCACATCCTTAGACACAAGTTTTGATTGGACAATATTTTAATCTCTGTGAAATAAGAATTCATTTTACAATTCATACACTAGGGACTATGTCTGGGAATGGTGGTGGCATTACCTCCTCTATCAGTTGTTCATATGCCTCTTAGGAATCATGGTCTCCTCTTAGTTCATGACATACAGAAAATTTGAATTCAGCTCTGACTCTAAATTATGTTCTATTTCTAAGACATTCTTTGGACTGATAAAAGAAAAAAATGTCAATGACAAAGAAATTGAGCTTTGTGGACACTGGTTTATAACTAAGGTATTCGATACAGATACATGTGCACTATTCTATGTATAAGAAACAAGAATATTGAGTACCAATATTAAATAAACATCCTATTGTAAAATGTCTCTATTACCTACATCTTCTAAATTCAGTTTAATCCCCCTGACACTAGACAAAAGCATATTTCATTCATGGCACGTGACTCATCACTGTGGGTCAGACAGAGGGATGTATTATTTAGGTTGTCCTTATCAGGGATGATGATGAAGATAGAATTTTAAGAACGTCCTGCTGATATGCAGTACTAGCTGTTATCATGTATGTGTTATGATGCCACTATAACCCATTTTGAGGAGAAGTAGTTAGAGATTCATTAAAGTGTAAACATTTTCTTAGATATCATAAATAAGAATTATTAAACAAGAATTAAACCAGTGATCTCAGCTTCACAAACAACCCCAGCCCCATTAAGTCATATTCAAACTGCTTTTGATCTAAAAAGGGATAGGCTGTCTCCTGTGTGAAAGGGGAGAAGATCTGAGGCCTCTCAAGAAGCAAGTGCAAACGCTTCTGTGATCAGACTCAGCATCCTCCCAGTATGGATATTTCCCATGGGATCTTCCTGGCTCATAAATGGAGTCTGAAATCAATATGATGCTCGGAGTGTTGGCAAAGCATCGGGGAAAGATCCCACAATTTTGTTTAATGACATTAAATCAAACTTGGATTTTAAAACTCACTTGTGAGCCTTCATCGCATCAAAATAGTTCCATCCAAAGGCAGGAATAAAACACCTTTTTCAGCTGTAACCTGCACTATGCACCTGCTGCTGGTGGGACCTTTTGTTCAGTGGAAACTCCAAGAGCCATTATAACCTTATCTTGTGCATATGAATGTCCTCAGATAGTTTTCAACATTACAGAGTTTTCCCCAAGCCACACAGCCATGCTCTATTCCTGAGAATGTGAACCTCCTCTCAGATGCTGCCAGTTCATCTAAAAGCTTTATCACATTGATGACAATTTCAGTTAGAACATTGGTTTGTGTCTCTATTCTTATGAAAAACTTTCCATTTTGACGACTGTGAATTAGCAGTTGCCATGAATAGTATTTAATTGTTCTTTTAAAAATGTGTTCCTCATGCCCTCCACTCTGGATAACTGTTGTGGTTGTTACAATTACTGTTTCCACACAAATAGAATGGTGTATCCACTCAGGATGACTGTTGTCGTTGTTACAATTATTGTATTACACATGAAGAATAGGAAGTAGAACTGATGTGGCTCACTTAAGGTCATGTAAACAGAAAGGGATAAAGAAAACTTTAGACGGGAGATGCACACAAGGATCAATAGTTAAGAACACTTGCTGTATTTGCATAGGATCCAAATTTATCTCTGAGGACACACAACTGCTCATAACTCCAGCTCAGGGAACCCAATACCCTCTTCTGGGCTCTAAAAGCACCTGTAGACATGTGTGTGCACTCACTGACACACATAGAGTCAAGCCTGTCCACAAATAGGCATAACATAAATATTTTTTAAAAATTTAAAAAAGATAATTTTAGATTATATTTTCCTCAGCAAAAGTCTGACTTTCAAACTTTTTCTTGGGCCCATGACAAGATAAATATCTGCTTCTGTGACATATTCTAAAAGGCTAATGTCTGGTTGGTATTATCTCACTGGTAGAGTACTTTCTGAGCATGTGTGAGTCTTCAGATTCCACCCCCAGCATCCACACTCACCTCCACCCCCAATAAACAAGGTGGGATATATGAGGACACTTCAACTAAGGCAGAGATGTCAGTAAACCTGAGATCCAAGGAGTGCTGTAAACATTTACAGTTTGCTTACAAGACATACACAACAAGCCCCAGAATGATCTAGTGGAAGTAATATATATGATGTTATAGAGTAGTAAGATGCCCAGAGATGAGGACCCAAAATTGTAGAGATGGAATTACACTCTGTATCATTAACCCTGCTATTGGCAAGGGGATTAATGAGTACATTTCTCTGTCTGTGCTCTGGATGGGTCATCCCAGAAAGAGGTGTATATGATTACCTATATGACACTGTCCTCAGATCTTGTGCTCTATTAAATAGCTCCATGGTATTCTCAATCTATCTCCCATCTCTGAGTTTCCATTTTGTATCTGAAACAATAGGATCTAGTTTACCTTGTGAGTTTTTCACAAAACTTCAATAGGGCAATATGTACACCATGCTTCAGACAGCATCAAAACAGAGCCAGTTGAGGAGACTGGCTCTCTATTCGACCTGTCATGGCCTCTGTTTCCTCCCCTGTAAATGGGAGTTGATGTACCATTTTATACATTTCTTGGAATGAGTAGTTTAAGACTGAAAGAAGCTTCCAAATAGATGCCTTCAGGTAGATTTGCTCACTATAGCTTCAGGAATGCTCTGAGGAAAGGGAAAGAGTCATGTGCTACTTTGAGTAAATGCAGCGGTTGTGCTTCCTTTGGTAAAGAAGGAGAGAGATGAGGCCCAATTTGAGCTCCGGAGACTTTGGATACAGTATGAAAAACAGACATGCTAAAACACACTTTCTCATTTTCGTTGTTTTCAAAGGGACTCAAGAGGAAGAAAGAGGATTGTTCTGGAAGCTTTCTGGCATCTATTTCCATTTTGAACCTGTCGCAACTTAATAAAAGGGAAGACTAACTTGGTTCTATCAACCTTTGTCTTATTCAATGTACACCAACTGGAATGGTGGAAATTCATGAGAGGCTGGATGGCTTCTTGGCTCTGTGTCTCACAGGAAGTCACTCTGCTTGTGCAGAGTACAGACTCAACAACCTGGTCTGGTCACCACAGATGAAAGCAAGGGACACAGTGGGCTACAATTACACTATTTTGCTGGAGATCTCAGACTTCTAAAGACACCACAGTGCATGGCCCCTGTGAGTCAGCATAGCATTTGGTGGGGACTGTGTTGATCTGAGGGCACTTCTGGGTTTTCAGAGCAACCAGGCCAAGCTCTATATTTCTGGGAAGATGAGTCTAGATCATTTCTACCAGAAAGAAGTGGTGACCAAGAGTTTCTGATTCAAAGACTGAAGACAGATAAGAATTCTTTTTATCATCACTCAACACATTTTGTAAATGTCACCCTGTGAGTTCTGGCACTTTGTAGAGTGAATTAATTTATGGGATTTGTACATTCTTGGTAGAGTATCTAACCACATTGAAGACAGATTGAGTATCTGTTATCTCTGTGCATATAGAAAATTAGTACTGGTTGCTGGAAAGATGCTGCATTGGTTAGGAACACTTGCTGTACTTCCAGAGGACCTGAGTTCAGTTCCAAGCATCCATAGCAGGTGGCTGACCACCACTGGTAACAACAGCTCCAGGGGATCTGATGTCTCTGGCCTCTGAGGCCACTCATGGGCACACACTCATATGCAGACACAGACACAGACACAGACACACACACACACAGATACACACACATACACAATGCATAATTAAAATAGTAAAAATTAATCTTAAAATGAAAGTTAATATATGCTTGTTGCAAAAGTTTAATGGGTAACCTCTAAACAGATGGATAGGTAAATTAAAGGGGAAGGCACATATCACGAGAATGACTGTTGGATCTGTTTAGAACACACATGCCCACTGGAGTTTAACTATGGGGCAATGTAGGGATGTTTGAGGCTCCAAAACCAGGAAAAAATAGATGTCAGGACTGTATACAAGTGTTCAGCTTAATCCAGGTACGATATGGTGACCTCAAACGCCCATGACCTTGTCTTACTCCTCTAGCCAGGTTGAACTTGTCTGCCTGCTTCCACAGGCTCCATCAAGACTAAGCTCCACAGGAATTGCCCTGGAGACAGAAGTCTCTCTTTCCTGAGTCAATTGATCCACCTCAAATAAGTCCAAAGGAGAAGACTAATGTGTATGAAGCAGGAGCCACAGGGCAGGAGACACCAACCCAGAGTGGCTGGAACTTACCTGGTAAGTCCAAAGGCTATAGGTGAGCTGAGGGAGTAGATGCAGGCTCTGCTCAGGCCTCTGCCCATCCAAGAGGCTGGTGTGTGATTGAGTCATCCTGAGACATACAAAAGGCACAGTCCTTGATATGGTTGGGCTTGTGATTGGAATAGAAAGGGTCAGTCACGGCCCTGTTCTGCAGGCCCCTCATCTGGCTATTTGGGGCAGAGAAATTCATCCATCTTTCTAAAGTGTCAAGTGTCTTGTTCTCTATAACAAAGAGGCCTTGGCAGGCCCATATAGATGTTCCCAATGAAGAATCTCTCCTTTCACCTTTCCTCGACAAAGCTCAAGCTTGGTTAGAGATCAGTTGCCAGCATCCCCAGTGTCTTCATCCTACCTTTATGTCTATAACCCTTCCTGACTTCATTTGCTGTCTCCCCTAGGAGCCCTAATATTCATCTGCACAGAATGTCCAGGGCAAAGAACTGCTTTATTTGAGTCAACAGTGTCTTTTCTTCTCCTCTGTCTCACTGGCACTCAGACACATTTGCCCCAAACTCTCTGTTTCCTCAGCCCTAAAGTGAGCTTCGTAACAGACATCAAAACATATGCCCCTGTAGAGTACTGGGTAGAGAACAAGGTAAGCTGTAGTCACCAGACAAACCTGAGCTTGAAACTATATATCCTGAAATGTTTCAATGTCTGATCTCAAGTGCTTTTATCTGCTCTGCCATTGAAAGAATTTCAGAACTGCTTACATTTAATTAAGAAGAGCTTGGACCTGAGTCATCCCACCTTCCACCCCACACTGACGTGACTGGGATAAGCCCCATTCAAAGGTTTCTCTAAACCCCTCCATCCTCCCAGGTTTATGAGAGGTTATACGGCTGGGCAGAGGATTTGATCAAACATGACAGCAGACTGCTGATAACATCATTGTCAGTTTACTCAATCAAGTTATCTAAGAAATATGGTATTTAATTAGAGTCTACTCAGTTCTTGACAAATGTGAGTGGGGAGCTTAGACCCGAGAGCCAGCCCTGAGCGAAGGCTCAGAGGCTTCAGTAACTCTTCCACAGGGCGTGGTGGCCAAAGGCTCCTGGGTAGGGTGAGTCTGGGCAGGGGAAGAAGTTAGAGATTCCTTTTTTAAAATGCTAACTATCGATTTGCCTCATAGAAATTCCTCTTCTAGCTCTTTGAGAGGTAAGGTTGTGTTTTGTGATTATCTCAAATCACACAAAGAAAAGCAAAGACGATTGTGGTTTTGGAGATACAAGGCCTGATGAGTAAGTATCTGTGGGAACAGTGAATTACAAAGAAAATCAATTTGGAAATAGAGCTAATTAGGGCAAGGAGAATTTTCAGTTTCACATATCTTTTTTCTTTCTTTTCTCTTCGAGAGAATTAAAGGCAGATAACTTATTTGACCTTCCATGCTTCCTATACTTAGCATATAACAAACAGCATGAAAAATATTTAATGCATTTTAATAAAGCCTCTTTCTCAATGGGACACTTTTCAAAAACTACTGAAATTGTGCAGATAATTCATTTATAATTTATATTCATTAATGTTGAGGTGTGATTTTTTGATATGTATTGTAATGGTAAGTACAGCCCCACAAGGCCGGGTTGCTTCCAGGAATGAGAGAATCCACACATACAATGTGACTTTGCTCCTCGATTTAAAACTATTGGTTAAATAAAGATGGCAACAGTGACTAACTGGGCAGTAGAAACATAGGCAGGTTTGAGAGTTACAAGGCTTGGTGTCCAGGGAGACAATGAGGAGAGAGGGAGGAAGATGAAGAGAGGAGAAGACACCATGGAGTAGGAATCTTAAAACCATGACCATGAAGGCTGGCCAACTGAAGTAAAGAGCAGCCCAGATGGAACATAATAAGTAATAACTTGGGGTTATCAATAGAAGAGTAGATTCTAATAGCATACAGGGTAGATATCTGCCAAGGTTTAGTGCTGATAAGGGCTTATTATAAATTAAAAGTTGAATGTGTCTTTTATCTGGGAATTGAACAATCAAAGGCTGAGTAGAAACCCCTGATTGAGATTAAATATCTTCAACAACATATTATATATTATGTCATATACATATATATGTATATACACTGTAATAGGTCTGGTGAGTATTTGTTTTCAAGTAACTGAAATTTAGACATATTGTGAGATAAATATCTAAGAGCAAATCTATACCACTCTGCCAATTCAAATCTTTGTTATTGCTGAGAAAACAAAGTACTGTTAACCTGTGACAAATTTGAGAAAGGATTTAAAGTACTGGATTCACTGGGCATGAAGAAGTCAAGTTAATACTTATGAGGAAGCTTCCCACTCTTGGCCAGCATCATAGTTTTGATCAATGCTGTCCAGGCTGCTGAAGGCAATAGATCATCAGAGATCTTATCCAGCTATGAACCCTTGAATTGTAATAATGGCCAGGTAGGATTACAAATGTAATAGTGACATGAATGTCATGGGGGTAACCAACTACTTTGTGCTTTGATTTAATTCTTCCAGTGTAAAACACATGATTGGCGCTGTAAATCTAGCCAAGAACTCATGACTGCGGTGCTCACAGGATTTAGGGAATGAATCTGTTATTGTTACTTTTCTAAGTGAACATAGTCCCAAGCAACCTTCTAAATGCACATCTCTGTACCCATAGATTAACACAGCACTCAGATTCCAACAGAGAAGTTTCTTTGTGCAGTGGTTGGTAGTTAATGTAGAATTTTACAACTGATCAAAATGTAAACAAAAAGTAACTGGAATATAGCCACAAATGGGAAGTCTGTCTTACTATGCCTGTACATACACACACTTACACACACTTTCAAGTCTCAGGGACCATTGTAGATGAGACAGCAGAAAGAGTGTAAGAGACAGAGGTTGGGAAGGACACAAGAAAACTGTATCTTCTGGGAAAAACAGGCCCATGGAACTCGTGAAATCATACCAGGTATGGCTGTCTGCACACCACATCGGGCCAGTCAACAGTCTATCATAAAATGGAAAGGGGTTGATCAGTCCTACTTCTTACTATCTATGAGCAGTTGATGGCTTCTAGGGGAGGAAAACTCAGTTTTCTTTGTGAGTATAGCTCCTGGTAAGTCAGTTAAACCCTAGTGCATGGTCCTGTATCTGCAAGTTTGTGGATAGCATGAACTAGAGTATATGAGTTATTAAATAAAATAAAAAAGATACAAAGTTGGGAGTAAGTGAGTGGGGTGGATCTGGCAGGAGCTAACAGAGGATACTGCAAGTGAGTATGATCAAAATACATTGTCTGAAAATCTCAAAGAATTAATTAAAATGTATTTTTGAAGGTGATTTTTTGTTGTTGAAGCTACCACTGACTTGAATAAGCTTTACTTTCTTTCCTGGCCCTGCTATCCACCTAAGACAAATGATCAGGTACCCTTTCTTATACTTGCACTGTGCCTTCTAGCTATGATTCATGAATGGGTTGAGTTTCTGCAAGTAAGAATGTTCATCTCATGCAGAAGATGAGCTGGATCAGAATGAGAGTGCTGTGTCCCTTAGAAGGAAGCCAGTCGCTCAAGATAAACTTGGCTTTAGTGCTGTACTGTGCTACTAAGTCACTGGCCTCCCTCCTAATGAAGACTGATATTGCCTCTGATAACCACTAAATGATTAACAGGGCACACGAAACAAAATAAGAGTAGTTACTTCCAGGCACAGATCTGGTACCCAGTGGTAGGTTTTCAGTGCCCCACCTGCAGGGCCAGAGTCAGATCAGTTCCACTACAATGTCACATTTTCTATGCATATCTTTCTCTTAGTGGTTTCTACTTCTACTTTGCGGTGCCTTTTCTAGACATTCCACCCCGTGAGGGTCATGAGAGCAGTAGGGTAGACAACTAAAGGAGATATTCAGTGGTGTTGATCTCCAGGATGCCCAGTGTATACTTGAACCTACTGCATACCAAAGATGCCAAGGGTTTCTTTTTTTTTTTTTCTTTTTTTTTGAACATGAAATGCTTTTTTATAGCATGTTTTACAAGGGGAGGGGGTAAGAGGGTCCAGGTGGTGGAAAAGTACAAAATCTTCTTGGCCTGTGCCTTGAAACATGTCATGGTCTATATGGTACACTGCCTTGAATTATGATCTACCTGCAGTTCTTCAGAAGATATGGTACACTGCTTGAGTTATGGTCTCCCTGCTATTCTTAAGAAGACATGGTACTCTGCTTTGAGTCTATCTGCAGTTGCTAAGCAGGATCTTGCAGTTGCCAAGCTTCAGAGGACATTGTGCAGGTGGGGAAAGGTAGGGGGTAAGGGTAAGGGCGAGGGTCCTGGCTTCTGGCATCTCCCCCTTCTCTGTTTAGTTAGAGAAGGCGTCTTATGTTCAATCCCAACTATGTGAGTTTTGAATTTGGATGTCTAATTATGGGGGGTCTTAGACAAGTTCACAACCCCAAAACACTGATGTGAGACGAGTCACATCGATGGTCGAAGGGTTTAGGCTGTCGACGATGGGCAACGTCAAGGGACTCTGATGTGGGTGAAAGGAGGGTGAGAGCCCTGTCTTAGGCCATGTAGGCTGCACCCACTCCCAGCACCATGCACTCCTTTTCGGCTGCATTGGGTAGATGCCAAGGGTTTCTAAAGCAATTGTTTATCTTACATGACTAGATGAGAGAAATTGTTCTGAGTCCCTACACACCACTTAGGCTTTTTTGAAAACAGAATTTGCTAGGAAATGACTGTGGTATGTACTGAGTGAATTCTATGTGCTGTGCACTCAGTAAAGCATTTTGTTGAGGTATAAGACTCAACCTTGCCCAAGAAAAATGTCTATGATGCTTACCAGATGCTCCTGTTAGGATTTAACCATTTCATCCCCAAATTCCTATGTTGAAGCATAAAGTGACCATCAGTAGTCATGTCCTATAACAGGAAATATCTTGTTGAATGAGGTTACCTTGCAGTAGGGCCACAATCCAACAGAATGGATGTCCCTATTGATAAGGGAATGGACCCTGTGAGTGCAAGCCCTCTTAAGAAAGGCCAGGAGAAATCAAAAAGTCCAGCAGAGGCAACCTGTGTCCTTGGGATCCCAGCCTCCAGAGCTGAGGAATAAGATACCTTCTCTGTTGTACTGTGTTCAGTGTGAATCAGCTAAGACAGATCTGAAGGGAGAGTGGTGGGACCTACTATTGGGGAATGGTCATATGAAGGAACTGAGTTAAAATTGTGGGAAGAAACTCACGTGGGCATCAGCTTATAAGAACGAACACACTGTTCTGAGGATAGGGAAGAAGAGGTCAGTACCAGGTGAGCTTCATGGTGAGGCCCAGTGCTGGCAAAGCTGGCTAAGCCATTCCCTGATTTCAGGCTTACTCTCTTCCTAAGGGAAAATAAATGCTACTTTAAAATTTGGTATTTGAAAATATTTAAGCTTTTGAGGGATAAGCAGAATGCAGCTGTGCACCCCAGTTAGACTCAGCCATTTTAATACCCTACCACATGGGAATGAATGCTCTGCTCTCTTTCCCCCACATATAACTGGGTATCATGTACATCAATATTTATAGAAACACATATAGGTATTCTGATATTCTTTAAACCACCTAGAAATAGATGATATCCATCTTAATGATTCTCCTATGTTTTACTTTATGCTTTACATAATCACATCCCAGGTACAAACTTCAAACAATATTTATAGAATACGTTTATCTAAACTGTTATTTGCATTGCAAGTCTAGCAACCGAACTGATATTTTTCTCTTTGTCATTTCTGCTGTCTGGGACCGAATATTGCGTTTGTATGCGTTTTGTCTCTTTAATCTTTTTTTTCAGTTTAGCAGATTTACATGCCCTTCTGTGACTTTTAGGACACTGACATTTTGGGGGAATATGACACCTTTAAAATATTAATAGAGAGTTAGCTCCTTGGGGCTCACCGAGTGCCACTTCTTTAGGGTAAGTGGTTTATGTATTCTGATTTCGATGTGGCAGAGGTGACCATGTGCTTGTGGCAGGGACATGTACTTAGAGGAATGTGACCCATATCCTGAGCAGTGTTATGTGGCTTCTGATGTTCCCAGCTGGACAGTGATAGCTTTTCCCCCCAACTAACAGAGTAATCTGTGAAAAGACAAAAATTTTAAAGTGCTTTTCTTATAAAAAATTTATTCCAGCTCTACCTGTCTTATACCCCAACCACATATCTCTCCTCTCCCTGTCTCTCTGTCTCTCTGTTGCTGTCTCTTTCTCTGTCTCTCTCTGTTTCTCTCTCTGCCTCTCTCTGCCTCTCTCTGTCTCTCTCTGCCTATCTCTGTCTCTCTGTCTCTCTCTCTCTCTCTCTCTCTCTCTGTGTGTGTATGTGTGTGTGTGTGTGTGTGTGTATTTAAAGCAAATTCATAAGAATCAGTTCTCTCTTCCTACCAGGGATTGAACTTGCATCTCAGCCTTGGCAGCAAGCACCTTTACCTGTTTAGTCATCTATTTCAACAGCTCTGGGAGACACTTCAATGACACACAAACATTCAGTTCATATTAAATTAACTTCATCAGTTGAATATCAATTAATGATCAATCCCAGAGATGGCATTCACTCTGGTGGTTGAGAAATGGAGTGCCTTATAAGTTAGCATTCTTTGTACTCAGCTTCACTTAGCATTGAAAGTTTGACTTCAAGCCAGAGACTGTATTAGTGCCATAGACATATATTCTAATGGTTTGGATTTATGGATTTGTGTTTATTAGTGTGTTATTATTTTGGTCCTCAAAGGGGTTAGAGGGATGATTCAGGTATGTAAGGGTGCTTGCTGCCAAGTCTGACTACCTGAGTTTGAGCCCTAAAACCTACATGATAGGAAAGGAGAACTGAGTCTTGCAAATTATCCACTGACCTCCATACTCCAACTATAACACACACATACAACACATAAATAAATGTTATAAAAAAAAAACCAGCAGTTGATCTTTTACAGATAAGTGTTTTCCTATGCTTTGTCCTAGAATTGGCCAAAAAATGGACAGCTTTAAAAATCTTGTTTTCCTTGCTTTCTCTGGATCTTCATGACCTAAAGGGCCTTCAAAACAAGAATGGAGCTTTAGATTTAGTTCCTTGCTTGACACATCTGTTTTATTTACTGCTTGAATAAATATCAACTTTCTCTATGTGTGCCTGTTGTGGTCTAGATGTGGGATGTCCTCCACTGGCTCTTGTATTTGAAACTCAGTGTCACAGTAGGTGGAGCCATTTGGGGGAACTTGTGGTTCATCTAACTGAAGCGGACCCACCATGCAGGCTTTTTAATAAGATGGTACCTGTTTTTAGTCCCATCAGCATCCTGCTATTTTCTCTCCTACAAAGAATAGGTTCACAATGACACTGTCACCGCACACTCCACAACTTCCTTGCCAAGATATTGAGCTGAGATAAATCCTTTCCCTTGTTATCATTTCCACCAGGTATTTACTCACACCAATTAGGGAATCAACAAACACAGAACTCAAAGCCTGTGTGGCTGAAACAACAGATATAATTATTTGAATTTTAATTCAGACAACATAATACTTTTTCTTGGTATAAGTTCTTTCTCTTTAGGAAGGTAGGGGAATATGAGACTGCAAGGAAGAGCCTAATGCTTTTTTCCAGTTCTTAGTTGCCAAAAACAGTTCTAAACTTTCTACATTTTTATTTCCACTGATTTTCATAAATCCTCATTGTATAGGTAAAAACATTGAGGCTTTAGAGACTCTTGAAAGACTACATAATAAGCACATAACAAAGTTTGAATTTTAATACAGTTATAATGACTATAAAGGCTTGCTTTTGTTAAAAAAAATAATAATCTCATCCTCAAAGTCCTTTATTTCTTTGAAAGAGAACAGTTCAAATGCTTGCTCCCAGCCTGGTCCGCATCCATTGAAGGTGAGACAGGCTCCTCCAGTGGCTGCTTTCAGTTCCCTTCATGGACCAGTTGGGCTGGTCAGAGGGACACCTGCTGATGGATTAGAGATGGTGCTGAACAGACTGGCAGGAAGCAAGATCAAAAGAAGAGAAAGTCTCCATGGTTACCCCATCCATTCTCCTTCCACAAAAGTCAAAGCAAAAACCAAGGTACAAAGTTGACCTTGCATGTGGCAGATTTAACGGGGCCCCTGTTTTGTTACCATACTGAAATGACAGCATGGTCAGCTTTTATATCACCATCTATAAATACAAAGCCTTGCAAGGTCAGGCAACAGCAAATAGAAGACAAGCCTACAACTCTAAAGTAGGAAAATAGAGGGGTGAGCCACAGCTAAACTAGCAGAGTAGACCCTCACCAATTAGAAGCAGTTTGCATCGGGGCTGAACTAGGGAAGACTGAAAAGCCAGAGATGCAGGTTCCTGTGAATTTTGGTTTGAACCAGAGCTAAAAACAGTAACACTGTTCAGGTGTCTATGTGGGCTGGATGGCAGAATTCTACAGGAGACAGAGACAGAATTCACCCATTTACTTGCTGGTGGATAGATGCAAGCAGGGCTCATCAGGATCCCCTAGGCAAGGTGAAAATGGAAACAAGTTTGATTGTTGTAAGTAGAACCAAAGACTCTGTCCCATGTTCAGATTTCTGTTCTCCTTGTTTGTCTTTGTTCTAACCAGGGATAGTCATTGAATCCTTAGTCCCACGTAAAGAGACAAGATCTCTCTAAACCCAGGAGGCAATGAAATCCCTTTGGCTTTAGTCACTGATACATAATACTCAGTCTAATTCGCTTTATTTCAAGTGTAGTCTTGAGCTCTTTGAAGGAGGAACAAGCTTCTCATTCAGTCAGGCCTAGCTCTCTGCGAGTGCAAACCAATGCTACATGGATAACTGGCAAGCATTCTCACACTGTGAAGCCTGATAGTATTTGTTTTATAACTGTTAGTTATTTTCCTTGTTGCTGTAATAAAATATGATACAAGAGCAACATAAAGAAGAAAGGGCTTACTTGGGCTTGCGTTTCAAAGAGATCATTCTGTCATGCGAGGAAGGCATGATGTCATTAGCTTGAGGCAGCTGCTCCCCTTGCGAGGGCAGTCAGGAAGTAGAGAATGAACAGGAGGTGAGGTCAAGAGAAGTCTCAAGACCTACTGCCTGTGACCCACATTCTCCAGCAAGGTTCCACCTTCTAAAAGTTCTACAAGCTTCCAAGACAGTGCCACTAGCTTGGAACTAAGTGTTTAAAGATCTGAGTCTTAGAGGGAAAATTCATACCCTAAGCACAATCCAAAGACCTAGGAATGCTTCTTTGCTCACGTTTTGAGGGGTTAAGGGATAGAAAAGACCTTCTTAAACAACATAAAGCCTTAGTTGACAATTTGCAGGTATAGGGGAGGCAGCACCCTGTCATTCATGTCAGAGGAACTAAGCATTCTGTTTCTGACTCAATTGTTTGTTTCCAACACACTTCAGTCACATCTCCGAGAAGAATTTTATTAAGAATCATAAATGGAAACCTACAGAAGGAAATTGATTGTGTTGGTCAAGGAAGAAAATACTCCATTAACTAAGAAATAATGCTTTAACTCCTTTAATTGAGTCTCTCTATGTCCTTCCAGTCTGGCCTAGGACTTACCGTGTAATCTAGGCTGTCCATAAACTCAGGATCTTCCAACCTGAGCCTTCCACACTGTGGGATTACAGGGAGTGTACTGTCTTACTCGGTGAGTAAACTGTTTTCTCAAAAAACTGAGAAACTCTAAAGAACTGACCTGGGAGAGTTTTAAAGATCTTGAGAATTATCTGTTGCTTCCAGGCTTTTTTAGTTAATTGCACAATGTTTACGGAAGCTGCAACTTAACAGCTGCCCGCTGCATATCAGCAGGCCTCTACAAATGTGTTACACAAAGATGCAGACAGCAAATATTATTGCTTTTGCAAGTTGCAAGGTTTAGGTTGCAACCCCTCCACTCTAAGTAACTGAAATTGTTGAAGCAGCCTGGGCAGTCTGTGAGCTAATGGACTGGGACAGCATTCTGCCAGGCGATGACGGTAGACTAGCTTAGGCCTCTAGTCTGCAGAGTATGAGTGGAGGCCACCCGGAGTCTCCTTCTGGTGCTTCTGTCTCCACATGCCTGCTCCTCTCCATCACCTTCAGTATCACCCTCTATGTCACTAGGCAGTGGCAATGATGTCAACATCAGAAATCATGATCCTCTCAAACCCTGTCTACTGGTGTCTCACAAGTGACACACAAAGTCAAAATCTGGGTGAGTTGTGCTTCAAACAGCTGAGTCCTAGGCCCCATTTCTATAAGATCTCTGGAAAAACAACCCTTTCACTGTAAGGATGGATAAAGTAACCGAAACAAACAACAGTGAGGAGAATCCTGAAGTTGAGGCTTATGAAACTAACTCCCCCAGATGGACTCGGTTATAACCAAGTCCAGTGGGGTCACACTTTGTGATGCATGAACCAAGAAGCCCAAGCAGAGAAAGATTCCTTACATGAAGCATGTAGAAAAGCTCAGGAACCATGTCCACAGCAAGGCCCTTCTCGAACAAAGGAAGTGAGGGATTTTGTGTACACTGATACAAGAACGTGTTTTGCAGGGGAACAGATCCTTAAACACGCACTTTGTTACACAATCCTTCAGGAAGGAAAGGTGGAACCAACATCCTGAGTTTGATCCCCGGGACCCCCAGGATGGGAAGATAGAAGCAGTGCCCACAACTTGTCCTCTGATTCTCTTGAAAGTGTGCTGTAGCATGTGTGTGTGCAAACACACACACACACACACACACACACACATACACACACAGTCACCCACTCAGAAACCCATACTCACATGCTTTCACATATATACATAAAATAATAGATGTAATGAAGAAAAGAAAGGAAGGAAGGAAGAAAGGAAGAAAGGAAGAAAGAGAAAGGTGACATTCAAATTTGGGGCATGCTCAGCCCCAAGTCAAGAAGCGCATGTTTAAAACGTTAAAAATGGTGGAAAGTAAAACATTTGGGTATGGTTAGTTTTATCATATGGATGATGGCTAGGACTACCTCTGGGCATTTTATGTCTTTGTCATAAAGTTTTACTGAAAAAAAGAAAAGAAAAAGAAAGGAAATTTGAAGGCACATTACCATAGGAGTTTGCCCCTAAGGGCACCTGCCTCATTTAGTGGTTAATCATATTACTTTGGGAACAAAGGTTGTTTGTTTTGAGCCAATAAAAATCTTCCTCTGTGGCAATAATTTGCAGGCCTCCTTCTCATGTCCTGTAATTTGCCTTTCACACTGAAAAGGATTCTCTGAAACTTACCTGACAGGTAGCACATGGGAGAATATGGCCTTCTGTGCCTGTAGAAAAAGCAGGCTTTGGAGAGAGGAAAGGGTAGCTCCTTTTCTCACCTCAGCATCATATGGCCTTCTTGAAGTTCAACTGAACCAAATGAATCTGTTCCTTTCCTAGCTGCCAATGTGGACCCTGCGCTAGTGTCCACATACTCAGACAGGAACATGTGCAGGGTCAGGAGTCACCTTCTCTATAAATATCTGTTGTAGCGAAGAACAGTCATGGATTTGAGATGGAATTGGGGGGAACACGTGGCGAGAAGGAAGCATAGGGGTGGAAAAACAAAACAGTGCTTATGTGTGAAATTCTCCACGAATGAATGAGCGGGAAAACAAAATGCTTCTGGCACTTTCTCTCCTCTAGTGAGAGGGAAGTTCCTGGAAGAGATAAGAAGAGAGACTCCTAGCCCTCTGATTGCATCAGCATACCTGAGGGTGCTGACCGCCTCTGCACAGTCTGAAGATATCTAGGGACCAAAGATCTCAGACACGTGGTCCTGGACACTGAAAAGCTGCCCACCTATTCAGACCCTTGTCTTTTGATAAATCCATTAGATATTTCCCACGACTCAGTAGCAATGACCCGTTAACCCTGGGAAGGGAGCACACAGCTCCACACTAGTTTCACAATGAGTGCTGATGATGGTCCACCAAGGATGAGGAGCCAGAAATAAAATGTCTAGGGTAGGCTTTGCACACATAGTGGTCACTAAATCAAACCACCTCCACATGCAATACTGCTATGCCCTGTAACTACTTTAACCCATGCCCTAGACACTTTATGGCTGAACACAAGTTTCTGCTGAACACAACTAAGCTCAGAGAATACAGAGATTTTACAAACCAGATATAGAGCAAAATTGTCATAAGCTATTCCTATAAGAAAGCCAAAAAAGGTGTGCAGTTTTCAGAGTATAACTTCTTTTAAAATTAGAAATACCCACTTTTTCTTTTTTTTTTATAAATGATCACATACCTTGTCTGTAAAGTCACCATACCCTGTCTTGTGAAAGTCAGTTGAGTCACTGAATTACCTAGTATTGGAAGGAGACGGTTGGCAATTTCTTCTGCTGGTTCTGGGAATGGAACCCAAGGCCATGGCAAGCTAATGGAGCTTCCTTCTGCTGAGTCACACACTCAGCTCTTACCAGTGGGCTCCTGCGGTGTATTTTCACACGCCTGCTACAGTTGCCAGGCAGGACTCCAGAGCTCAAGACCCATTGGCAGAAA
This sequence comes from Grammomys surdaster, assembly GCF_004785775.1. Lineage (NCBI taxonomy): Eukaryota > Metazoa > Chordata > Mammalia > Rodentia > Muridae > Grammomys > Grammomys surdaster. The sequence continues at coordinate 2,219,105 of NW_021604633.1, read as the reverse complement.
TTTGCTTTATGGCACATGACATGAGCACACACTGTAATAAATAGACATTAATAGTTTGATTTATTTGTTATTCCCCACCCCCCAGAAGGGAACAGTAGGGTATTTGGAATTGCCTACCTGACTCATTGTGGGGTGTGTTAGAAGTGGGTGCTCAGGGATGAGATTGGGATGAAGTTAGAGGTCCACATTACGGGTTCTCAATTGCTGTCCACCTCATTTTCTTAAAATTTTAATTTGTGTGTGTGTCTGTGTGTGTGAGTCTGTCTCTGTGTATCTGTGTGTGTCTGTGTTGCACATGAATCCACCTCCCCTGGAGACCAGAGGCTTCAGTGGCCCTGGAGTTGGACATACAGGCAGTTGTGAGTCACCCAACGTGAGTGCCCTCTGGAGGAGTAGTAAGAATTCTTAACCCCTGAGCCACCATCTTATGTTCTGAGACAGGGTTTCTTGCTCAACCTGGGCTCACTTATTTGGAAGAATTACCTGGCCAGCAAGCCTCAGAGGTCTCCCAACTCAGTCTCCCAACACTGGGATTGCAGGCACTAACTTCAGTGGGTTCTGAGGATCCAAATGAGCCACTTTGCCAGCCTCTCCTTGCACTATTGTTGCATGTGAAATAAAAGATTGCTTCTCATCTCATTACATTGGCCTTATCTTATTTAAAATTTGACTTCTTACCATATCACGGTTCAGATGCAGTATTCCTGAGATGCATTTAGAGCTACTTGTCCTCCGTCCCTCCCAGTGACACTCTAGGAAGTATTTGTCCTTTCCCACCCCTCCCAGTGACACTCTCAGATGAAAAATCTTAAGCCTACTCAGCACACATTTCTTTCTCCCCTCCCCTTTTCATTAATATTTCATCACTAAGGCCCAGGCAGCAGGAACCTTGGTGGGGGGAACACTGTGACATTGATTAAGTGTGTCTTCAGTGAGTGACTCACTCCAAAGCCCAGCCATAATGTAGGGGAAATCGTGAAGACAAGATAGAGCTCAAATGTTGAAAAATTATTCCCAAACATCCCAGACCAGGAAAGCCTCTGAATCTGGGATTCATTCCCTGTTTGACTGATAAGCTTAAAAACTTCTGCTCCTTGCCATTTAAAAAATAGCTGGTTTGTCTCTTTCTTTCTTTCTTTCTTTCTTTCTTTCTTTCTTTCTTTCTTTCTTTCTTTCTTTCTTTCTTTCTTTCTTTCTTTCTTTCTCTTTCTTTCTTTCAATGTGTGGTGGGGTGAGGAGGCCTGCTAATGAATGAGAAAGGAATCCTCAGTTCTTTCTCTGTCCATTTCCCCACCCCCCTCCTTCCCATCTGCTCCTTTCAGGCTGACTGTTGGGACAGGAGGCTTCCAGGGTTCACACCAGCTTCCACATAATAGGGTAGCATTTTACACCCATCCTCTGCCTGGCAGGTGGCAATGAGGTCATATTTGAAGAGAGCCCAAGGTGAGCAACTTGCAAATAATGTGCGGAAAGAGTCTGCCGTGTCTTGGGCTCTGAAGAGACAGGAGGCAGGCTGAGACACTGGTGTCTGTGTCTGCGCTGTGAGCCTCAGAGCCTCAGAGAGGCTGCGGAGCATCATTAGGAGCAGCACATGCTCCACAATACACGGGGCCCCGCCGCCATCTGATTTTCGCCTCATATTCTGGGAGTGACTCTCTTCATTGCTTTTGTACACGCTGAAAGGAGTGGCATCCGTCAGCCAGTATGTGTCTGTATAAATTATGCATCTGTGAGTCCCTGCTCACGTGGTGTGCGGGAGGCAAGATGTGCCTTTGTAGGGGAAGAGGAGGAGGGAAGGGGGGAGGGGCCGGCTGCGGGAAGGCTGGCTATCAGGAGCTTTCTGTGAAGAGTGAGAATGCATATGGACAGAGGGAATCTCAGGGGAAAGCCAGACTCTTAGTGAGACTGGAAGCCAACCTAAGCTGAGTCATGTGTCTTGTCTGCTCCAGACCCTCCCCTTTTGCCCATCCACTGCCCCTCACTGTGGCTGACTGGAGAGACAGGGGCCAGCATCAATATAAATTGGGCATACATTCAAGTTTGGGTACAAACAGAAAAGGGTACCACATAGCAAAACCTTGATGGCAATCATTAATACAGAATACATGGCTATGTTGTGCCGAGATTCTCCTGGGGGACGGCATGGAGACTAAATAGCTGGGATGGAAAGAGATTACTAACAAAGGGATGGAATTGTAGATGTAAAGCTGTCCCTGCCTTGGAGCAAGCTGAAGACATGGCTGCCCATGAGTGCAATTCTAGAGGTCCATTGCAGTTCCCAAGATGGGGGCCACGATCCAAAATTATAAAGAATGTTAGCTGCTTCTAGAACATCTGTGAATTAGTTGGTCTCCTGAGTGGAGTAACAGAGAATTGTGCAAATCCTTCCAGTAGGAGAGGTTCTGCAACAAGCACTGGGAAAGGGTCAGTATGTGGGGCAGAATGTGGGTACTCCTGCCTCTGGGATGTAGGCGCTGGGGAGGAGGAGCTGATACAATGTCCTCTGGATATGCTCCTGTTCCCAGAGATGCTAAAGGACTTTTATCCTTGGGAATAAACCCACTTATATATACCTATCAGATATCACAGGACCAGCTTTTTTCTTAGACAGCAGAGGGAAATCAAATCAAATCAAATCAAATCAAAATCATGCTTTTATAATCTCTGGAGGCCAAAAAATAAATCCAGTAATTAAGTATAAACGATAAAAAAGGAGAAAGAGAGAGAGAGAGAGAGAGAGAGAGAGAGAGAGAGAGAGAGAGAGAGAGTTATTTACCACACGGGGTGTTCCTGAAGAACATAGACTAAACCCAGAGCTATTTTTTTCTTCAACTGAGCATGGTAGAATACAGTTGTAATCTCAGCACTAAGTAATCTGAGGCAGGAGGATGGCTGAGAGTTTGAGGCCGACCTTGAACACATAGTGAGAGACGGTTGATTAGGAGCTGCGCTAGGGAGGTGTGTGAGCCTCTGAAGGGCTGTGAGCACCATGGAGAGAGCTGTGGGTGCCTTGTGCTGCCTCTCCACACAGCCATGCCTGAGCGAGCACAGGAGACAAGGTGGAGACAGGAAGTCATAGAAGCATATCTTGTCTCCGTAGTAAATCCTTCCTCTGCACATTTTGATTAATGCCTTCAAGTCCCCCAGATGATAAAGCTACCCGGGCATGTGCCCCAGGGCATTCTGTGTGTTTGGTCCTGTTCAAAGTTTTTATCAGTGGCTTGCTTGACAATGCCGTGCTTCATGTTTACTCCTTGGGGGAAAAGGACTATAAATTCTTGGTGCTTTTAGCCTTTATTGCAGACACATAATAAAATTCACATATTCTGCCCATTCCCAAATGTTCTCATAGTTTGTTTTTCCTGAAGCCATTTAGCAAATCAACCCTGGGTATTTTTTAGCTTCTAATATAGTGATGGTCTTCCCAACGGAACAAAGTTACTTTTACTCATATTTACTAGGAACCCAGCTTCTGATGACATGGACTTACCCGATATGGTGGAGCACCAATGCACCCTACTACAGAAGCTATTGCAGCCTTTCCACAGTGTGTAACTTGCTTGCACAGATCCGTACTTTCTGCTGCTTTTACACACTATCCTCCTTAGTAGAGGAAGTGGTCCTACCTCTCCAGTTCTAGCTCCCATCACCATACGTCTACTGTCATTTCTTGAACATTTTTCTTGATGGTTGGGTGGCCTTTGGAGCCACCGGTGACGTTACTTCAGGACTAGCTTCTTTCAATGTCTTTCTCTCTCTTCTACAGTTAAGAGTACGTACTGTTTTTGCAGAGGGCTTGGGTTCCATTCCTGTCACCCACATGACAGCTCACAATGGTCTGGAACTCCAGTTCCAGGGGACACCATGCCTCTTCCAATATCCTTGCATTCCAAGAATGCAATGTAGTATGCACATGTGCATGTAGGAAAAACACTCACACAAACTAAATAAATAAGTCTAAAACCAACGACACTCCTGTCCTGGACCAGGCTGCCTCTAAAGCTCTGTAACAGCAAGCAGCTAGCGGGGTGAAAACACTGTGCCCTTGAGTAGAGCTGGAAGAAGAGCTATTTCCAACATGGGTAACTATTGCTTATCCCATAGTGTAGAGACCCCTGCTGTGGGAACAAATGGAAGGCTCATCAATGACAAGATTCTGAGTCAGGAATCCAGCATGCTTCTTTCACAGCCAGTCTTTTGGATGATATAAGGCCCAGATTTGATGATGTCAACTCTGTTGATTCTACCCATCGGGCTTCTCCAGTCATTGCTGTTGGATGCTGCTACCTCCTCATTTGACAATGTTCTACTGTCCCTCTGATGCTTCTGTCAGTTCCTTGGTACAAACTCTATTACATTGTGCTTGTTTAAAAACTCACTCATTTGCAGTCAAGTATATTGCTACCAAATGTCATTCTTAGGACCGTACAGGATACTCCTGGGAAACACCACTGTCATCTCCATTTCTTTAGATTCCACATAATTGAGATTATGTAGAACTTGCTTTTCTTTGGACTTATTTTAAAATTTATTATAGGATATTCCAGCTCCCCCATTCATCACAAAGAGTAAAATATTTTTCTTTCTAAAGGCTGAATAGCGATAGAGTATTCCTTTTGTGATATATATGTACGGTGTCTTTCTCTATTCACCACCAATGAACGCTTGGGTTTCTAAATCTTGGCCATTGTAAGCAATGCTGCAATAGACACATGCTTACAGACTTTTATATTTTGAGCCACTAATTTCATTTTTTCTAAAAACATGTTAGGAAAGAAATGTGTTAGAGCCTGTGGGAGCTGCTACTTTTGTGCCTTGAGTAGCCTTCCTCTGCCTACCAACAGTGGCTCTACATCTTCCCAATCCCACCAACTACATACAGGCTCTCTTTTCTCACTCCTTTCTCACCTTTTGACTTTTTTTAAAATTTTATTTTACTTTTTTTCTTTTTTACATCCTGCTCACTGACCCCTCCTGGTGACTCCCTTACACAGTCTTCCTCCTCTGTCCCCTGTCCTTCTCTTCTGAGCTACTGGGAAGCTCCTGGATATCCCCCAACCCTTGCACATCAAGTTTCTGCCAGGCTAGGTACTTCCTCCCACTGAGGTCACACAAGGCAGTCCAGCTAGAAGAACATACCCCATATATAGGCAACAGCTTTTTGGGACAGGTAACTCTCTTGGTCTTCTTGTTGAGTTCCTATCAGGGCCAGCAATCCTTTCTCCTATCCTTCCATAAAAGTCCCCAAGCACTATTACTGTTTGGCTCTGAGTGTCTGTATGTCTGAGTCAGTGGCTGGGTGGAGCCTATTAGAGGAGAGCCATGCTAGACTCCTGTCTGTAAGCATAACAGAATATCATTAATCATTTCAGGGGTTTGTGCTAGCCCATGGGATGAGTCTCAAGTTGGGCCAGATATTGGTTGGCCATTTCCTCAGTGTCTTATCCATCCCTTGTGCCTGCTTCTACTGTAGACAAGACAGATTTTGGGTTGAAAGTTTTGTAGGTGGATTGGTGTCTCCATCACTCCACCAAAGTTTCTGTCTGGCTACACGAGTTGTCCTCTTCAGGTTCCATATCCCCAATGTTGTGAGTCACAGCTAAGGTCACCCCATTGACTCTTGGGTATTTCCCTTATTCCAATAGGTTGCTTTCAGTTTCTGGCTTTTATGAATACAGCTGCTATGAACATGGTTGAGCACGTTTCTTTGTGGGTTGTTGGAGCATCTTTTGGGTATATGGCCAGAAGTGACATTTTGACTTTTTGATAACAGCCATCCTAGTGGCTCTGAGATGACAGTTCACAGTGCTTTTCATTCCCATCTTCCCAGCACTGCTGAAGAGCTCATTTTTACATACTTGATGCCACTGGGAACTTGGAAATCCTGCCCTCTTTCTCCAGTTAGCTTATGGTGGCTGCTGCTTCTTTTTTGTTGGTGATAATCTGTTGTTGTTTTGTTATTGTTTTATGAGTTTTGTGGTTTACAATATTTTCATTTGTTTGAACTGTTCATTTTTGTTTTGTTACTCCTGCTTTGTTATTCTATCTGAAATATGATTTCAAAGACCAAAGGCATGAAGGTCACATCTGTGTGCTTCACCAGAACTTTTACAACTTCAGTTCTTACCTTCATGTCTCTAATATGTTTTCAGATGGCTTCTATCTATGGTGTGAGCTAAAAATCCAAACAATATCTTGTGCTTTACATGTGTGTATCGACTTTTTACACCATGGTCCACTGGGGTATGTCCTTTCTTGGGTCAAAGGCAGTTGACTGTAATTTTAAGTATACAGGACTCATCTGTGACGTGACCTTTGTTGTAGCCATATTCTTAAGCAAGTTCATTGACATTGCTTTGCCCTAATTTTGTCTTCTGTAAAATAAAGATAGTAATGGCATCTTTCTGTTTGAAGATGGTGCTCATGTGGCTGGGGACCCCTAGAGAACTAAGAGGTAAGTCACATGACACTCTATCTGCAGTGCCATTCATTCATCTTCAGTACTTTTCCAATGGAGCCAACAGGATTAATCGGATGAAAGTGTCTGTTGCCTGATTTTAGTAGAGTAAGCACTGAACCTTGGGGTCTGTGCTACCTACCACCAGTGGATATTATTATCTAACTATAGATTACATTTTCAAGGCTTATTGTTTAAGTACAACTGGGAAGTTAGTATAGTTTCTGTCGACGATTTTCTTATTTGTAAAGCAGGCATAAAAATGTGACCATGTAAATTAGGTTATATTTGTTAAATGCTAAGTGATTTACATTATCATCACTATTACTAATGTTATTCTCCTTGTTATTGTTAACCATTTATTTTGTGAAGACAGTGGAGAGAGACTGCATCAGTGCAGGATCCTGCTGCATCTGAACAAGGACACAAGAGTAGTGATTCCTCTTGGGTTGAATGACAGCAGAGGTCAGAGTGATGAACCTTTTCTATAGGATAACACTATTACATTAAAATTCAGAAGGGTCTTACCGTTAACAAATGTTGAGTGGCTTTAACTTTGAAAATGTGATGCTTTAAAAAGTGACCTATAGGTAATTTGCATTAGTAATGGAAAGAAAGAGGGAAAACAGTTACAAATAAACCTTTCTTGCAAACCTTGCTGGTCTTTGTAAAGCATGATGTAATTACCTTCATTAGCCCTTGCATAATGTCTGAGTAAGTTAGAGGAAACATTATGTTGTGTGTCAGAAGCACACAGCTCTTACCTTCTAGCTTAAAATTATTTTTCTAGTCAGGCAGCTGCAGCTAGTCGAGCATTTCCGGAGCTCTGCCCTCTCTCTAGCTCTCTAGAACCTAGGACTATAAAAGGCTATGTTTTAAGAGTAGCCACTGGTTCTTTTGTTGTTGTTATTATTTATTTATTTATTTATTTATTTATTTATTTATTTATTTCTTCAAGGAACAATACACGGGTCTCCAATTAGTTGCAGGTGCAAATATTATGCATTCAATTAATTGTCTTCAAATGGTTAATTATGGGCAGAATTGGCTAATTTGGGGTGCAATTAACTACTTGCCACTTATTCTGAGAATGCCCATGGACGGCTGTGTCTGCAATTAATTTACAAGAGCCATTACAGTGAAAACCGTGTACTATACATCCAAGAATAGAGTAGGAGAATTTTTTAGAAGCAGAATTTCACTTCGGGTTAATTGCATTGACTCTTTCCTTTGGCTTTTCTATGTGGTTTGACTGTAAATGGGCCTATCTGAGCCATGTCTGTGGGTGAGGCAGACGTGCTGGGTGCTGAGAGTGTTGAGGGTGGATGAGGTCAACATAGCCTTGACAAAGTTGCAGGGTCTCCATCAGTTCTTGCTTATATATTTTAACTATTTGTTGACATTTATTTCTGTACATTTTCTGTCACAGGAATGTTGTTGGGAATGAGAATATTAAAATACTCCATGATAGGTTTACTATCTCCACAAAACCACCAACCATTAAGGTAGTCTCATTAGTGGTTGGTGATGCTAACTCTGCACCCAGAATTCATGTGAAAAGCCAGGCACCGTGGAAACGACTTGCAATAGCATGCTAGACACTGATTGGCAGATACTTTAAGTATGCTGGCCAGCTGACCTAGCTAAATTAGAAAGAGTCAGATAAGTGAAAGACTTTGTCTTAAAATCAAAATGGAAGGCACCTAAGCAATAGTACTGGAGCTTATTTCTGGACACACAACACACACAAACATATACACATACACACTCAAACACACACACACACTCAAACATATGCACAAGCACACATATCCCAACATATAAAGACACACACGTACATACATACCAATACATATATTCACTTTCACACATATATACAATACTCAAACATGTACAAATATACTCAAATACATACCCCCATAGGTACACATACCACAGAATACACACAAACATATATACATATTCCAACATATATGCATATACATACAAACAACCACAAGACACTAACAGCCTTTCATACATACACAGACATCCCAACACATACATGCACGTACACACACAATCCAACACAACACACACACATCAACACCTTTACATACACATATAACAATGCACACACATACCACAAAACACACACTCCAACACACACACCAACACACAAATATCAACACATTCACACACACACACACACACACACACACACACACACCACACATACACATATATAGATACCCCAAAGGAGCACACTAATACATACACATCAACACATACTCCCCAATATACACACACAGGTCCTACTTGCAATATTGTTACTTAAGCAGGTTCCAAGAACAACTGTGAGGGTCAGTGTTGCCAACTTGGCAGAACCTAGAATCACTTGGAAGATAAGTCTGTGGATGTGCCAGAGGAAAATTGCCCTTGTTATATAATCATGGTGGGAAGGCTGCCCACTGTGGGTGGCACCATTCCCTGTGGAATCCTGGACTGTATAAGTTGAGATAGGAATCTGAGCAGCTGCAGGCACTTACCTCTTTCTGTTCCTGATGTGGATACCATGTGACCACTGTATTTCATAAGATGCTTTTTTCCTGTAGAGTCTAAGATGTGTGTGCATCTGCATGTTCGGCCACACTGACTGAGGACTGTCATTGAAAAGATATCTCAGACCTGTGCACAGGCTTCCCTCAGGAAAGTGTGGGCAATTTTTTTGTAATCCCAAAGGCTGAATGGAATCCTTGGAAAGAATAAATATAATGCTATCAGAGAATTAAGACAATTCTTTTTTTCTTCAAACTCAATGTAAGCCACCTTGTGATGAATACTGTTGGTCATCAACATGCTCTAGGATCACCTAGGAAAGACAAATCATGAGTGTCTCTGTGAAGGATTTTTCTCAATTAGGTTAATTTAGGCAGGAAAGCCCACCCTAAATGTGGGTGACAATATTCTGCGAGCTTGGGTAGCAAAAGATAAAATCAGCAGAGCACCAGCGTTTGTCTCTGAGTTAAGTACAATGTGGACAGCTGCTTGATGCTTCCACAGCCGTAACATTCTCACCGTGATAGAACACGGAACACCACAGACTGTGAGCCCTTCTTCTCTTGGGCTGTTCCCTGTCAGGAATTGTTCATAGTCATGAGAAAAGCAACTAACTCAAGTCTTGCCAACTGAAATTTAGGTATTGAGTCCTATAAGGTTTCTGATACTCAGACACAGCAGAGAAAGGCCAGGCTCTGCAGATGGTCATATCTCACCAAGAGTATCCTTTGTTTGAGTCAGATGAGGCTTGTGATACTATAAACATACAAGTCAGAACATCACAAGATAGAGCTTTTTGTTCAGTCAGAGAGGCAGGCAGCACAGAAATAGCTAGTTTTCTTCTTTCCCAATTCTCTAGGATTTGAAAGTATTTTTTGGAGATGAAACCCTGAAAAAGATAAAGGAATAAAATTATTCTATTGATATATATGTACAGTTATAATCAGGTTGGTCTCTCTAAACCCTTCTAATGAGATGATCACCCACATTTGAGACCTACTCACCAGTGTCATATGCAGCTTGTTGTACAAAGGAATTGGGGCATGCTCCTTAAATCATGACTGCAAATGACTCAAAAGACATTTGAGACCTCGTGGTGGCTCATGATGCTGGTTCACTACAGCCATAATTAATGCTGGGTTCCCTACAGCTCGAGTTATGATGGTAAATCTAACTGTTCTCTACCCCATAAATGTTATCTCCAAATAGGTGTGGGGTAGGAACATATTACATTGTATTATTGTATTGTCTGACCATTAGTAAGCATTCACAAGTGATAACCAGTGACCAGAGACACTACAGCCTTTGAGAAGGCTTCTGTAATCCAACAGGCCAACAAAAGTCAACCTGCTCAAAATTCAAGGAACGTCCATGGAGCTGACCTCTTCCCTTCCCTTCAGTTAACTTCACCTTTCTTTCAGTTTTAGGATTTGACCATTGCTCTTGCTGATTGTATCTTCTAACAAGTAGGGTGCAGAATGTCTTGTCATGGTCCTGAACTAACACTGCTTCCTTTCTAGAGCCCCTGAAATTAAATGAATCTTCTCAAATTAACACTGGTCTCTACCAAGCCTTGTCATCTCCCGTGGGTAACAAGTCTTCTCTTGATCAAAGTATGCAAAGTATAATTTAAAATGGTCACTGCTTAGAAGAGTTAAAACGAAAAAGCTAACAGAAGGCAAATAAATGTGCTTTTAAAAAGAAACAAGGAAAAAATATTGATTCCTGGAAGAAAAGACTTGTCAAGGCAATTTTTTTGCAAGAACAAACCCTTCATTAGAAATCAAGCTAGATCTGATTCTGAGGGAGTAGATGGATGTCTCCCTGCATTTTCCATTGTCATGTCATATACGGCACATATAGATAAAAGTGATTGTTTTCAGTCCCATTTACAACAAAAAAAGAGCTAACCAACTGAGTAAAATCAAATGTAATTAGTTTTACCTAAATTGTAGGTTTTCAGAGCAATTAATAAAACTGGAAGTTGAAAGCTGCTTGTTAAGCAAATCAAAGATCGAGGAATACATTTCCCTTATTGAAAGTCACTCCTATGTAAACCAACCTACACAACCTACACAACCTACACAAATCACTGTCGTATTTGAAATACAGCACGTGGGTAATTAGAACGCTCATCGGAAGCACAGATCCAGGCAATTCATGAATTCTCTTGGTGCCAAACATCTACATACACTCTTTCCTGCTGATTCCATTTCTAATTCTAGGAACAGGGAGAGGCACAGTCACAGATATAAGGATATTGGAGTTAGGCCAATCTAAATGAACCTGAATGCAGTTCCATGGGCACAAATACCACTATCAGGAATCTGTACCTGTATTGGGGAAACAGAGGAGGCTGGTGCTGGTGTTGGGCTCTTATCAAGTCCAGGACATGGCATGGTGCTATTCACATTTAAGGTGGGTATTGCCACATCAATTAACCTAATCTAGAAAACCTCCCACAGAGATGCCCAGAGATTGTTGCCATGGTGATTCTAGATTCTGTCAAGCTGAAAAGGGTATTAACCAATACATGTAGTATTCTCACATTTATTCACTGCTGAGACATAAATATGGATTCTAGGATATCTGTGAGTTCTATCCTGTTATAGTTACATGATCTTGTCAGGAGCCTGTCCTTGAACCATGAGCATGTTTAATTCTCCGTGTACAGCTGGGAAGCAAAAAGGTCAACTCAAGTCTCATTCCCTGTTCAGGATTGACTTTGTCCCTCATGGAACCCTGTTAGTCTTTTAAGATGAGAACAAGAAACTCACCAAGACCTTCAAATAAGGTCTCCTGTAAGAGGTACAGCTCTGTGAATCTTCAAAGCGTTTGAAGAACTACTAATACACTCAGAGATTTCCCCAAGCTTTGGAGTTCAGTGATGATTTTCCCAATGGCCTCCTTAATTCCATCAACCCAGGAGAGACTGGGGAGAGTAATCATTCTCAGACATCATCCACAGCTCATTCTCTGTGGCATCAGGTTCTCAAACACTGCCAACATCTTACTCCATGTTACCTGTACTGCTCTCAAGGTTAAGTATCTGGAGAATAATAAGTATACTCCCCAGGCAGAGAAGGACATGGAGGGATTGTATTAGTTACCGAATAGAGCATTTCAACATCTTCTCAATAGCAACTCTGTATTCAACAGAAATTCTAAGAAAGGCAGGGGCCTAATTTGCATGTCTCATTCTTTTCAGTTTGGTCTCCAGGATTCTGCCAGTCTATTGATCTAGGTATCAAATGATTCAGGTATATCAGGCATATACTACTTGTTAGGATATCAGAGTTGTCCAGGCAAAATGGAGGTGGTATGAGACCCTATCTCTTCAGAGAGAAGCAAAGATTTTTCCCTGGAATATTCTGGAATGGAGATTTTCACCCATTGTATTTGGACTGTCTCAGTTATGTGGTTATGATGTGATGACAGGGTGATGTCTTTCCCTAGCAGGCAGAGGAGTGTGGTCCTTGAAAGGGCTCTTTCGTTATGTCATGTGTGTCAGGTATCTTTGTTTTGTCTGTGAGGCACTAAAACATTGAGATGGGTAAAATATTTATCATGTCTAGTAGGGATTTTAATAGTATATAGTGTAGCAACTACCAGTCATAGGCTTGCATGAGCCCCATCCTGGTTACTAGATTACCTCAGGGAGTGAGGGAAGAACCCTCCAACCCTCTAATATAGAATTACTTCCCATAGTTCCTCCAAATAAAGGATTTTTCTTATCTATTTGAAGTATTGGGGAATGCTCTTGCTACATAGCTTGGGTTGGTTTTGAACTCACAGTCCACCTGCCTCAGCCTCCCAAATACTACGCTTACAAACATGTACCACTGTGACATTTATTTTCCTTTCTTGTTTTTTCTTTCTTTTTCTTTCCTTTCCTTTCCCTTCCCTTTCCTCTCCCCCTCCTTCCCTCTTCTCTCCCCTCCTCCTCTTCTCTTTCTCTCTCTCTCTCTCTCTCTCTCCCTTCCTCCCTCCCTCCATCCCTCCCTCCCTCCCTTCCTCCCCCTCTCTCTTTCTCCCACCCTCCCTCCTTCCCTTTCTTCTCTCTCTCTCTCTTTCTTTTTTTTCCTTTCTGAGGCTCAGGGAACATCGAGGAAGAAGGGACAGAAAGACTATGCAGAGGTGAGGGAACTGGACATGATAGTGTCTCCAGGACTGGACTCTGCCTGGAACTCACAGCACCTGTGGTTGCCTAAACAAAATCTCCACAATATGGAACAGGTTAACAGTGCAGCGAGGATTGGGGGGTAGGGGAAGCACAGAAGTTGACAGTTGCTGGTTTCTGGGTGGGAGTGGAAAGTTTTCTTTAAGGATGAGGCCCTTGGTGTTTGGGCATGCATCAATTGATAGCCCCATATTCGTGTGCTTATGTACTAATTTGATTCAATGGGTTGTTTTACAAAATAACAAAAATGGACTCATGTAAAAATTACAGTCCACTCTCCAACCATTACAACAGATCAGTGTTCTAGCTATAATCTGTACCTAAGGAGTGCTAGCAAAGCACAGAGATGGGAAGTAGAATATCAGAAATGAGGAGAGTATGCGGATTTGATTAATGTTCAGCAGTGTTGATTTTGAAGAAAAAAGACAAAAAGAACTGCTGGCAAGAAATATGCCTTGAGATTATGCCAAATTTGTAAAAAAGAGTTTGGATTAAATGACAGCACAAAATCTGTGTCATCTTCCTGGGAGGAGAGGTGGACCTGGCCTGCAGATCTCACGTTGACCCTTCAGAGTCCCTGGAAGGCTTTCACCTGGAGCTGGCTACTGTATCCCTCGAAGTGGGCTTCTCACCATATGATACTCCTGTTGGACAGCATGCTGCACATCTGTAAACAGGGACCCTTGGTTTATTTCAGCCTGAACTGTCCCAGTAGTGAGGAAATTAAGAAGCGAACATATCACAGATGTTGGGTTCAACAGAAATGACTTAAGTGATTTTTCTAGAATATGGATTCAGGGATACATCCTATTATCTGCTCCACTGTTCTGTTTTATTTTATAGACAGGGTCTCACATACCCCCTTTTGGCTTCAAGAAAATTTACTAAATAGGCAAGGATATACTTGAGTCTGATCCTCCTGTCTCCACCTCCCAAGTGCTGGCTTACAGGTCTGAGGTCCATTTCTCAATTTTCAACTCTTTGTTTCAATGTTCTCCATCGGCATGCTGAATGTAGGAACATACACTCCCTTCCATAGTTGTAGCCTTGTGGTGGTATTGTCCAAATAAGTACAATTATCTAAAATATTTTGGTTCTGGGTTCATGCAGTCATTTTAAATGAATTGCATACATTGAGGCATAATTTTAGGAGATGGTTTTGTGCTTGCAATCAAATCAGAAGCCATGCTCAATGTTTTGACTTCAGGGTGTTGTCCATGACAAACACAACCTTCAATTTAAATAAGTCAATGGTAGTTTACTTTCCAAGGGATTACTGGCCATCTCTTAATCTGTTCCCATCTTCAAGTTCCTTCAAAGCGGGAAGATCTCAGATTTTCACGGTTACAACCTGTCTGCTCAGAGGAAATCTGTCCCTGCTGGCTCCATACCCAGATCCTCCAACTCTTACTCAACAAAGCTTTCTCTGTACCTCCCTTGAACACAGAGGACATGGTAGAAGCAGGTTTGCAGCTCACAGAGAAGACCCATGGCTTCTGCCACAGAGTCTGCCGCCTTGCTCCAGCCACACTTGCATTGCCTGGTGTCATGGCTTCCAAGGTGCTATGAGACTGCTGTGGGTTTGGATGTTTGGGCTGTGGCTCCACTCAGAGACCTGCAGCCTCTCACTCAAGGACAAATGCAAAAATAAGAAGAAAAAAATTAAGAAGATTAAGGAAAAAGAGGCTACCATGGGTGCACAACCTACCCCTGCTTTCCCTGGGAACAAAGCACTTGGCCTGCTTCCCCAAGAAACAGGAAATGCTCTTTCTGGATTCCTATGTTTTCAGAAGCTGATGGAGCCCCTACCCCACCCTACCTCTGAAGAGTCAGTTCATTGATGCTACCCATAGGTTTTTCATTGTTAGTGAATGAGTGTTCTCTGTAGCCTTTTAATGATTCAGTCAGATAGGGGAACCAAAGCCAATCAACCCAAGACTAGTAGGGACTCTCCAGTACCCAGGTTTCACCATATTCTGAGCAGCCAACAGGTACTACTGGAATGGTAAAGTGATTTAGGGCATGAACTCTCCAGTTTTTCTTTGTTTATTTGCTTGCTTTTAAGGTTGATTTGATTTTTATAGGCATGTATATGTGTGGGTGTCTATTTAAATGTATGCTACATGAGAACATGAGCCCATGTAAGCCAGGAGAAGGAATTAAATTTCCTGGAGCTGGAGTTAAGCTCTCTCACATAGGTGTTCGGAACCAAACTCAGGTCCTTTGTTTGTTTGTTTGTTTTTTGTTTTTCCCCTACAGGTGCATGTCTGTGTATACACATTTGTACACTTCCATGTGGAGGATAAGGAACAACTGTGAAAGTTGCTTCTCTCCTTCCACCCTGTTCTAGGGATTGAACTCAGGCTCTCAAGCCTGACAGCCGGAGCCCTTACTTATGGAGCTACCTGACAGTCCCCTTTCTCCAGTATTATTGAGTAATTATGGATGAATAATTTTGCATGGTAAATTTTTGCATGGGTGAATAAATATTGAACTTCCCTTAACTGTAAAATGAGAATCGCAGTCTTCATTTCTAAGTGTAACTGTACATGTTAGAATAACAAGATTCCATGTATATATCAGGAACATGTTGGAGTTCACCCTGACTTTATTTCCTCTTCTTTAATATTTAGTTGCTCCTATTTAGTTTTTAAAAAATCAGCTCACTGATCAGATATGTGGGCTCCAAGACCTTCTCTGCTCTTCTTTTAAACAGCAGCGGTTTTTGTTGGTAGTGGTGGTGGTTTTTGTTTGTGTGTTGGTATTTTATTTGTTTTGCTCTGTTTTAAGGCAAGCTAATCCTAGTATGTTTAACATGGGGTCATACTGTCCAGCTATTTGTCTAGACTCATCTCAAACTCAAGACTCAAACTTCTGCCTCAGCCTCCTTCTGCAGTGTCTGGAACTGCATGTAAAATCATCAGGACTCTGCTTTGAGGAGTATCTATAAGTGGATTTAAAGCATTTAGTTGAATAGTAATTATAGGAAAAATTCAGCATTTCCATTAACTTTTTAAAGATACAAACTCATTTTGGTACACGTGCTCTTTTTCAAACTGGTCAAAAAAAATGAGAATGTGCTGTATGGTATACACGTAACGTCAGGTTTAATGGAAAATCATTTCTAGCACTGGAGTCTGGTCAAGACAGCTAATGTGTGGATTCTGTTAGTTTCTGTTGAGATTTATCCTGATGTCTCCACATAGGCTCTTTCAGGTGGAAGAACACAGTTTCGTCAGGAGAACGGGAGCTCCCCAGCAGCTCTTCTTAAAGGAATGGTGATCCTTTCAGGTCATGATTTCAGCCTTTGGAGCACATAAATCATATCTACTTCCTCTTAGAGGCCTTTCCTATCCATAAGGCCATCCTGGAGTTTAGGGTTCCTGTAGGGACAGATATTAGAGCAGACATTCCCCTAACAGTGGCTTTTGCTACTGGCAAATAGTCTCCAAAACAAATGAAGATTTAAAAAGCACCTCATGTCATTATACAGAGCAGAAAACATGACCCTCAAGCCTAGAAGCCTCACTGTTTTGAAATATATATATATATATATATATATATATATATATATATAATTTGTACATATATATTTAATTTTAAAATTGCAAAAACCATAAGCATTGAAACAAGCAAATGCATAGCAATTGGAAAGGAAATGTGTGTGTATGTGTGGGGGGGCAGTGCGCCAATGGCTGAGCTGAGGAACCTGCAGCTCAAGCCATACACTCAGCATTTCTCTGCTTCCATGGGCCTCTCTGCTTCTCAGAGCAATACCTATGGTGGCACGGTTCTAGCTCTGGAGTTGGTAGAAGGCTGTTTAGCTCCAGACCTATGAATGCTCCTTCCTAAAATGCATCATTGCTCAGTTCGTTGCTCCTTTAGCATGCTCAGCAGCACATGAACTGTGTGTGCTGGTGCACTTTTGTTAGACTAGCAGTAGGGAAATGGATGCCTGAGCATCAGCAGGTCAAGGCCATCCTGGGCTGTGTAGAAATTTCTGGACCAGCCTGGGTTACATGAGGCTCTATCTTAAACACACACACACACACACACACACACACACACACACACAAACACACACACAC
>NW_021604633.1:2181078-2201742 GCF_004785775.1 Grammomys surdaster | reverse complement strand
GAGAGAGAGAGAGAGAGAGAGAGAGAGAGAGAGAAGGAAAGACGAACAAAGTCTGGTTGTAGATTTTTTTTTCTGCTACCACTCTTACACCATGGTGTGGGTTTGGTCCCCTTGGCCCACGCCCAAGGTGTATTTAATCTTTCACCTTTGAATAGCTTCATGTGTTCTACACTAATAGATCCTACAGAATTTAGGCTTCAGCACTATACAGATTTCAGATGAATAACTTTTTCATTTAGCTAACAGCTGTAGAACCGTTATAAAGCTGCATAGTTGACTCTCAGAACATTACCTACAACACAGACAGCTTGAATACTATTAGTGTACACACAACAGCAAAGCAAGCTGAGAGAGGCAGAGTCTGGCAAGCCAATGGTGAGTTGGACAAACTGCAAAACAACATCCTCCTAGGTTCCAATCAGCTACTCTGGTTGGAGGTGGCAGGCACTGACTCTTCTGTACTGAGGGCAGGTGGGCGATTCTGGGAGGTGGCTCTGTTGCTAAAGTGCTTGCTTTGCCCATGTTAGAACTGAGTCCAATCTCCAGAACCTAGGTTAAAATACTGAGAACATGCTTGTAGTCCCAGCAGGTAAGATGCAGAGACCAGGGTATCTCCAGGGCTCACTGACCAGCTAGTCTACCCTAATCTAGAAGCCAGGGTTCAGTGTCAGTCAGAGACCCTAATGCAAAACAAAGGCAGACGGCTCCTGAAGAAACATACTGAAGGTTTACTCTGTCTCTGTCTCTCTCTCCTCTCTCTCTGTCTCTCTGTCTCTCTCTGTCTCTGCCTCTCTCTCTCTCTGTCTCTCTCTCTCTCTCTCTCTGTCTCTCTCTCTCTCTCTCTCTCTCTCTCTCTCTCTCTCACACACACACACACACACACACACACACACACACACACACACCCCTTTAACTTGGAGTTTTAGTTCCAGCACAAATGGCAAAGAAAACTCTGATATCAAAGTCTGTATTTATTGTGGAGGAGACATGGGCACAGGCTGTGGGTGATGGAGGCTGGTAACCGCCCTGTGACTTGACCTCCCAGCTCTCCTGCCTTGCTGTACCATCATTAAGAAGAGCCTGGCAGATTTTCTTCCGTTGTTGTTCCGTTGTCGCTCCTGTGGCTTCATGCCCAGGCTTACGGATAGGGGCAGAGTGAAGAGTAGAAGGACTAGCCAGCCTGTAAATGGGTTGTCTGAATTTTAAAAGGGATGAAGAGCATAGAGCTCCAGAAACAGTTAAGGGTTGGAGGGAGAGAGGGAGGCAGCCCAGCTCTTTCAAGGAGGGAAGGCCACTCACTTGGGCTGCACCTGCTGCCTATGGAGTGCTCCGCTATTGAAGAGGCCTGCGGCCCGATCTGCATATCAAATAGCTGGCGTGTAGATGAGGCCATTCATTCTGCCTTCTGTGTGTTTGTCCTGCTGGGGACGGGCTGTTGTTTAGCAGCAGGCCCTGGTTCCCTCAGGCTCCCTGAGTCAGCAGCCCCCCTCACCCACACTGAATTCAAAACCAGGATTGATCTTCACAGAGAAGTCTCTGATGCAATGGTAAGTCCAAAGCATCGATGATATAAGGCTGGGAGATTCTTCGGTGGTTTGGCCCCATCGGATCCGTCGGCAGAAGCATTAGTAAACTAGTGCAGCAGCCTGGTCACCATTTCTAGACTCCCTCTCTGATGACACACATGCTTCAGACTCAAAAGCTTCGGTTTGTATCTGTTTAGAGATACTCTATCATTGAGTCACGTGGTGTAAAGGAAAATTAGAGCTTGGTGTGTATTTAGGTGAAATATGTAAAATTTCATATTTCATAGGGCCTAGATTGAGTCTGGATAACTACTTTCAAGAAATGTTGACATTGCTAGGATCAGCTCATATGCTTGCTGTCTTGTGTGTGTATGTGTGTTCGTGCATGTGTGTGCGCGTGTGTGCGTGTAGGTATGTGTATCGTATGTGTGCATACGATATGTGTATGTGTACATGTGTGTATGTATGTATATGTGAATGTGTATGTCTGCATGTGTATGTATATATGTTTGTGTATGTCTGTGTATGTATATCTGTGTATGTATGTATATATAAGTATATGTATGTGCATATGTATGTGTGTGTATGTATGTATGCACTCATGTATGTATGCAAGGTTTCAACACAAGTCCTTTCCTAGGAATAAAGAATAAATTGAAGTTGCTGATGTTGTTATAATATAGCTTTTGTATGCCTCCCAAGAGAATACCCAGTCTACCCAGCCCAATTCCTTAAACTGTATTTTCTATTTCTTCCTAGCCTTGAATAGAGGAAACATTCTCTGGACAGATTCTCTCTAAATGAGAAATTAGAAAGGGGAACAAAGTCTAAGCCATACTTTGAGATTAAGCATCTTCCTTTGCTGTGTTTTCCTGGCTCATTGTATCTTGTCCAACCCCAGATCCTTTTTTTCTGTCTGTGAATATAGTTTCTGAGGCTTGAGACTTCTTTTCAAGGCTAAGAGAATGTTTCTAACGTGGTCGAGGAAAAAGCATTAACAATGATGATGAGAAAAAGGCCTGGGGTCTGTGGTTTAAGTAAACAAAATATTTTTAAAAAAAGGATTTTTTTTCTATAAGATAATAGTCTTTATCTCAGGTACTTTCCTGGAGTTAGAATCATCTACAGGGGATAAAAATGTGAGTTTGCAAAATTAGAGAATGATTTCAATGTTGGCTGCTTTTACATTTGGTGGATGGAAACCCAGGAACAGTCAGACATAAACCTTCAAGCAATAAAGCCAACCTCATGCTGTATTTTGTGCTTTTGGAAGACTGGCAGTTCTATTGAAGGATATCAATTGTACAGTTTCGAATGCCTTACCAAATGTACATGAAACTATAGCAAGAATGAGCCATATTTGCATATCAGGGTTTGTATTCCTTTTAAATATTTAATTGTGCTTCCTTTCTTACCCCACAGGCAGAAACCTAGGCTCAGGAATGTGTGACTTACCAAGGTCACTCAGCCCACAGGACCAGGGAATCTGCCCTCCTCTTCCCCCAGAGCCATGCTTGGTGCAATGCGGCTTGCCCCAGCAGCTAACGTGGGACACAGTCTTGTTGAAAGAAGCCAGATAGGATGGTGGCAGAGGACAAACCAACGGCACATGTGATAACAATTCACATTATTTCAAAGAATTATTTAAAAACCAGAAATATTACATACAAAAAATTAATAACTGCTTTTTAAAAATCCAGATCTGGGGGAAATAAGGACATCCATATTTCTTCAAAATCACTCCAAAAGAAAGGGTAACCAAACACTGAAGGTAATTAACATAGCTCCATTTCATATATACAAAAATCAAATAAAACTCAGCAAAGAAAATATTCAGAAACAGAGGAAAAAGTCAATTTTGCATTAAGATGTAACCCTATCTTGGAACCTTTTTACTGGCCAAAAGCCTTTGCAAATGATGCTGGTGAGTACAAGTTACCAAGCTGGGGACCATTCTGTGAGCTTCTAGGCCATGCTGCAAGAATCCTTGCAATCCTGTGGCAGTGAAGCAGTTAAGTTCCCTCATCTCCTAGGCAACCAGCAATGGCAGTCCACATAAGAATCCTGGGGACATTGCCAATCTGCTGTTTAATAAAGTAAACTTTGATTGCTAGAGATATTTCTTCTTTTTATAAGTCATTTTTTGTTACTATATTCAAACGTAATGCCAACCAGCAGGCTATATGTGCAGGGGTAGCCTCTACACTATAAAGAATGGCCTATTAGAAATGTTATTTTAAAAGATGCAGGGCCGTGTGCGTGTTCACAACTGATTTGATTGTATAAGAAAATAGCATCAAAGAAACCACCTATGGTGTATTTGCTTAGTGAGAACAATTCAGAACATAGCAGAGTTCAGTTTCCCAGTTTCTTCTTCAGCAACGTGAAAATATTAATTTCTGCAAGCGGCATGCCGCTTAATTTTAAGATGCTTAATATCTTGTGATGTATTCGTCTGCTTTTTCAAATTATAGAGTCTCTATTTTGAAGCAAAATTGTGTATATGCCCCACTCAGACAAGCACAGAAAAGATTTATTTAAAGTTGCCCGAGCTTTCTTTCCCCTGTTTCAGAAGCTATGCTGCCTCTTGGGATATTGACAAGCCCTAATAGGAAACCGAGCAGGGGAGCTTACTGAGCCCTGTATTGAGTGTGAGAGAGGGTAGGAGGAAAGCCAAGGCAAAGCTGAACCAAGCTCCACGTCCGTCCACAGTACACAGCAGCAGGCATGGCAGCTGCCTGGCGGTCTCCTACCTCCTTTGCCCCTGTACATATAAGCTCTTTCCTCTGACCCAACTAGCTTGCTAAAAATTGTGCTGGGTTCTCCACAAACATAAAAGCAAGCAAACAAAACAGATAGTCGCTCCATTAACGAAGAGGAGAGGAGATGTAAGCCTGGATAGGAAAGGCAGTGCTGCAGAGCCATGAACAGCACCGACTGGGGAACGGTGGGGGAGGGGCGCCAGCAGAAACGCGCTGTAAAAAATGGCCTCTGCTCCTTGTCTGTGTTCCTCCTTAGGCAAGGACGTTGTTGTCCTACAGAAGAGTTTTGTTAAGTCTTCAATTCCAAGAACACTATCTATCTAATTTACACCCACAGCACACTGGGTATTTCTCATCCCTTATTTTATTTTATTTTATTTTTACATTTCTTAGATATTCCTTTGTTATCATTTTCCACTCCAGTGAAAAAATCAAAGGCTTGCCTCTCCCCCACCCCCTAGGAGCCTTCCAGCGTTTTACCACCCTTAACTCTGCTTGAGATTAGAAAAGTCAACAACATGATTCCTAGCTCTAATGAGTAGACAGCTCCAAGGAATTTGTAGCCTGCGTTTTCTTTGCACACCAAGTATATGGTCCAGTAGTAAATTCTGTGATGTTGCCTACATCCACGGTGGATAACCCTGTGCATCGCTTAATACGATTTATGCTTGTTGGCTCTCTCTATATGCCCTGCCATGGTGAATAAAGGAGAGGCCGAGTTCCCGTGGCAACCAGAGCCACTGCACTCCCAACTGCTGGCAAATTCTTCCTAAGCAGAAAGTAGGCAGGAGAAAGAGACTACGGCCGGCTCCTGCATAAACATGACAGGCTCTGATCTGAAAGACGGAGGCATCCAGTCTCAGATTGAATTTAGATTCTCTGATTGCTTGGCCAGACCCTTCCATGTGCTCTTCCCATGGAAACATCTGCAGCTGGAAGGGAGCCCAATCATAATTCTTTGCAGATCCCCCCACCCCGCTCCCCAGCCCATTGCTAGTCGAATGTCACCCGGGCTCCATCAAGGACGAGACTCCATCAAGGACCCAGAGAAGAATTCTTTATGCATCTGCTCACAACGAGAAGGTTATTTTGTTGTCTTCAAGATGGCTCTTGAGCTGCAGGCAGAGCCAAGGGCTGTGGCCCGAAAGAGGATAGTTGCTAGGAGATAAGCCCGGTTGCAGACAGCAGGCTGGAGTTATCTCTAATTGACAGCTCCTTACCCTAAGGGTCTAATTCTAACCTTGAGACCAGGACTATAATGAGAGGGCAGCTTTCCGTCACCCCTATTCCTGGCGCAGGCAGGGAGATTACTGGAGGACTGTTTTCTAGGGGTTTGTTATGTTTCTTTAGGAGGGAGGGGACCAGACGCGAGGGCCCTGTCTCAGCCCCAGTTTGCATCCCTGAGCCCTTGTCTGATTCATAACACCTGAATAAACTCTCTCCTCCAGTGAAGATGGGCTCTCTTTGAAACATCCAGGGTGTGCAAGGAAGAGAAGCCCTCCTTGGACTTAAAATTATTTGAAATGGAAGCAGAAAAGGTGGATTTCTTTGAAAAAGTGGGGATCCGGTCCGGGGAAGGCAAGGAAAGGAAAACAAACACAGCATTCTGTTTTCTGTATTGCCCCTCTCCCAGGCCCCTCGTGGCTTCCAGAGAAGTCTGCTCTGTGATTTCTGAGAGATGCTGTTTGGCTGTTATGTCGGACAATAAAACTAAACACACAGACAGGGAAAGGACCTGCAGATTGCGAAGAGCCGGTGTTTTCTTGTGACTTTTTCTGGAAGTAGGTTGACTAGCTTTTGTTTTTTTAGTGTTTTGTTTGTTTTTTTCTCTATAAAACCACAAAGAAAATGCAATTTACACACAGCCTGGAGCCAGTAGGCCTAAGAGACCAAGGCTTCCTTGTGCCTGTGAAACTGTCAAAAAGAGAAAGTATTTTCCTGGTGTGCTGGGGTATGGGGTGGACCAGGCGAGCTTGCTCTGGCATTCCCTTCCAATGCAGCGGCTGGGGCCGCTTCAATATTCTCCTTCAATATTCCTTCAATGTTTCTCCTTCAATATCATTCATAGTGGCTCTCTGTAGCAAATGCCGTCTAGCATTTCCTCCCGTGAGAAAAGTGATGTGTGGAGATTTTGAGTACTAAAGAAAGCACATTTTGAATCAGGAGCATATAATTTTATTAGTGCATTTTAAAAAAGGAAGAAGAGATGTTCCATTGAGGGAGTGTTTGAGGGTCATGTTTGGAGTTTGACTGAGAAACACCTGCAGTACCAGGTCTCCCTCTAGAGGCGCTGCTCTTCCTGAGCCCGTTAGAGGGCACCAAAGGCCAGGGGCCACCATTTCGTTTAAGTTTTAAATATGATTTAGAAATGGAAGGACGTAGCCTGTCCTCCCTCAAGATTAAATATCAATGGTCAAGTAGACTTTCTGTTTAGTATCTTTTTAATTAAATTTTTTAAAAAATATAATTTTAAGTTTGCAGAAGAGTTTTAGAAAAATACAAACCTCACCAGAGTACCCTCAGATCCGGGGCATATTCTACCGGTCTCTTTGAGTGTTTGTAGTCCCCCCCATGCCCCATCACTTTAAACACTTTGGCAGCACAGTGACGACAATATGAATCTTTTTCTTTCCCCAAGTACAGGAGCACATTTTCCTAACACTGGAATTTCCAATTCAGAAAGTTAACCATCAGTGCTTGTGACTGTCCCATGGCAATCCATAAGCAAAGCTTGTCAATTATTCCAGACGTGTTCCCGGTTGCAATGGCTTGAAAGCCATTGCCAGTCTCCCAATCACTTGCTGTGTCTGTGTTTATTTTTTTAGGAAAGATTTCTACCAAGAATGGTCTAGAAAATTCACCATACAATGGTATAAAGCTTGGGTTATTTTTAGTATTAAGTAGTCAGAGACAGGAAATGCCTAGAAAGAGCCAGGGCAGTGGATCTGTGACGTGTCTCATAAATCTTGGTATTTTTCTAAAGAAAAATGGATGCTTGTTTTCATTTATCACTTAGAGGAAAAACAATAACGTCAATTTAAAATAAATATTTTGGAAAAAAAAAAGAAGGATTGGATGAGCAATAAATAAGAAATGCCATTTGTGGTCAAATGTTTGTAGAGAATATGTGCATAAAGTGGGTAGATATGGGTTTTCTTCCTTTATTGTTCTGGGATCATCCATAACAGTGCAGAGTGGCCAGAGAGAGGAGAGACACTGTTAAGGAGGCAGCAATAGAGCCAGAGAATGAAGCAGTTATTACTGGATAGAAAAGAAGATTATGTACATGGAAAAAACACAACATAAGTTCAGTTTTTGAGTACTGAGAAGTACACTCTTATAATCTCAGCACTTGGGAGTCTGAGACAGGAGGATCACAAGTCTGAGGCCAGCTTGGACTACATACTGTCACACTCTCTTTAAAAATAAAAGTGAAAATTACATTTTATTTGTTCACAATTTTATAATCATGTATATTGGTTAGTTAAAAAAAAAATCCCCTTGCGAGTACACACGGAGGGACCCATGGCTCCAGCTGCGTATGTAGCAGAGGATGGCCTTGTTGGCCTTGTTGGACAACAATGGGAGGAGAGGCTCTTGGTCCTGTGAAGGCTCAATGCCCCAGGGTAGGGAAATTCAAGGGCAAGGAGGTGGGAGTGGGCAGCTGGCTGGGGAAACACCCTCATAGAGGCAGGGTTGGGGGATGAGATAGGGAATTTCCATGAAAGGGGGCCAGGAAAGGGGATAACATTTGAAACATACATAAAGAAAATATCCACAAAAAAAAATCCCCTTGCAGCCTTTGGCCCCTCCCCCAACCACATGGTTTGGTGTAGGGCCCCGGAGCTTCTTGCTTCTCTGCTGCCCCCATCATCCAGGAAGGCCAGACTCCTTCATATGGTCCTTATCTCTGGGCATACACATGTTCACATGTGTATACAGAGCACTGTTTCTAAACAACTAAACCCAACATAGAAGGGCACTGCAGATTGATATACATTTGAGCACAGTTCTACCCAGAGATGTTCTCTAATGTGCACGAAACACTCAATAATTTCTCCTGTGGATTGGTGTACACCCACACAGCATCCTCATGTGACCACAAGGCCAACATTCTCCCTCCATGTCCTCTGGATGGACAGTCCATGAAACCTATCATCCCGTGTCTGTGTTTGTCAAGCCATACAACTTCCATTGGATTAGAAACCACATCCATAATTTTCTTTAAAACAACAGTACCTGGACAAAACAGTTTTAAAATCCCCTCTCTTTTGCATGACAATGAAATGAAAATTTCTTCACGCTTATGAAGAATTTAAAGTCCATTGGACATTGAGTTCTCACTTTTGTTTCAAAGTGACTGTATGTCCTAGTCCTCTGGAGCCTGGTAGGTGAGAAAGTCTATTCAGGAGATAGTTGCTAGCCCCTGATGTCAGGAGGACAGACCCTAGATTGTCTCTAATCAACTGCTCAGGGGTTGAAGGAGCCCTTGGATTCAATCACACAGCATTTTTTAGGAGCAGTTGCTGACCTCTGACCCTTCCTGCAGAGGGCTTGACTGGATTAGGGGAACTTTGCTCAGTTCACCTCCAGCTACAATAAACCAACAAGAAAGAACATACTTTTTAATTATCCCAACATATTTACATGCTTGACTGAGTCCCCAGATGGGACAGAGAGTCATACCAAGTTACAGATAACAGTTGTTCAGTAATATTCTCTGTCTCTGTCTGTCTGTCTGTCTGTCTGTCTGTCTGTCTGTCTGTCTGTCTGTCTCCTTCTTTCCCTCTCCTTCTCCCTCCCCCCACTCTCTCTTCCCCTTGCCATTGTTCCCCCTCCTTTCTCTCTCTCCCTTCTTCACCCCATCCTTCCCTTTTCATAAGCGGGTCTGTAGGTGTGAACCAGGTTGCCTGTACTTCATTCATCTTAGCTTTCTGTAGCTTGACTCTCACTTCTGTTTCTGCATTCAGACACAGCTTGCAGATTCTACTTGAATATTCTAACGGGTTTTAAATGGTGTCGAAATCATTCAGTTCTGTTCTCCTTTCCTATGACAAGGCAATGCATCTCCAGCTTATAGTAAAGAAAGATCTTCGACATTAGATTATAGAGATTCAGGCATGGTAGACAATGAGATTGTCACATGCATCTGACCTGGGAGGGTCCTTCCGCAGAACTAGTTGATGAAGCAAATCTCCATCACCAGGAAGGCTTGCTAAGGTCCATCAGGTTGACAGTAGACCTAGCCCACATCTTGCATCTGCATGTGTTCATTTTTCAACTTGAGATATCCTCTCTATTCTCACTCCATATAGCACACAGTCACATCTCTGCCTGGTCCTCCTAGCAGAGACAAGACAGACAGACTGGCTTCTCCTACAACTCTCTTGCCACTGTTGACAAAGATGAGCAGAGTACCTTAGGGTACAGTGTGATCACATTGTAGCTCCTTGGACCTACTTTGTTTTGTTTTAATGTGCTTTTGTCATTAGAAGAGCCAGGAAAGGAGATGAAAGCTTAATTTGTTCACCAGTTTAGCAGGAAGCTGCATAGATGGTGTTCTCGGGTTGCTTTTTGTCTTTTTCTGTTTTCTATAATTTTTTTTTGTTAGTTTCTCTCCCCTCCTAACCATGCCCTGCTAACATTGTTTAGCGGTGAAAGCATTTAGTTCCTGCTGAAAGGCAAATGCGCTATTTAGTCCATTAGCACCTTTGCTCAAAATAAATAGCACTCAGAAGTATGCAGCTGGGGGTCATTTTTGAAATCTTAAGCCAGAAACGGACTTATCTGGAATTTCCTGTTTAGTGGCAGAATAGATAGATATTGCGCAGGTGAAACTGGGGTCAAGGAGTTTCCCTTCCAAGCTCAAATCAGGTCCTTGGCCTGGCTACCACGCAGGTCATGCACTAAGCATCTTGGGTAATCAGGTAGGAAGCATGTTCTGTTTTGCCAGGGATTGAAGACATGCAGCCTCCTTGCTGAGAAGACACCTAGCTACGGAGGACTGTGCTATGGATTGCATACTATACTCTGCGTACAAATTGTTACAATTGAGAGAAACTAACTTTTCCTGTGGAGTTAGGGTAGCCTTAGAGGAGACTTCACATTTGTGTTACTAACTGAAAAGTGAATGGACTCCAGGCAGAGAGAATAACTTGTGACTGAGAGGTGGCAGAGCCTTTCATAATGGATCTTAGAATGATGATGGCAAGCCTTGTGTGGACAGGGATCAAGGTACAGAAGGCTGCAAAAGGAAGACCTGGTGAGTCCACTGTAGATAATGAATAAGTACCCATTTCACTGATGCCTCCTCTATCTAGCTATTGATGATCTATGGGCAGTTACAATGTTCCCTGATGCAAAAGCACATTAAACCAACAAGTAATAGAGAAGCCTACGAGCCCTGTATAAGGAGAAGCTGTGATTGTCTTAAAGATTGTCCCTGGGTGATAGTGATGGATGGGAGACTGCCTTTGACTGGCATAGGTGTTTGGAAGATAATTTCGAAGGTGTTGTCTGCTGTTCTCAGGCAAAGGAAGTTAAGACTGAAATTTCGATCTTCAGTGATACAATTAGCAGGGGACAAGCACCTCCCTACAGCATGCAGAAGGAATGATGCATTTGTGTAGCCTGTATTCCTGCCCAACAATGAACCTCTTTCATCATCACAGGGAGAGAGGAGGCAAAGTCAGATTGTGTTTGACTATAAATAGTTGGCCTACTGGTGAAATCAGATCAAGGTCTCTTTGACTGTATAATAGAATTACCATGGATTCTCTAGTTCTGCTACCTAGGCAGTATTTATGACAAAGAATTCTTTATGTGTTATATGGTCACATATTCAGAGAAAGGTTTTACTGAGAAAGGGATATCTTCTCTGAAGCTCACCTTTAAAAGAATCAGAAGATGTGTGGTATGTATGTATGTGTGTATATACATGTGTGTATGTGTTGTGTGTGCATGTATATGTGTGTGCACATGTGTGTGAGTGAGTATAAAGAAATAGACAGGCAAATGGAGAGATACACAACAGAGCAAAGAAAGTTGGACACCCCTGTCTTGTTTAGCAGTATGTAGCAATTCTTTGTTCTGCAAACTCTTTTTTTAAAGCTTAAAATAAAGTCATAGTAAAATAGAAAAAGAAAAACAAAAACAAAGGGAGAGCAGAGATGACTAAGTTGGTAGGTAAAATGCCCACCATGCAAGCAAAATTATCTGAATCTGTACCTCTTGTACCTACATAAAAGCCAGGTGAAGTGGCAGGTGGCTGTAATCCTAGTACTGGGGGAGGGTTGTTAGAGAAAAAGGATCTCTCTGTCCATCTATCCAGTTGACCAATTGGTGAGTTCCAGGATCACTGAGAGACTTTATCTCAAAAGAAAAGGTGGAACTCCTAGGCATGTGCAAAGGATGCTCTTACTATACCACAAGGACACCTGCTCAACTATCATCATAGCAGCTTTATTCATAACAGCCAGAAACTAGCAACAAGCAAAAGGTCCCTCAACTGAAGAATGGGTAAAAACAATGTGGTTCATTTACATAATGGAGTATTACTCAGCTATTGAAAACTATGACATCATGAAATTTGCAGGCAAATGGATAGAACTAGAAAATTCATCCTTCATGAGGTTACTCAAACCCAGAAAGACACGTATGGTATGTACTCACTTATAAATGGATAGTAGCCATACATTAAAGGATAACTACACTGCAATCCACAGACCCAAAGATACTAAGTAACAAAAAGGGCTCAAGAGGGGATACAGGAAATCTCACTGAGAAGGGGAAATAGAATAGACATTGTGAACGGACAGGGTCAGTGTGGGAACATGAAGGATCAGGTTGGGGGATGATAGAGGGAGAGAGTACTGAAAGATAAAACTGGAAGCAATGGGGGGCATCTCTGGAACAATTTAGAAACCTAAAACAATGGAGACTCCCAGGAATCTGTGAGGGTGACCCTAGATAAGACTCCTAGCAATGAGGGATATGGAAACTGAACCAGCCATCTCTTGTAACTAGACAAAATTTCCAGTGGGGGGATTGGGACACCAACTCAACCACAAAACCTTAGAACTACATTTTGTCCTGCCTACAAGATATGGAGGAGTAAAGATGGAGCAGAAATTGAAAGAATGATCAACCAATGACTGTCCCTGCTCGAGACCCACACCATGAGAGGGAGTTCACCCTTGACACTGTTAATAATATTCTGCTATACTTGTAGACAGGAACTCAGCATAACTGTCATCTGAAAGACTTCACCCAGCAACTGATGGAAACAGATGCAGAGACCCACAGTCAAACATTAGTCAGAGCTTGGGGAACCCTACAGAAGAGGAGGAAGGATTGTAGGAGCCAAAGAGGTCAAGGACATTTAAGTCATCTAACCTGATCTTACAGGGGCCCACAGAGACTGAACCGCCAACCAGGGAGTATGTACAGGGCTGACTTATGTCTTCTGTACATATGTAACAGTTGTGCAGCTTGGTCTTCATGTGGGACTCCTAACAGCAGGAGCAGGGACCATCTCTGACTTTGTTGCCTACTTGTAGGACCCTTTCCCCTAATTGGGCTGCCTCTTAGCCTTAAGAGAAGATGTGTCTATAGTCTTATTGCAACTTGATATGCCAAAGCTGATGGATATTCATGTGAAGCCTCCCCTTTCCTGAAGAGAAGGGAGGAGGAGTAGATGGGGGCAGAGGAGAGGAAGGAGGAGAAACTGTGGTTGAGAAAATAAATAAATAAAATAATTAAAAAATTCATACCAAAAGTAAATAAATAATTAATTAAAAACTCATAACAAAGCTTGAAGCAGGTTTTCAGAAAGCATTTTGTTGGTGTAACTGATAAAGAGTTGGAGAGAGAGAGAGACAGACACAGAGAGAGAAAGATTGAGAGAGAGAGACTGAGTGAGAGAGATTGAGAGAGAGAGAGAGAGAGAGAGAGAGAGAGAGAGAGAGGAGATCTGTCGTTTACCTCTATGTCCACCTTGTGCACATGCACATATATGAACACACACACACCACACACACTCACACACACACACACACACACACACACACACACAGAGAGAGAGAGAGAGAGAGAGAGAGAGAGAGAGAGGCACAAGCATATATACTAAACATTATTACATACACACAATAAAAGTTACTATTGCTGTGATGAAACACTATGACCAAAGTAGCGCAGGGAGGAAACAATTTATTTATAAGGCTTCTATTTACACATCAGTGTTTGTTACTGAAGGGAGTCAGGGAAGCAACTCAATCAAGAAGGAGCTGATGCAGAGACCATGGAGGGGTATTGTTTTCTGGCTTGCTCCTCATGGCTTGCCCAGCCTGCTTTCTCATAGCCACAAGGACCTCCAGCCATCAGGCATCACCCACAAGGGGCTGATCACTTCCATATCAACTGATTCATTAAAAAAAAAAAAATGTCCTATAGGCCTCTCTACAATCTGATCCCATGGAGTCATTTTCTTAGTTGAAGTCATCCTCTCAGATGACCAAAGCTTATGTCAAGGTGGTATACAACTAGTCAGATAAAGTTTAAAGATAGAAAAAAATAAAAACCATTACATGTTGGATCTAAGTGACACTGACCAGTGTGGAAGGTGTGATGGGTTCATTAGAAATTAATGTAAGAGTGAGGAGGTAGAGAATGGAGCTAGGTTGTAGGCATGTTTGGGGAAAGACTGAAAAAGACTGATATGTGACTGTCCTGAGGGGCACTTGGAAACCTCTGTTGTCTTTGTAGCACATGCACTGGGAGCCAAGACAACTCCTGGTCGGCCTGGTAACAGGGTGTGGTAGCTGTAGTGTGAGGTGGCTCCTCTGAACAGAAAGGTAAAGGATCAGCCCTTTCTGGAGAGGCTCACCTGCTGGCCCTTCTAGATCTGTGCTTCCCATTAATAAGAAGCCCGGGAAGACTCCCCACATCACTCACCTTGCTGCCTTTATGTAAGGTAGTTGCATTTTAATTGGCTGGTTTTCTATCCAGAGGTTGCCCCTGTCTCCTCCTGCTACTAGCACATCACTAATGCCAGAGCCAGTGTGCTCATCCCTGGCCATGACCACCATGTGCCCTGCAACCTTCTTATGAGTTCTGATGACTGTGAAGGATATAAGATACAAGTCCTGTTTATGGCCTCAGGAACCCTTCTGCAGACCCTCCTCCTTCCCTGGAATATGTGCTGTGCCAACATCAGTATATCTGTTCAACTTTTAAGGGCCAGACTGGTGATCAATATTTCTTTGTCTAGCAAGCATCATGTGTAAGACAGCAAGAGCCTGCAACAGCTTGAAGCTCCATCTGGCTAATGGTGAACATGCTCTTGGGGTGCATATAGGTTCCTCACTCCAGTCTTTCCTGGACTGACAGCTGGGGTGAGATGCTTTGCTCAGCCTGCCGAGCACCCAGCAATCTGGATGATTTGTCTCTGACCTGGGAAAGCTGGATTTCCTACTGAGAGTCTATGAAGTGACCCATTGTGATGGGCCACATCCACCAGCAACAAATGGCTGTCCATTCGTGGCCATTTACATCACGAGTCAACGATCTGCTGGTAAAACCCCTCACTCTAGGAAACCCCCATTTATCAGGAGGACCCTATAGAAGGATTAGACTTGTGACTCCAGGAGCAGTTTCCCGTTAGGTTCACATAAGATAGAGTGGGAAGCACTTAGCTAATGGCTGGAAGTTTTCTTCCCTATTATACTGAGAAAGAGCATGAGGTAGCTGACTCAGCTCTGTCTGATGACTTTGGCTCGGTCACTTTGTAACTCTTACGAGTTAAGAATTTCAGCTTATGGCTGGAGAAATAGCTCAGTTGGCCAGAGGATGGTCATACAAACATGAAGGTCTACGTTCAGGGCCCAGAACTCACAGTAAATGCTCAGAGTGGGCACTCATAAACTCAGCTCTTAAGAGGTGGAGACAGGCAGATTGCTGTCTGGATTTCACTGGCTAGTCAGCCTAAAGTTAGTGATCTCTAGGACAGAGAGAGACTCTGTCTCAGGGGAAAAAAAGTCAGCAGACTTTAACTCTGAGATATGTATGACATTCAAAGTTGTTTTTTAGCTTCCATACATGTGAATCTACAGATGAACAGGAGCACCCTCCAGCACATTCCCCCACATGCATCCATCTATGCATACATACATGGCAGCAAGCACACACCATACAAACATACACACACATGCACACACACACAAACACACACACACACACACACACACTAAAATCCAACAGACCCCCAAGCTTCTTTTTTATAATCTAACCTAAGTTTCTCAGTCTTGAGAATTCAGGAACCATTTTTCCTGTAGACTCTCAAACTCTATGGTTCATATCCTTGCTAATTTTTATTCCTTAATTTTTTTCCACTAGGCCTCCCCAAGTCTGAATCCATGGTCCAACACTTATGTAAATGAATTTTTAGATCATGAAAGGAACTTTGCACAGAACTTGACGATATATCCACATTCAACCACAAATACTAATTCTTGTTAGGGAAATCATGAGAGAATGTGTATTTAAGTCACATATACTTTTTTTTTTACTGTTACTAGTTTTGTAAGATATTTTTATTAATAAAATAAGCATTCAGTTATCATGTACATACAAATTTTCTGGCATAACACCTGGCCCCAAAACAGAGCAAAAACAGAGAGCTTCACGCCTTTCCCACCATGAAGGGTCTTGATGACACCTGACTACCTACCAAAGACAGGACTCCCTTATCTAACCTTAACCAGGGCACAGACCTGAATTGTGAGGCTCAGCAGTCAGCTTTTGAGTACATGGCATTTCCTCAGGTCTCTCACAGACACCTGCCCGGTGGGATGTCTAGACAGAATATTTGTTCTCACACTGCTTCCACACATACGTTATTCGATGACTACAACTCTCCATATCAGAGTTTAAAGCAGGGACTCCATGAGGTTGTGAACTACATAACTCATGTTTCTAGTAGAAAAGGGCATAGTTCTTTCAATTTCTGATAAACATATACTGCAATCTGTAGTCATTAGTAGAGTATGCCCGCTAGTCTTATGTGAACTTGACACACAAACGGAGTAATCTTGAAGGAGTGAAACTTAACTGGAAAAATTGCCTACACAAGGTTCAGCTGCAAGGTATTTTCTTAGTTATTAATGAGAGAGGGGCCAGTCTATTGTGGGTGGGGTCAATCCTGGGCTGGTGGTCTTGGCTTCTATAAGAAAGCAGACTAAGCAAGCCATGGTGAGTAAGCCAATAAACAGCACCCCTCCATGGCCTCTTCATCAGCTCCTGCCTCCAGGTTCCTGCCCTGTTTGATGAGTTCCTGCCCTGACTTCCCTTG
The DNA here is from genome assembly GCF_004785775.1 of Grammomys surdaster. Taxonomy (NCBI): domain Eukaryota; kingdom Metazoa; phylum Chordata; class Mammalia; order Rodentia; family Muridae; genus Grammomys; species Grammomys surdaster. The sequence goes on along the minus strand of NW_021604633.1, from coordinate 2,185,108 downwards.
ATGATGAACTGTGATATGGAAGTATAAGCCAAATAAACCCTTTCCTCCCTAAGTTGCTTTTGTTCATGGAGTTACGTTGCAGCAATAGAAACCATAACTATGACATAATGTCCTACATACAGCCAGCTTTCAATAACTTTTCTGATATACTGGAGAGTAAAAATGGACAATTTCCATGATCTCCTACTTCTTCTGGTTATCAATTATGATTGATAACAACATGCTCTGACTCTGGAACGGAAACAATTCCCTAGCTTTTACATGTTACTTAATCTAAGGACAATCTGTGTCCCTGAGTATGTGTATTTGGTTCTAAAAGTCTATTTATTTTTGTGGATGTTTGAATTAGACAAGGCGGTCTTTTGAAACACATAAAGAAATCAGTAGGACAAGCAAGCACTGGAGCTGCAGTCCTATCATCACATAGTTTCCTGCTGTGCCCATGAGTCACAGGAGTGCACAGTATTTGATGCTCTGTTAACAGCTACAATTCATAAGCTGTCAGTCTAGGCTTGGTCATCTGACACAACGACAAGACCCCATCTTCCCATCTTCCCATCTTCCTCTAATCCTAGCCTTGTAACTACCATTCTCTACATTTTAATGTGTTTAATGATGGATGTTGATATCCCATGTGTATCTCGAGCTAGTCTTTTCAATCTGTGTGTGGTTCATTGCACTTAATAAAAAAATCCTCTATGCCGATCCATGTTGCTGCAGATGGCAGATTTTCTGCCTTCTTTAAGGGTGACTAATATTAAACCGCGTGTCTTCACTCCATGACCTTGCCACTTCTTCCTGTATGTGAGCCGTTTTCATATATTGGCCATTATGAACAGTTTTCAACATTGTGAATAATGATGAAATAATACTTTGTATATATTGAAGCCTATATTTCTCCATAATTTCTTCTCCAAACACTTTCCCTAAATACTATTTCCCTGAAGCCACATTCTTTTACCCAGTTGAACCTGGATAAAAATTTAATACTTGCCAAGATCTTCCTAATTCTTTCTAACTCCGAAATTCTATTATGGGAATGGCTATTCCCAGCAATCCATCAAAGTTCAACACATATTAAGCCCTTACTCCACGAAGGTCTTGTACTCAGTGCTCAGGGTATTCAGTCTGTGTATATATGTTGCTGCTGTGGAAGACATACACAGCAGATGGTAACATATTGAGGAACCTGGTAGGGCTCAAACCAAAGAGAACTCAAGCTAGTGGTCTTTTCTGTATTCATTTCTCTTCAAGAAAGTTCTAAGAATGTGAATTAGCCTGAGTATTTTTATAAATGCAAATCATGCATTGTGAATGCATACTTAAAAGAGTTGTAATTTTCTTCTTTTATAGCAAAAAGCTACAAGATGCAAACCATGGCACTCCTGTTCATACACAATTTGATGGTTTTCCTGAAGATGTGCCATCTCTCTGCCTCTGCCCTTTGTTTTCCCCTGTTTCCCTTCAGATAATGAAGACCCATTCTGTCTGCCTCCAAGCTTTCTCATTTCAACTGTCCTATTTATACCCTTGAGCCAATTGGAAGGGAAGAAAGGGTGGAGGTTATTTTTTTCCACCTGTTCCAGGAACATGTGTTCGAAGAATGAATTTTCCCCTCATTAAATCACTTTGGCAATTTTCCAGGAATTCTTATTTTAATATCAACTGAGGAAGTGCATGGTTTCTATCTGAAGGTAATGAATTCAATAAGGTTTTCAAATACTTTTAATTTTATTATTTAAAATTGCGTATATTGGAAATTTAGTTTGCACCGAACTGAGAAACATGAATCAGTCTACAGTGTTTCATCTCCACATGTAGTTCAACATTATATGCACACTTCATATGCTAGAAGCTCACAGAGTCGGTCTCGCTCCCCAGGATTTGCTCAAAAGGGACACAATGAATGGGTCCAGAGAAAGGAATCACTTCCAGGTAATCTTAGGAGATGTGGGCATATGAGTGAGGGCTGAGAATAGAGAAAGGACAAGTCAATGGGCCCCAGTGGACATGAGGTCTTGGGGAAGCATGGTCAGCTATCCAGAGTTGCCTTGACATCTACTGCCTCCCCTCTTTACTCCAGGGAGGCATTAGTTCCTTGTGTGGTCTGTAACACAGTCCACTCCAGGAGAGCTTCGAAGTCTGAGGAAGGCTGTTTTCGAAGATACAAAAGCGTCTCAGAGCCCACAGTACAACATTGCACAGAAGTGGGCCCCGAAGCCTTCCAGTACAGTGTGGGAAAGTTGTACCATCCGAGAAGAGTGGGCATATTGGTCTAGATTTATGGAGTGGCTCTCAGGACTGTTGAGTAAGCCGTGTGGCAAATGGTGATGTGTGCAGTAGGAGTGTCTTGCCTGACATCTGACAAACAAGCCAAGCAGCAGCTCACCTAGAAGGGTCTCTCGCCTCCTCTGAGTCTTCCCCCTGTTCAGAGGGCCATAGTAGGTAGCAACAGAGATTTTCATGCATCTTTCCAATGATTATTCCTATTAGAAAAAATAGCAGAATCTGATAAAAGGACTGAGTGTTGGGCTCAGTACTCTAAACCTGTGGGGACACAGGTAGACACAGATGTAAAATATGAAATAAATTAAGTACAGAAACCAGCAGAAGGGAAAAAAACCAAACCAAAACACCAAGAAGAATCAGTGAGCCAGAACAATGTATTGGTGCTGTTCTGAGACATCCTGTTACTACCAGGGAAGATGCAGATCCATCACAGAGCTTAATTCCTCTGACTAAAATGCTATTGTTCTTAGAAGATCAACAAACACATTGGCATAGTAGATAATGATCACTTTTATATTAGTTGATTTATCTTTGTTAGCTTATTTTTGACCTAAGAAATTCTCTTACAGTTGCAGTATCCCAAACAGATACACAATACTGCAATTTGGGGTGTATAGAGAGAAAAATCTGGAAGGGCAATACAGAAACCGTGAAGAGCCGGAGCAAGGAAAGAACTGCAGAGTCTGTATCTGACCAGGTGCTCAAGGCTCTCGGGCTCAGTGTCCTACTGTTGCATTCAGATGGTCCCTGATGTCAACCCTACCATACCCTACATGTTCTGAGGATTGATATTAAAATGGGATTGGTGGGAAACAGCAGGTTAGCTAAGACAGTTAAGTTGTGGTGTGGAGTGCATTTGTGTGTACCACCATTGATTCAGAAGGAAGACAAAGACCTTGGGATAAGGGAGCACATTACAGGTGACATCTGAAGAGATTCTCTGCTAACGAGGAGCTCAGATGATTGCTCCTCAATGTAAGGGCCTATGTGTTCTGTTCAATGCAGCTCCCCCTTTGCTGCCTGTCTCCTGGTAGCCTCTGGTCAGCCTTCCATGAGTGAGACAGCAAGCGGTTGGTAGCATTAGCCAGCAGAGTCCCAGTACAGCTTCCTGCAGAAACATCTCTGACCTCTTCTGTGCATGGGGTGATGGAGAAGGCTTTGGAAAGGAGATTGTCACAATGCACTTATGGTAAAGTCACAAGCTCCTACTATATCTCTAGTTTCACCTGATTCTCTTTCCATAGGGAACATCTTTAGAGATGAAAGAAAGAAAATCAAATGGTTTAGCTGAAGTCAGGACCTTGTGGACTCCACTCCAACTCCATGTTAAAGTACCCCACGTCACCTACCTCCTGACATCCCCCCCCCACAGTCCTATAATTGGATCATCCAGCCCAAAAATGGCTGAAGGCAATTACTGAAGAGGCTGGGTTGAGACATTTGATATGTTGGCACTGGGGAATAGTAAGAGTGTGGTAGCCATAGTGATGCCAAAGCTTTCACGTAAACAGGGTATGCTCAAAGAAGACCTTTGAAGTATATGCCTTTGTTAGGTTTGTTGTTTTCAATGCTGTAACAAAAAACATCTGAAACCAACTTAGGAAACAAGGAGGGAAGGGTTTGCTTTGCTTCATAGTTTGAGGATGCAGCTCACCATGGAGGTGGAGGAGAGATGCAGGAGAGGCAGTGAGAAGAAGTGGTCATGATGCAGGAGAGGCAGTGTGAAGAAGTGGTCATGATG
>NW_021604633.1:2130451-2181068 GCF_004785775.1 Grammomys surdaster | reverse complement strand
AAGTGGTCATGATGCAGGAGAGGCAGTGTGAAGAAGTGGTCATGATGTGATCATAGTCCAGAAGCAGAGAAGTGGGGATGCTGGTACCTCAGCCCACAGGATGGTGCTTAGGTAAATTGAGTTTTTCAGTCATTGCTAACTCAGCCCAGGAATTCTTTCAGAGACTGAGATGTTTGTCAAGTAGGCCATGGCATATCCCATGAGGTTGCTGATCAATATTAACCACCGTGTGTGTCTTTAGAAATTTATACAAAAGGAAATCTTCTGTTTAAAAATTAGGTCAAATTTTAAATTTTTTTTTTAAAAATTAGAGGTCAAGGAGTCCCAGAAAGATTTCCAATGTGACTAGTTTTGGACTATGTAGCAAAACAAACAAACAAAAATTCCGGAACAACCTCATAGATCCAGAATCCCCAAACCCAGTATCATATCAGACAGTTACGTATGGCATAGTTATGACTGGGAAGTACACACATTCCTGAACTCTGTGAGTCTGGGGACCTTCCTATCTAAGGTTTTCCCAGGAGACTGATAAAAGTAGGCACATGTGAGTCTGTGTGGACTTAAGTCCTGTTAATATTTGATATTTTCTAGAGATACAAACAAGTGGTTAAGATATTTCAGAGCTTTCTCTTGGACTTGTCATTTCGAATGTGGTTTGAGGTGGTCTCAGGAAGTATATTAAATGGTATCTTTGCATGCATACATCCTCTGTAAGCACATGACTGCTCTGTCTGCTCTTGAGTTTAGAGACATAATTCAGCAGGTCTTTGCTGCTTCCTTCCAAGAAATCTAATCAAACCGGTACTGGGAAGAACCAATATGGTTAGGGTCTGCTAAGGAAGAAAATATATTCAGAATTTTGCCTCCAGGACCAAATAAATAGATTTTCTTATTATTGCTGCAATCTGATCTCCAATGTATAAAATGAGGATAAAATAATAAAAATAAAAGACATAAAGTACAAAACGGCAGAGTAAAAACATGAAACAGTCCACAGGACTGGGGGGTGGTGGGATTTCTTGGTGACATTTCCTCAGATAATAATGAAAAACAAAAAAAGAGGTCCAACGTTTACCCAGCTCAGCATCCTGCCAGCTTCCCCGGGGAATGAAATCTCTCTTTCCCCCCTGGGTGGTACTTACTTTCCTGCATATGTATCAACATGAAATTGCCTACAGAGGGATCACAGCTTGGGGCAAGCTTTGTGGAGGATGAAGGTGAGTAAGAATTTCTCTGTGCTAAACTGTATTTCCTTCTAGTAAAGTTCCCATTTCAAACCAGCTGGGCAAGTCGAGCACAAACAAAACCCTGAATCAAACAAAGCCTTCAACGTTAATTTCTAGTTCCTATTCCTCGCTGGGTAAGCTTCATTCAGCCCTTTCCTCATCGAAGGCTTTTACGTGAAAACAAGATCTCTGCTCCTATTTACTCCCAGCAAGAGTCAAGATGAGAGCTTGCACCAAAAGGAGATGGAAAGATTCCATGAACTGAGATTCATGAAATGTTTCTCTCCACCCCAGGCAGGAGTTACATGCAGATGCTTTTTATGTTTCAGGGAATCTGAAGGCAGAGAAAGGTAAGGTCTCGAGGTGTACTCCCAAAGATTCTGTGTTGTTAACAAGCCCTGCTGTCAGATGTTCATGTTATTTTAGAGAGGGGCCACTGGGAGGAAATGGGGATTAGATGAGGTCCTGGAGGTAATGAACATGACAGCATCTGTGGCTTTTAGTAAGAGCAGTGGGGCTGGACATGTGGCTCACTTGGTAGAGTATTCACCAAACTTGTAGGAAACCCTAAGTTTGAGCCCCAGTAAGCCTGAAATCCTAGAACCCAGGAAGTTCGAGTGGAAGGATCAAAATTCCAGGACTACTCCTGGCTGCTTAGACAACCTTAGGATTCAGGAGTAAAGGTGGTAAAGGTAGTGTGCCTTCTTTGCCTTGTCACAGGGCACCCAATGTCAGGTCACAGCACAGTGAGATGTCACATACGCCTCTGTGGCTTCTGAGACACCAGAGCCATGAATTAAGACCCACTTGCTATAAATTGCCTACACCCAGGATACAAATGTCCCAATAGAAAAATAAACTCAGATTGGTAACTATTATATAAGAGCCTTCTGGAAAGGTTGGGCTAGGATGATGAAGGGCTGGGAATGTGTAAATAAAGGTAACAGAGATACATGTAGTGAGAGTTCCATGGCTGGATCAAGGTGCTGAAACAGGACACACTGTAAACATGACTGATGGTATGTGTGTCCATGCGTGTGCGTGTTCGTGTGTGTGTGTGTGTGTGTGTGTGTGTGTGTGTGTGTGTGAGCAATATGACCCATGCAAGGGAACAAGTAGGAAACTGTTGTTTAACAGTGCTTACTCCTGGGGATCAGGTGGGATGCATCTTGATTGCCTGCTCTTCCCAGAATAATCACAAAAGCTTAATCTCTCTAAAGATTATACTGCAAAAAACAACCAAACCTGAGACTTGGATTATGTTTCAAAGACTTCCAAATTGACCATCCAGAAAGGTAGGATTAGAATTCAAGTCTTTCTAAAAACTATGGTCTTCTCTCCCCACACACCTCACTCCCTCTTCTCCTCTCCCCATTTCTCTCCTCTAGCTTCTCTTCTTTTCTTCTTTCTTACTCCATTGCGTTCTAGACAGTTTCATATAACCCTCTGTCTTTCTGTGTATCCAAGGATGACCTTTAACTCCTGATATACCTGCTTTGACCTCTCGAGGGCCAAGATTACAGGTATGTACCACAATACCAGTTTATGCATGCTGGGGATGGAACTCAGGGAAATGTGCTTGCTGGGCAAGAAGTCTACCAATTGAACTACAGCCCACCTGCCTGGAAGCCTTCCTTTCCTTTTTGACACCATGGTATTAATTCCAAAGTGTAATCTAATACCATTTAAAATGTTAGGCACAAGCAGGATGCCTAATACATACCCATGAGAAACATCATAAAAAGAGAAAAGCAGAAACTGAGCTGTCAGATGCTTAACTACTTTGTTGTATAAATAACAACTAATCACTATCATTGTTATGTCAAGTCAATGTATAAATCTATACATTTATCTGTTCTTCATGTAAGTGCTTTCCTAATTCTCTTCCTCCTCCTCCTCCTCCTCCTCCTCCTCCTCCTCCTCATCCTCCTCCTCCTCACTATGAAGCCGAGGCTGACTCTGAATTTGACTCTTAGGATTTCCTGAGTGTTAGGATCTCAGGGGTACTCACACCAGACATGAATTATTATCAAAAGACAGTTCTGTGAAATTCACGTACAGTTTCCATTTTACAGAGGAAGAGACACTTGAAGAGAGCCTGGGCCACTTGCTGACCACCACACAGTGTGTGTCAACCACTAATCTGCTTCTGTTGAAACGTAGACTGGGTTTACTCCAACCAATGGCTTACTCCAAACTTCTAAAAAGTATGAATAAACACTGTGGTCTAAAGTGGAGACAGAGAAAGATTTCCAAGACACTGTTCAACAGTCCAAATTAACTCCTGCCCTGGGTTCTAGCCCAACTTCCTACCTCACTTCCAGGATCCTCTTTTCCTTGATGTCAAGGCTGCATGGGGGGACTGGCAGAAAAGGCAGCAGTAGGTTCTTTAATATACTCTCACAGCCTTGCTGTGGACAGATGGGGGGTACGCCTCTCTGAGGCTTAAGGAGATGTCACTATTGTCTATGAGCTCTGGAATGCTCTGATGAGAGACAGACAGGAAGCATCCTTCTGGAAGGCATGTTGGTGAAATGTGCTTCTAAACATAAGAGAAGCTATTCTCAACCTGTGAGTTGTGACCCCTTTGGATGGGGTCTGATGACCCTTCTGCAGGGCTTGCTTAAGACCATTGAAATCACAGACATTTACATTCTGATTCATAACAGTAGCAACTCTACAGTCATGACATAGCAATGAAAATAAATGTTATGATTGGGGGTCACAACAACATGAGGAATTTTATTAAAGGGTCACAGCATTAGGAAGATTTGGAACTACCTATAATATAAAGAAAGGCATGGGTTGTTAAAGTAAGGATTGCATACCGACGAATTGTTACCAGGTCAGCACAGCCAGAGTGAAATGGAAGTGAAGTCAATCTACCAGAGAGGAGGCTAGAGGATTAGCAGGAAGTTGAAGGCTTTGCATGATAGGCTAAGCAGCTTTGTCTTAACTCGTGCCCTAGTAGCCTTCCATTGAGAACTGGAGGCTCTCTGACAATTGGTACTTAGTATTAGTGACATATATTTCAATAAGAGAGTCATAAGACTAATTAAAAGCATTTATCAGGGCTCCAGCCAACAGGAAGAGTCAAAGCACTACTTCCCTAAGCTGTAAGCCACTTCGTGGTTTACATCCCCAGGGGCTAATTAATACCTTGTGAAGAAAGGAACCAGCAAGCAATTCTGTGTCCCTTTGGAAGGTGTCAAAATTTCTGCCAAGAGCTAAGTTCTGTAGTGGTGACATCTTTTTGCTGTGGACAGACATGCATACTATCCAAAGGCATTTTCAGGTCTATATGCATGCTATCCAAAGGCATACATGGATCTACATTCACATTATAAAGTGGTATTTGGGAGTCTACATGTGTGCAATATAGAGGCATACACAGATCTACATGCTTGCTATACAGAGGCATGCATGTTCTATATAAAGGCATTCATAGGAACCTATGCATGCTATATAAAGGTATTTGTACCAATGCTGAAGAACTCCAAAGTGCCCTGTGTTATAGCAACAATGCTGTTGACTCTAGCACACAGCCCTGGATTGTCAGTAATTCTAGCAAGCCTCATACCTGGCTAGATTACACATGGCTTCACAATTCAGTGTCATTTGTGTAGGGGTCTTCCTGAAATCTTTCTAATTTATTCCTTGATTTTTCTGGGAGAGGTATCCTGTGTTGCAAAGCCCTTAGACCACCCTGGGCCCCTAATGGTCCCTTTGTTTATGTGCCCATGACAAAGAGCTGATGTGGACAGCACTGGAGGGTTGACTAACTGTGTTAATTAGAAACGGTCTTTAGTTGATTTGGTCTTTAAAGGTATTTTCTGGAAGATGTTATTGTGAGATACAGAATTGTCTCCATGATGCCCACTCTTACATGTCCCTTCAGACACCTCTCTTCAAAGTTTCCAATCTTTAGTATGATATCAAACGAGGGGACAGATTATTCTGTTCAACTTAAAATTTAATGTTCATGGGACTGGGCATTTGTATTTCAAAGCTATATTAAGAATCATATTGATATTCTGCCACACTCATAATCAGTGCCTAGCGTATCATCAGAGAGGTTTCTGCCAGCAGCTAAAGGGAGTAGATGTAGAGACCCATAGTCAAACATTAGGTGGAGCTAGGGGAATCCTGCAGAAGAGAGGGAGGAATTGTAGGAGTCAGGCGGGTCAAGAACACGGGGTGAACATGGCCCACAGAATCAACTTGGCAGGACTCATCAGGGCTCAGAGACTGAAGCAGCAATAACAGAGCCTGCATGGGCCTCCACTAGGTTCTCCGTACATGTTATTGTTGTGTGGCTTGGTGTCCTGTGGGACTCCCAACAGTGGTAGTGGAGGTTCACTCTGACTCTTTGGCCTATACTTGGGATCCCTTTGCTCCTACTGTTATCTCATCTAGCATTAATATGAGGGTTTGTGCCTAGTCTTATTTACACCTTGTTATTCCATGTTCAGTTTATATCACGGGGAGGCCTGCTTCATTCTGTAGTTAAATGGAGGAGGAGTGGATCTAGGGAAGAGGGGAGGTGGGGGTATCTGGAAGGAGTGGAGGAAGAGAAACTGTGATCAGAATGCATTGTATAAGACTACAAAAGAAAGGGAAAATTAGAGAATGTGGGCTGAAAATATATCTCAGTGAGCATAGTGTTTGTCCAGTGCTCAGCCTCCTGTACTGTAGATGCTAGATGCTAGTTGTGACAACAATCATCTGTAACCCCAGTACTTGGAAGGTTCTAGAGCATCAGACATTGTCAGTTAGCTACACAGAAAGTTTGAGGCTAGCCTGAGTCACCTGAGACCTTGTCTCAACAAAACAAAGAAAAACAAAACTAAACCCCCAAACAGAAGAGGTTACTTGATGTTTATAATGGTTATCTTTACTTTACATATTAGCATGGATAATGGTTGTCTAGATCTTTGGCTGAATGTTTTTTTGGGTATGTCTGCTCCTGGTAGAGAATGGTACTTCTTTCTGTAAGCCCAGTAAAGTGAACATGAGTGTCATTCAAGGTGCTAAGAACCAACATAGCAAAGAAGAGAAAGGGATGGTCAGAACTCCATTTCTTGATTGGAGCTGAGTTATTGGTCAGCGCTGGGCACTGCTGTTTCTCAGACCTCACCATCAGCCCTATATGGACTCCAATTTGAAGAGTCAAGAGATCCTCAGGCTCCACCATCCAGTGAGCCTGTCTCTCCCATTGGCTGCCTTGCTATAGATGTCTTATTAGTTCTAGAGAAAAGAGGGTAAAAGCTTTTGATTGTTTACACTGCAAAGCCTTAATTTCTATTTCTCTTACTCATTTAAGTCTGTTCTTCCAAACTAGTGTTTCCTCCTTGATTTTATCTGTTTCCTGCTACATCTTACTAAGTCTACCCCTCCCCCAAAGAAAGAACTTTCAGAGTGAGGCACATAGTTGAATAAATGAGTAGCAGGTTTCAACATGGAGAGAAGATTTTCTGTAATTGCAGTTGACAAAAAAATATAATAATTCAGGGCTTGTATGGAAATTCTAATACCAGTAAGAAAGTCATAAGCTCAACAGAATAACAAAGAAGGATCTGATAGAAGATGAAAGAAAGATATTAAAAAAGACTGTAAAGACAGGAGGCAAGTCTGTAGTGGTCAAGAAAACATTAAGTAAAGAGACACTGAAACCTTCTACACATTCTAAAGAAATCACCACGACTCTACTATTGCAAAAATCTGGAAAAGATTGTGTGTGTGTGTGTGTGTGTGTGTGTGTGTGTGTGTTCTACTGACTTGAGTTTCCATTATGCCAGCCAGCACTCTACCACCATACTATGCCCTGGCAGCAGTCTTGAAGAAGACGAGTGAGCCACAATACATTTTGTACCTCTCAAACTGAGTTAATATCATTGATACACATACCTGGGGCTAAACCTTAGCAATACCATTTTACACAGACAGAGTAATCCTTAAAGCTGTGTATGACACATATTGTAAGATAAAAACACATGAGATTATTTATGTATTAAAATCCTGACAGCAAGTGTGCCCAAGAACAGGGAGCATGATGCCTGAGTGCTGCCTCCACAGGGTCTCCGAAGCACAGGAGCAAGAGACAGAATGCTGAGACCTGGCTGAGGTACCGGGTCCCGGCATCTGTTTTTCATGGCAGGCTTCTGCATACTTATGAAAAGACACTAAATAAATAATTTGGCAAATAAATGACGTGGTCTGTGTGTGGACCCCTGTGCTCTTGCGAACCTCGGTGATTAATCTACAATCTGGAAGCGTGCACTTGACATTCAAAAAGTAGAAAAGAAGAAAGAACAGGAGAGAGGGAGGGAGAGAGAAGAGGAGGCAAGAAAATTATTTTAGTGCTCTGAGCAGGAAACTACTGCTCTCTGAGTGGTGAAATTAGTCTTACTTCACGTTTGTTTCTAGCAATGTGCCTGGATGCCAGCAGTCTGGTGATGCAGTCATTTCTACTAATTTCTTAGAGGAAGAAAGAGTGAGCCAGGAATACTACATGCTCAACAAGGAAAAAAAATGTTCTTACTATAAAAAGAAGCCTCTTAAAGACGAAGGGCCCAAAGGATCCAGAGGAAGCCCATATGTTCTTTTTAGAAAAAACTCTGTTTAATAAATTTAACTTATCTATAAAGATACAATGACCCACGCAGTACTCCTGAGCACTATTCGAGGACAGAAAGAGTACTCTATGAGACTGTGGAGGAAGGAAACCCAGGCTCCTCCTCCAGACTGAGAGTGGTGCCCACGTGTGAGATCACAATATGGGTAAGGGATGCCCACACAGAATAAAGACTAAAGATGGAAGTCAACAAGGAAATGGACGGAATAAGGCACTTGGGGTGGGGGGAATTAACTGAACTTAACTTTGATGTAGGGCAAACTAAATATAACTACAACCTCAGGCGTCGAGGAAGGGGTGTGTGTTAATGCTGTTTCCTTTATTAGGTTCACCACATGGGAAACCCACCCTGTGTAAAATTGAGACAAAGATTTAAACTGAAATGTGACGGTGGCAACCACTGACTGTTTTACATAAGCACGTTTAGAACACTGAAAGTCTGTTCTACAGGCATATGTTGGAGCAAAAAATGGGAGAGATTAGCCCATGCCATGAATTGCCTTAGTGGTGTTAGTTTAAAATAGACAGAATTTAATAATTTTTTAAAATAAAAATAATGTACCATCTTCCCATTTTTAGTAAATGTCTTAGTCTGCTTGTTTATCTACTCTTGTGTCACTATAGATATCAGTCTGCTTGCATAATGCAGACGGAGATGAAAATGTTAAAATGGTATGCATAGGTACAATTGTGGACAAGTGTGGGTAGCCTTGGTGGACTGGACCACACCCATGGGCAGAGAGGAGTGTGGGGATGTGCCATACTGAGGAGGTCTTGTTCTCATTTACATATTAGGGAAGGTAGAGATGGCTCTGTGAGAAAAGAGCTTGCTTTGCTATGAGTGGAACCTGAGTATGGTCCGCAGAATCCATATTAAAAAGAGAAAGGAAGGAAAGAAAAAAATCCAGGTGTGATGGTGCTCAGATATCACCCTAACACTGAGGAGGTGGAGACAGATATATATTCCTGTGGCTCATTCATTGGCCTTCCAGTCTAGCCTACTTATGAGTTCCAGGCTTCCCAGAAATGCTGTCTTAAAAAGAAAACAGGACAGAGAGTGAAGAATGACACCCAAATTTGTCCTCTGCCTTTCAAATCCATATGCATCTTTGTGGGCTTACAGATCCTGTTCTGAACAACTAGAAGCTTATACACAAAACCAGTGCCATTTATTTGAAAACTGAACCAACAATGTAAAAACTATTCAGTGTGTGTAATCAATTAGACAGAAAGGCTTGTAACATTTTTATTTACACTGTGGCTCATACGCAAAATGACTGGTGATAAAGTGTTACCCACAACAGTTGTAGCGCCGTTTTATCTTAAGCAGATTCTATAACCAATATGTCAGATGCCAATATTTACAAAATAAGCAATACATGCACCTAATTATGTCTCAAAACAGTAGAAAAATAAGAGAATATTAAGTATTTCGAACAACTCAGGAGAATATGGGGATTTCTTCTCCAATGGCTGTCTGCCCCAGTTAAACCCATTGTCTGGAAGCTGTTCAATAAATCCTTAGAAATGTTCACTTACATCAACCCATATCTGCTGACAAAGGCAGATGCTAAAAGCCTATGCAAGCCTGCATAAGGATTTCCTCAAAATAAAATTAGTATTGTTAGTTATCCTTTACCATACCTTTAGGAGCTAACCTCTTCAACCCTCAGACTGGAGCAGAGGTCTTTCTATGAATGTACAGAACAGGCTTTGAGTTACTTTTCTGTATTCACCACACCCTTTTCTTTCTCTGCTTCCAAAGAAGCCTTGGTTGTAGTCACAAAGCTCTTAGTTCCTCTAAAATACATAGGTTCCTACACCAGTGAATCTTCATTCTCTGCCACCTCCAACAGGGTTACTGTTTTGTTTGTTTGTTTGTTTTTTGTTTTTTTTAATTTAATAAACCTATTCTTAATCAGGGCAAATTCATGGTCATCTTCAAGGACCCTCTGCCAACCCTCTGGGGCACCAACTAAACACCTTCCTTGGTGTGTTCAGCAGTGAATCTCTAAGGTGCTTCATGGTCCATCCCACTGAGAAGCTGCAGGGTGACGTCACAACACTCCTTGTTCCCTGTATGATCTCTGATGTGTTGATAGACGTTGATGGACACAGATCTTATGGGCATGCTGGGCTAAAGGACATTGAGCTACCAGTAAATCATCCTCATGTTTACAGTCAGACACAGTTGACATTTTAGAAGGAAATGGCCTAAGAGAAATTCCTAATGACTATCATACGAGCACACTGGTATCCTATTGGCTGGGGGAAATTCCCATCCATGCATTCCGTCTCTTTAAGGGGCTTCTACTTCCTTGAGTCATTGCTGTGTAGACAAGGGGTGATTTCCTTAAAGAGCATGACTGTCCACTTCATGAAGGCCACTGACTTCACTTCACATTTCTGTGAGGATTGAATGGCATTGTGAAAGCCTCAGTGTTCCTAAATTACACACACTGTCTCTGACATGGTCTCTTGAACATTGCATGAGCCTAATGTCAAAGCAAGCCCCAACATATCACTTCTCTGATGTACCTTTGGACCTGACAGTCTTATAAAATGTAGACACATGTGGCTGGAACCTGAGTTCTGAGCACCAGACTGGAAAGAAGCCAAAGAGGAGGAATCCATGAAGCACTGGACTCAAGAATGTGGTATAACTCCAAAATGGTCAACCTCTGATCAAGCAGTAGTTGTCGGTGTGGGTTGTCAAGAGCTACAGCCTCAGCAGGCATCCGATCTCTCCAATGCCTACAGCGTGAAGCCAGGCAGCTGCCTGGGAATCTGTAGTAGGGATCATGACCACAAGAAATGAACTGCTTCTTCTGTCTTTGTCCAGCCCAGCCACCATTCCTGGGCTATCCCTTACATTCTACCCAGACCCAGTTTCCTAATCCAGACAGCAAAACTCAAAGCAATTCCAACTCTTGAGTCAGATGTGTAAGTCCAGCACTCAGGAGATTAAGACAGTGGGGTGGCAGTTAAGTCTAGGACCAATCTATGCTACAGACTGACACCTTGACACAAACACAAAATTTGGTAAGGAATCTATTTTATTATCAACTTACAAGCAATTCCTCATGGCTTCTACATAAAAAGGGAACAAAAGACGGATAGCTGCTTATTTCAGCTACTTTCTGCAAATTCCCAGTTCAAAGGGTTTGACATTTGGTTGCTACTTGTGTGGAAAGACACACACACACACACACACACACACACACACACACACACACAGAGAGAGAGAGAGACAGAGAGAGAGAGAGAGAGAGAGAGAGAGAGAGAGAGAGAGAGAGAGAAACACCCTGTGAGCCTAAAACTCTAGCCTTGCTGGATGATAGGTACCTGACATGAAAACAGTAGCATGTGCTCCCATGAGACACAAACTCCAGAGCTTTGGAAGGTCAGGACAGTGCTGCTGGATGTCGGTAGCCTCTGTGGTCCACATAAACTAGGTGGAATCTTGCTGCCTAATCCAGGGCCTTGAACTCAGTTTAAAGCAATGAGCTGTTTTGTTTTGTTTTGACTGTGACACCTAGAAACAGAGAGTCACGATCTGAAAATGTTTATAGTCCAACTTTTGTCTCTTCCTGTACTAAAAAATAATTTAAAAGTTGTAACTAGAATAATGATAAGTGAAATTAGAAGCCAAGAGGTCAATAATAGACATCTCGGTTTCTCACAGGAGAGCCAATATCGTGGTTAAGTCAATGATTCAGGGACACACACAAAATTTCACTTTGGGGAGTGTGTGTGTAAGTCACTGTGGCTATTCTGCACTTTGGGACATATAATGGTCACTAGGGTCATAGTGACATTTGGGCAACAGAGCCGGACTCGAAATTCCTTATATAATCACACCATCATGGTTTATTTTCTCAATAACATTACTTTGAACAGTGACATCTTTTATTATCTTCATTTAATTAAAAGATAAGGTGTATTTGATTTGAAAGTACTGCTCCATTTCCTCTGGTTTAGAAGAATACTTAAAGTGAGTAATTTGTAGGGGAAAAAAATCCCATGGGCAGAAGTCCAGGATGGTGTCTTTGAATGTGTGCTGTCTCATAGCATAGTCTCAAAGATGAGAAGGTGTGTGTGTGTGTGTGTGTGTGTGTGTGTGTGTGTGTGTGTGCAGAAAAGACAGAATACCAGGCATAGACTCTCATTCCGACAATCCACATTTGGTAACTAATCCAGTCCCGCAAGAACTTGCTGGCTTCCTCAGGATTGAACTGGCTTTCTGAGAGCATCATTATTTCCGTTTGTGACAGTGAAACCCTCAGGACCAGTACACTTTTAAACACTCTCCACCCTTCACACTATATCGTGGGATGCATGAGTTTCCAAGGCACTGACCAAATTTGAAGTGCAGTAAGTATGCCCAGGAGATGCCCAAAACAGACTGTCTGAAGATCCTGACTGCTGCTCACTGTGATTTTATTTTACACTGATTTCTTCCACCTTATAATCCTGGCAGTTTTATTTCGAAAGAGGGAGGGCTTCTTTCTCTTGTGAGTCTCAGACAAGCTTCCAGCTGGCTACTGTTGCCTCTCTTCTGCCAACATGCCTTTGCCTAAGGAGGATGTAGTTTTCTTCATGGAACTCTGTGAGGATCTAGAGGGACAAGGTACATGGTCAGGCCCCAGCACAAAGAGCAACATAATTCTGGAAGGGACAATGAACACACACACACACACACACACACACACACACACACACGAGTATGTGCACCAATGTGTTTGTACATTCATATATGAAGTATATGTGTGTCTGCCTTTCTCTGTGTATAGGTGTGTGCATTTGTGTGTGTGTATGTATATGTGCGTGCACATGCGTGTGCATGTGCATGTGTGTGTGTGTAGGTTAGAAGACAACTTGCAGAAGTTGGGTCTTTCCTACCACATGGGTCCCTAGGATATAATTCATGTCATTGTACTTGTCAACAATTTTTTTATTCCACTGTGTCATCTTGATGTACCTCTCTAGATATTTTATGCAACCCAGACCTTGCAAGCTCACACTTGGTATGCAATATTTCTTTGTGTGTTTTAGTAGTCTATCAGGACTGTGAAAAGATGTGACTTCTCTACCAATGCCCCTTGCACTGGAGCTCAGCATCTGATTCACTCTGATACAGAGAACATTAGAAATGTGATGGCGAAGGTGATAAGGAATTTCTTGCTCCTGGCTCTTGCCTGATTTGTCTACATTTAGATCCCTGAAAGGACCTTAGGAAGATGTTCAGGCTAGTATGTAAAGAGTAGAGAGGGCATGGATCAGTCCTTTCTCTTTCTCAAAGGAAAAAAAATCATGTAAGCATGCTACAAATATCAAACCTGATTCAGGAAAGACTGGTAGCTGCCAGAGAAGTGTAAGAAATAAGTTTATATTTTTGCCTCTGAGTTTGTGGGTGATTTATTTTTTAATACATTCTATCATAGTTGGTAGAGAGATGAAGCAGCTATGACCAGAAATCAACTTTTCTGGAGATAGGAACTAAGTTGAAGCACCTGCCCATCCGGGCTCTCAAATGATCTTAACACTTGACTTTCCTCAGTGGAGCTATTACCATGCAAAGCATATAATCATGTTAAGAGCAATGCAGCTTCCACGTTGAAGTCCTACTGAGGTATCAGGAGCAATCCTAGTGTTATTACAACAACAATCACAAGTACCACATCAGATTAATCCACAAAACCTTCTTCCATGTTTACAATGTAAATATGTTCATTTTATGCAGTAGTGTGTTGGTCTCACCTTGTATAGCAGTGATCAAAGTACCCCAGAGACTTCAATGAATGGATTAGGGATTTGGGGGCACATTGTTTCAGTCCATGGTCAATTGTTTCTGTGTTTGGGGCATATGGTAAAGCCAAAAATCATGGCTGCAAAAGTATGTAGCAGAGAGAGACCCAAGGATAAGATATAGGCCCTGAGGACCATTTTCCGTTGACCTACTTCTACCAGCTTGTCCTAGCCTCTGAAACTTCCAACAGCTCCTAAAATAACACCACCACACGGGGACTGTAGTTGTTTGAATAAAAAATGTCCCCAATTTTTCATGCACTTGAACACTTGGGCTCCATTTGGTGATGCTGTTTGGGGGAGGTTGTGGGACTTTTTGGTGGTGGAGTCTTGCTGGAGAAAGTACACCATTGGAGGGTGGCGTTTGAGAAGTCATAGCTTCCATCCATACCCGATTGCTCTCTGCTTTCTCTGTGTTGATGAGGTCTGTGTGATGGGCACTCTCTTGCCCACTGTGTTCTTTCCCTGTCATTATGGACATCTAGCCTCTTGGAATTTTATTGCCTTCAGTAAACAATTACAACAACAGTCAGTGAAGTAGGCCAGCCAGGAACTGTCTCTCTGACAACTCAGTGAGGTGTTAAGGAGCCAGTGTTATGCTCTTACTACTCAACAAAAAGAAGCTGCAGCCTGGAGTGAGAATTGAGAAGCAGAACATCTAGGTTGGAAGACATCTTCTAATACTGAGATACTAGATGGATCTTTCATAGTCTTAGTCTTCAATGACTCCATTAGCAAAATGAGAAAACACGAAAGAAAAAATAATGGCCTTGATGTTATGTTTTAAGTCTTCAGTGTCTGTTGAGTCCTGTTTGGCTATGTGTAAGGGACTGCATGGCATGGTTCCTGCCCTGAAACAGAGCCAGCAGGGCGTGAGCCTCCATGAGCATTGATGGTTGCTGTACGCACAAGGTTTGTTTAAAAAATATTTTTTCCTGTATATGTGTATCTATATGTGTATATGTAAACTTTATGTATCTCCTCTGTAGGAATGTTCTCTCTGCCAACATTATAACATTAGTGCCTCCATGATCTCCATGATAATCAGAGACAACATGAGTCTTCGAGACAGCATGAGATGAGTCTGGAAGTTGAGGGTGTGGCTAATGTCTTAGCAAAATTGTAGAAAAGTATGGCCTTCAGCATATCCCTTAAGGCTGTGGGAAAGAATGCTGAAAACATGAGTTCAAAATATAGAATATCACATTTGTGCAAAACATAAGGATGCAATATGAATTGTATAAGTATCTACACAGATCTAAAGGAAGAAGATAAAGAGATGTAGGGAGTGGCGATGGGAAAGAAAGTTTCCACCCATTTTTTTTGTTTATAAAAGGCAGATTTCTGAGTTCAATGTCAGACTGGGACAGAGGGACAGAGATCCAGGCCCAGGCATGATAGAAATGGTCAGGGTAGGGTCCTACCCAGCTCTCTTATTGTATGTGCTTGTGCTTGCTGTACCTTTCTAAGAATCAAGGGGTTGGGGTCATGGGATGCTGATTCATGGGATAATCAGAAGGGAATCTGGGATAATGACTAAATTGATATGTAAGTAAAATACTGGGCTTTTGATCTGCAAGAGATGAGCTGTCAAGAGAATTTTTAGAGCAGCAAGAGAAACTTGTCTTGAGCCAAACATAGAGAGAGAGAGAGAACAGTCTGAAAAGCTGTCTTGAGGAGAGAGAGAGAGAGAGAGAGAGAGAGAGAGAGAGAGAGAGAGAGAGAGAGCGCAATTGGGAGATCTGTCTTGAGAAGAACATAGGCCATCAGCTTGTAATCCATGATTTGACTTCGAGTCATTTGTTTCACTGTTCCCAGAAACCTCTTCTCTCGGAATCCCTCTCTAAGCATAGGCTGGTCCTTAGCAAGTGTTCTTAGCTGTGGGTTGGGATCAGAACCTTCCACAATCACTTTAGGATGGACAAGGTACTGACTCCTGGCCACTGTTCTCTGGATGTGATTTCCTCACTCCACAGGAACAAGTAATTATGTGTTAATTGTTTTGCAAGCAAAGTAACTTGTATGCAAAAGTGGTGATTAAATGGAACCCTGCCGAATGGAAATGCTTGTTGGTGATGATAAGTGAGATTTTGCTCAATGAAGAAATGAAAAATGGGCAACCCATATGCTCAGCAGATTGACAGCACAGACTCAGCAAATAATCTGCAAGCTCCTTTCTTATTGGAGACAGAAAGTTCAAGTGCTATAGAATTCTCTGTCTAAGGGTAGCTGTAATTCCTGCTGCCTTGAAAAACCACATTGCTGAATTTAGAGGTGAACTTCTACAGGTACAAGTGGAACATTCTTCCCATAGTATCTAGAACACAGAGAGAGGTGAAAGAAGGATTCAAGTTCCTACGGGAAAAGTAAAATCAGTCTTGTGACCCAGGAGAACACACCACAAGAGAACAGATGCCAGGAAAACATGGGTTAGCTTTCATGAACAACACCAAGCACTGCATAGGTAAAATAAGTCAGACACAAAAGTGGACTAATGGAGTCTTTGCTGGATCCATCAATTTTCACAGTACACCTGACCTCTATTCAGACCCATGGCAGCTTCAAAGACAAAGACAGTACTGAGAATAGTTTCTGTTACAGCCCAAAATCACATGGGTAGTTATTTCTGAAAGACCACCACTCCCAGTTGGTCCCATTTGGCACTAATGCAATCCTAGGGGAAGCAGAAAAACTAAACAGTATTATTAGCAATGACAGAAAGCTTTTAGCCTGGCTCCCCTATACAATGATGGATGCTGTTTATCATATTTTACCTGTTGCTTTTAAACTTTCCTTGTCAGAATGAATCATGGCTAAGGGGAAGGGGACCAGATTATAGACAATGTGATTTGTCTAATCGCAGTTGCCCCTCATCAAGAGCCGTGAGCAAATGTAAGCAGAAGCAACCTGCAGGCTGAAAATCATTCTCCCTGCCAAGCCTGTCAGGGGTGCACCTGGCTCTGTAAGAAAGCCCATGCTCTGCGAAGGAGGTGGTTCCCTTCCTGCACCAGGGGAGTGAAGGTGCAGGCTTGATTCTTGCTATCTTGTGGGTTGATAATGAAGATTAATTTACGTATTCTTTATCTACGTAAATTAGAGCACAGAGAGGATGTCTTACAACTGAGTGGAGCCTGCCCTTAGAGGCGCCTCCCTGTACTCCCCTTGTCAGCACTGAACTGCGTGGAAACACAACATGATGGACTCCTGCATGCCTTCTTCCAGCCTTGTTGGTTCCCTGATCATTCTAAGAGAGCAACAGGCATATACAGAATTGTTTAACAGTGATCTCAATATTTGTGCAACTCCCCCCTTCTTTTGTATAGATAAACTTGTTTCCTATTTTTGGCAGGAATAAAATAGTTTAAGAAAACCGAGAATCACGAAATCTATATTTTGACAAACTTGGAACTGGCTAATTTTGATGCTGGGTACAAGACTAATTTCATAACACAAACAATGCAAAACAAAACATAACAGTTGTCTGGGTCTCACAGAAGTAACTGTGGGGAAACATGGTATTATGTATAATATGGTCCAAGTGGCTGATTTTAACAGGAAGTGTCTTAGAAATTCACAAGGTATATCTCCAGTTGCCTCACTTCTATCCAGAATGTTTGGATAATACAAGTGTCTAACCGTATTTCTGCCATGCAAGTAAGGTCCCCACAGTTCTGAGCAATTGTTTAACTCATTTGTAAGAATGAGGTCCAGATGGGAGTCAGAAACAAGTTCCCCATATCCCAGAGAATATGGTTGCCATAGTCTAGTTAGTGATCATACTTCTATGACCTTAGATCGAGTAATATTTTTCAGCTTTGGCTAGACCAGTATAGACATAAAAATACACTCTTAAACTGTAGTAAGTTTGAGGAGTGCATGGAATAATGTGTGTACAAATATTTAGCATTTGCGGCAGGGAATGTAGGTAGCTCTGTTGCTAGAGTGTTTGTCAAGCATCCATCAACTCCTACATTCTACTCCAGCACTATATTAACCAGGCATGCCCATTATCCCCCAACTTGAGAGGTGGAAGCAGGAAGATCAGAAATATAAGGTAATCCATACTGATACCAGACTGGGATACATGAAACTTTTTTCTTTTTAAAGAAACCTATCAAACGCAAAATCAAAAATAGAAATATTTAACATAACACCCAATGTCAGCTCTTAATAAATGTTGGCTTGTTTTTTTTTTGTACTGCTGTTATGAATAGTCATAATTTGTCATATTAATTTTAAACTACTTTTGACTGTTGAAGTAAAGTAAAATAGTGAATGAATAGGTTATTATTATTATTATTGTTATTATTACTGTGTTGTTGCTGTTGAGCTCATGTGTCCCACAGGGAACATTTGGTAATCAGCAGACATCATTGTGGGTTCAATAGTCTTCTCCCACCTTTTCTTAGATTCTGGGGATCAAATACAGATGACCAGGCTTGAATGACAAGTCCCTGAATCTTCTGAGTCACCTCTTGAATCTAAGGAACTTTGAAAATCTGAGTGATGGGAAGGGATGGAGGGGAATTGGTTAGATACAAAATGATGGGAGGATAGAGGAATGGAACTCGGGTGGGTATCCAGGTGCATTGGGCTTACTGTGAGCAGAGGATGGAAAGCAGGGGTGACACACACAGGAAACTGCAGGTGGGTGGAGCAATGGTGTGAGTGAGTGTTGAGATACCAAGGGGGCAAGAATAGAGCAGGCAGAAGCCAGGCGAAAAGAGGCCCTGGTCTGAATTAAGCTGGTCCAACATTTCCATTTAAATGACAGGGACATGGTACATGAATCTTTGTTCTGCATATCACCCAGATTCATGGCCTCCTACCTACCTGGACTCTCAGGCTCTTCCACACCTTCCTATTTACACTCTGAAAGAAGTAGGAACTTGTCTTGTCTTTATTGTCGAGAATTACTTATACAATTAAGCATAAGAGTTATCCTCTTCTTTGCCCTCTCTTTCAGAGATAGGAAGGACAAACCTTCAGCTTCATCTGTGTGTTTGCCTACAGATGCAATACAGATGCAAACCTCTCATTGGAGAACTCTTGAGGGACAATTCTGAGATTTGAGTGTAACTATGTAGGCACCATGTCTGATGCCTCCCAAGCCTATTTGGTCACCTGTAATAAATTTCCTGCTCTTCGATTTCTTGTTCTCTTTCTTGTTTGTTTGTTTGGTTGGTTTTGGTTTGTTTTTGTACTTTCAAATTGGGTTTTAAATTGGGAGTGTGGGAGACTACAAATGGCATCTAAGATCCAGGGGAGGGCATGGACAATGGGGCAGTGTCCTGCATGTGAGCCAAGCTCTCAGATGGACTTCACAATGACCGACTGGTTTTACATTCACAATGGACCTATTTATTCTGGGGAGAAACTGAGACTCTAAGTTCAACTACATCAGAGAGCTTGTGAGCAGCATTGCAGGTTTGAGTTTAGAAGTCTTGAGGCTGAGGTCTGCGTCTTGCTAATACATCACTGCTGATTTTCAAGCATATTAAATTCAGTCTTTCTTTCTTTGTTTCTTCCTTCCCTTTTCTCCCTTTTCTCCCTTCCTTCTTTCTCATCTTCTTTTTCTAATTTGTGTGTGGGAATCTCCCATTCCCACCTAGATCTGGAGCTATTTGATATGAGCAAAAGAAATAACAGCCATGTTGTTTCTTTGGAAAGCAGATTTGCTGCAGACTTGAGTCTCTTGTAGACACTTACCGCTTCATACATTTATACATCATGGATTATTGCTTTACATGTATTTTGGGGATTTGGTGAAGTCATACTTTAAGAACCCTGGCATTAGTGAGTGTGAGAAAGGGAAACGAAGGGGAGCTAGAAACTTTAGTATTGAATTTGTGCCAGGAACATAAATGGGATTCAGATCCATCACCCAGTGCTTTTGCAGGGTCAAATTCCTAAAACCCAGTTCTCCTGGAAAGATGTGTAAGTGACAGAAATGATCAAGTACAACAAATGAGTTAGAGCAGCAGGCATGATGCTGATCCTTTTCTGGTCTACTTTGAAAAGCTCTTTTGAAAACTAATTGAATCACCATTTAGTGTTTGCCTACCCTCACTTCATCTCAATCCTAAGGAACTATCATACACGGGAGATGGGGACAGTAAGTGGGAATCACCTGTGCCTACATTAACCACTTTGGTATATGGGTGAGACATAGAAGTAATTAAGCCTTAAGTTTACAAGGCTTTTTCTTTAAGATTGTCCTCCTAAGTATAGAGTGCTTTCCAGTGTGTTTTCTCTAGAGACACAAACAACCCAGATATGCGCAGTAGCCTCACATATTCTACATGAGCCTTTTTCCTCTGGTCTTCGCAAACACTATTCCTGTTGCCCGTGTCTTTCTTTTGTCAGCGTGTGTACGTGATTGTTTACAGTGTCCACTCTTCCTCAAAATGACATCCCAAGGAACGAAGTTCCCAAACTCAAGATTTATACCTGGGTCATCAGACTGCATGAATGTGTATAGTGTTAGTATAGTGTTTCCTTCTTCCTTAAAACTTTAAACAAATTTGTTTTAATTTTTTTATATGCATATGCATGTGCGTGTATATATGTGAGTTTATGCCTAAGAATACAGGAGGATGTAGTATCTCTTGGAGCTGGAATTACAAGCAGTTGTGAGTCTTCCAACATGTGTGCTCGGAACTGAACTCCCGTAATCTAGAAGAGCAACATGCTCTTAACTGCTAACTCATCTCTTTAGCAGTGTTCCCTTCTTTTTATTGGTGAGTATAAATTCTCCCGACACACATTTAATAGCATCCCTGTAACTAATTTCTCTCTCTTTTTTTTCCACGTTACTATGTTCTGTGACATTGTGATTTGGAGGGCAGAGGTAGTTCTATGCTACTGAGTAACCACACTCTGCCTTGAGAATTCACTGATGTCTCCCTGTGGCCATTGCAAGGTTGCCTTGGCTTAACACATAGGCTCAAGTTTAGCTCACAAAGGGTGATACACACCTTTCAGGGAGAAACAGTCCTCGTGAAATAGCAGCAAGATCATATGGATTTTCTAGCCAAGGGTAAAAGAAAGTAGAATTGTAGGAAGCTGGAGCAATGGCTCACCAGTTAGAGCACTGGCTGCTCTTCCAGAGGAACCAGGTTCAATTACCCATCACCTATATGGTGTCTAGAACTGAACCTTCAACTCCAGGGGATCAGATGCTCATTTCTGGCTTTTCGGGTCACACACACACTACACAGACATGTGTGCAAGGAAACCTCTCACACATAAAATGAAAATAAATAAAGCTTTAAAAAATATATAATTGCAGAAAATGTTTCTAAGATCAAAAAATATGCTCTGCTTCCAGAAGGAGTCTTTTTTTTTTCCCAGCGTTTCCTTTCCTGTGGTGGAAGGGCTTGTTGGATTGGAAAGGCACTGGCTGTTACTTCTGCACAGCGGTCTCTCACTCTTTCTACTTGGCTGCTCAGAAATTTGATGGTGTCAATGATCAATGTGGCTCTCAGACTTGCTTAAACAGGCCAAGTCATTCTCGTCTATGAATCTTAATCTTCCACACACACAACTTTATCTAACTTTCCTGTCTTCTTATCCTTCCTCTTTCGTCTTGCTGACTCCCCTTCATCCTCTATAACAGTGAAGGCAAGTCTATTTTCTTAATTTGGATTTTCTCTCTTTCTTTTGGTTAGTTTGTTTAAGGGTTTGTCCATCATGTTTATCTTCTCAAGGATACAACCTTGATTTCCTTGATTCTTTGTACTGATTTGTTTTGTTTTCTTATACTTTGTTTTGGCCTTTATTATTTCTTTCCATCCACTGATTTGGTATTTGGCTTCTTCTTTCTCCCACACCTTGAGGTACAACATTAAACGACTTCTTAGATTTCTCTGATTTGTTAACTAATTTTTTTTTTAAACGATATGCTTCTCCCATAGAGCCACTGTCATTCTACCCCCCCAGACTCTAATATGTGGCACTTCAATTTTAATTTGATCCTAGGATTTTAGAAAATCCATTCTTGATTTATTCAGTAGTTTCTTACTATTCAAAAGTATGTGCTTTAATCGGAGGACTTTTTATATTTTGCAGTGTCCTTTCTTGTTGATTTCAAACTATTTCCCATTATGATCAGCTAGAGTCTAAAAATTATTTCAATTTTCTTGTCCACATTCAGACTTATTAAGTGTCCTAAATGCATCTCATAGATTTTTATGGACAGCCAAGAAGAGTGTACATTGCTTTTTCATGGATAGGTAGACTGTCTATAGATTTCTCTTGAGTCTCATTGACATAGAATGCCATTTAATTCTGATGTTTCTTTGTTGAATTTGTGTGGTCTGGATGAACTATTGGTGAGAATGGTCTACTGAAGTTCTTTGCTATTGTGTGCATATCAAGCTGTGCTTTTATGTCCAATAATGTCTGTTTTATAAAATTAGGTACACCTCAAACTAGAAAGATGTCTCAGTGGTTAAGACCACTAATTTTTTTCCTACAGAGGATCCAGAATCTATTCTCAGCATCACAGCAGCTCACAATCATCTGTCACTTCAGTTGTGTGTACCCAGCAACCTCTTGTAGCCTCTGCAGGCAACAGGCACACACATGGCTCACAATATTTATGTAGGTAAAATATCAATGCACATAAAATTAATTAATTAAAAATAATTTTAAAACTTGGTGCACCAATGATCTGTGTATGTATATTTGGGATTGTAATGTTCTGTTGACAGATTACTCCCTTAACCAATATGATGTGCCTTCCTTTTCTATCTTCTGATTAATAATATTTGAAATCTATTAATATAGACGCAACTACTTCTTGCCTGGCTCCCTTTTCTTGGATCTTTCTGTATTTTTTGCGCTAGGTTGTTTGCCTTGGACAGTAAGGTGCATTTCTTAAAGGCAACATATAGCTAAGTCCTGTGGGCTTTTGTGTTTATTTTACTTTTTTTTTTTTTAAATTCAGCTAGTCTGTGCCTTTTAGTTGGAGAATTAAACCACTGATATTTATAGTTAGTATTGAAGGTTATATATTAATTACTGATATTTGGGTAAAATATTTGGTACCTTGCTCATCCTCATTTGTTTAGTTCAATTGCTGTTTGTTCTTTTTGTAATCTCATGGATGTGTTTATCTTCTTTTTCATTGTGTAGGGTCCTTTCAATTATCTTCCCAGTGCTGGCTTAGGGATCATAATACCTTAGTTTGTGCTTATATTGGAATACTTTTCTTTTCCAACTTTGCTGGATATATGGGTTGGTACTTGTCATATTTAGAGGGACCATTTCTGGGCAGGGACCAGGAATGCTTTGTGGTTTGCAAAATTCAAGTTGGCCTTTCAGAAGGAATTGATCTGAATCTTGAGTAAATGTTTAATGTCCTATTGAGATTAATCCTAATACTAATATGTAGATAAAATTTAACTTTAGAAAATCATTTATAGTAAACAAAGATTCCCATAATTATAGCAGATCTACATAATTTACACACACACACGATCCAGGCAATAGTATAACTACAAGACCAGGGCAAAGACTTAAAACAAAATAGTGTATAATTTTGTTAAATTGTGAAACATTTACTCATTGAATTTCACTAGTAGGAGTTGTCTATACACACACACACACACACATATATACACATACATACACACAAATACATATATATATATATAACACACATATATATGTGTGTGTGTGTGTAAGACAGAGAGAGAGAGAGAGAGAGAGAGAGAGAGAGAGAGAGAGAGAGATTGCTATGGTAAGATTTCATTAACAAGACCAACACATAATACCACCAGTTGACATACTAATGTCAAGAGAAGGAAATTCTGCTTGATCTTACCCATAGATGAAGAACTACAGGTGATCTACTGAGAGAGGTAGGTGCTCTTACATTATGTTGGTTCAAGCACTATGAATAGTAAACATAAAAGAGATAGTAAATTTTTGGAGGCAGGGTAGGAATGGGACGAGAAGATTAGAGAAAGGAGGATGGTCATAACACCATGCTTATGTATGAAATTCTCAAAAATGGTTAAAAAAGTGAAAGTCCTCCATTGTAGAGGCTGTTTGAAGTAAATAAAGGCTTTATGTCTGATGGCTTATTGTACAGCTGCTAGATGTTGTGATTATTAAGAACAGAACCATTTAGAACAACATGGGAAGTTTTTGCTATGAAGGAAAGGAAATTACAGCATTAGAAAGGCAGGATGATCAAACCAGAGGACCAAAGTGTCTCACTTTATTCTATCCCGAGATGAGGAATGTTAAATACAATGGGCTGCATGCAGCCAGGGCCCTCTTTCTTGGTTCCACCAGACATCAAAATATTGATATCATTTCTGCAGCTAAAGAACTGTGGAAATATCATTTAAAATATTTTAAAAATTCAGGTCTGGAAAGGCCTAACCTCCACACTCTGGACACCAGTGTCAGCATTTTATTAAATTTGGAGAAACTGCAAGAATTTCCTGGAAAACCAAGAGTGAAGTGAGATCTTCTCTCCTGCTACTCTTGTTCTTATACTTCTTGAAGTCTTAACTACAGTAGTTACACAAGAAAGGGGCATAAAAGGTAGAAATAGTAAAAGAAGAACCTATTCACATTTGCAGGTGAAAAGATCCAAAAATGTCACCAAAAGCCTTTTAGATCCAAGAAATACTTTACGCTCATTAGCAAGATGTAAACACAACACACAAAAGATAGTAGTTCTTCTAAATTCCTCAAACGAGCTTACTGAGAAGCATTCTGGATAGCAATCCCACTTACAACACTAAAAAAAAGTGGATGAAGAAGTAGATAAACTCAACCAAGATATTAATAACCTCTACAATGAAGCATGCAGAACAATGAACATCACCATCATCATCATCATCATCATCATCATCATCAACAACAACAATCCCTTGGAAATCACCAGGAGATAAAAGAGCCTCAGAGGTCATGAATCTGTGTGTCAAAGACAGAAATGTCTGAACTGCTGAAGAAGATCTATGGTGTCTGTGTAGTCAGTATCAAATCCCACTGGCATCTCCTAGAAACAGAAAAGTATTCCCAAGTTGCTGTTCCTCATGGAACAGTTTCAGTTCCAAAGGTGATTATGAACAAAAGTCTGTAAGGTAGAGGAATCACCACTGCTAATGTTAAAACACATGACACAGTCATAGTGGCAAAGTGACATGAAAACACATAGGTTAATACAGAAGAGCAGAACAAAGAAATACGTTCACACAGCCACAGCCACCAGACACTATACATAGTGTTAAGAACATACAATGAAAAGAAACCCTTTTCACAGATGGGCCTAGGACCTTTCACTAGTAAATATACATACATACATACATACATACACACACACACACACATACATATGTATATATATTTAATTTTACATACATATGTACATGCATGTACATATATATGATGTAAAACTTTGAAATTATTGAAAAAAATGCAAGGAATTGTCAAAATTTAGAACAGGCAGGGGTTTGAAAATAAAAGGGATTGTCAAAATCGAGGACAGACAGGGATTTGCTGGGTAGGAATCCAGTTCCTCAGAAAATAAAAATAATAAGAATTAACAAAGAGGACTACATTAAATTAAAAAGCTTCTGTATAGAAAAAAACAATCAATCAACAGAGTAAAGTCACAACCTGTGAAATAGGAGCGAATCTTTGCTAGTTATTCAACAACCAAAGGATTGATAGCTATGACATGACAAAGACAAAGACTTAAACATCAATGCATAAAAAATTCAAGTGATAAATGTATCAATGATCTAAATGGATACCTTTAAAATAAAGAGCCAAAAGGAAATAAACATATGAAAATGTGTTCAGTATCATTAGCTATCAGGAAGTGCAAACCAAAAACATATACAATGAGATTCCTGCTCACACCATGCAAAGGAGCAACTGTCAAGTCAAGAAACAATTCAAAACAAATGATGTCAAAGTTATTAAGAAACAGAGAGCTTTGTAAACTTTTTCTGGGAATGTAAATTAGTCCAGCCACTGTAGAAATCACTATGGACATTACCCAATTACAAATAGAACTACCATTTGATCAACTCCTACCTGCTAGGTTCATACCCAAAAGAATCAATGACAGCTTATCAATAGATATCAACATACTGGTCCTATCTCTGTACTATTTATGATAGACAACTTTTAGAATCAGTGTATAGATAAAGAAAATGTGGTATGTATACACAGTGGAGTTCTTTTTACTCACCAGTGAAGAAGAATGGTATGTTTATGTTGTTTGCTGATGTAGCTGGAGACTATGTTAAGCAAAATAAGCCAGACTCAGAGAGACAAAGAATGTATTTTTGTCTCATATGTGAAAATCAGGGAGAAAAGAAAGGCATGGAAACAAGGATTCACCATTGAGTGTGGAATGAGAAAGTGGGAAGGGAGAGAAGAAAGAAAGAATGAGAAAGGGTGGCAGAGAGGTGGATATGAGCAAATGTTACACACTTGTATGGAAATGTCACAGAGAAAAGCATTACCTTATATGATTAATGTATAATGAAAGTCATTAAAGTTTAGATAATGGTGTTAGGTAATTAGGGAAGGACTTTGGTTAATGACCACAGAAAAACAAACAGTAAGGCAAAGCATGAGCTCTGAGTATTCTTTACCATGATGCGTGCCCTTAAAACAGCGAATTACATACTAGATTGTAAAAGAGTAGACTTTAAGGATTGTAAGTACAAAAAAGATAAGCATGTGAGGAATATATGTGGATTCTCATTCCATTGCTGCTGCTGTGATCAAAGCAACTCAGAGGAGAAGGGGTTTGTTCACCTTACAGTTCCAGGCTGCAGTTCTTCACCATAGAGAAGTCAGAGCTGCAGGATCTTGAGACAGATGGCCACAACAGATCTGTAGTTAAAAACAAAGTGCATGAATACATTCTTGCTTGCTTGCTTATGTTCAGCTTAATTTATCCATTTTTACAGGGGTCAGGATTTCTTGCCTCGAGAATGGTGCCACCCACAGTAGGCTGGGTCTTCCCATACCAACAGACTAAATGAACACAGTTCCCCATAGGCACATCTATAAGCCAATCCAATGTAGAAAACTCTGTCATTGAGGTTCTCTTCCAAGGTGATTCCTGGTTGTGACAAGGTCACAATTAAAGCTAATCATCCCAGCATATCAGTTAGTCTGATTTAATCGTTTTGCAGTCTGTGCATACAAATATCAAAATGTCATGTACACTAAACTTTCAAATTGTACTTGCTCTGTCACAGACACAGTATCAGATACATTCCTATTGGAGAAGACACAGCCTCCCACAGATAAACATACAAGTCAGGAAAAGCATAGCAGAATGTGTTTGCTATTTCATGGGTAAGGATGAAAATATTATTTCCTGAGATCATTCATGTAATTACAGATATCAGGGGCAAGTTTAAAGAGAAATTTAAGGAAAATGGTTAAAAAGTTATCTTCAAACACAGGGTAGAATAAAATACAGTCTCAGACAACGATGCACATTGAAAATGAGAAACTTTTTATAAACTAATCCTACAAGAAAAAAGCATGGCACATATTGTGTGTCTTGCATGACCCATATGGTTTCTTTTAGTATGGGGCAGGGGAGAAAGGCTAGATGTAACTGTACCAAAATCTCAGCCATGGTTTTTAAACAGTGTAACAGTGTAAAAGGATATGATACCTCTGATTTCCTGCTTTTGTCATTGTTGTTCTTTGTGTACTTCTATCATTCCTATTCTTTATTTTGTGATAAGGATATTGAACTTATTTTATAATGACAAAATATAAGTCTATTGAAATGTATTTGTCTTTAGTATTTGCCAAATTAACATATGTTTCTCCTCCTTGCCATATTTAACCTTGGTTTTCTTTCTCTCCTCTTTGTAGTCCCACTTTGCCTGTGAGAGCAGAGAGCCTGACTCTGGGAACACTGCCCAGCCAGCTACAGACTGTGATCTGTGTCAATAAATGTGGTGATTAGGAAGCTTCCTGATTTTATTACCTGCTGCTCAGACCCAAGCTTATTTCCCACAGGGGTTTACCATGGATAAGAGACCTTGACTCTCTTGTTCCAAGGCTGCCTTGGACTGCCCCACAGGACCCCAGTGGGTAGATTTTTGTCCCCCACTCCATCTGCCTCTGAGCTGCCTCCCTACTTCATCTGAGGCTGGTCTTGATAGAAGGTCAAGCTCCAGGGAGGGGGATCAGGAGACAGCTGTGTTCTGCCCAGTGATCTGCACGAGGTGACGGGAAGTGTCTCATTTCTCGGGCTACAGAGGGATCCTCTACACCAGGGAGATATGATTTGTTGTGTACTGTGACCCCAAGGAATTATGAAAAGAGCCTAGTTTATTTTAAACAGGTATTGTGGCAAAAAACATTATTGTCTATTTTTGTGCTTGTAAAACTTACACACACACACACACATACACACACATTTCACATCTTTACAAATCTACCTAAACAATTTAAATATGACTCAGCTTGCATCTGAAGGAAGCACAGATTGGAAAACTCCCATCCAAAGACACAATTTCAATTAGCCAATAGGAATGATTTTTAAGATCCACTGTAAAGCATGAAGGGCACACTGAGTTGCTGAAAAATTGCTAAAATGTTCGACTTTAGATTTATGTTACAAATACACAAAATGATAAGTATGTAAGGCTGGTTATTTGTGTGTTTATGAGCTTGATTTCATTGTTCTATGAGGCACTCATGTACCAAAACATCATGTATATCATAAATTTTTAAAAATGTAATTACTCAATTAAGAAATAAATGAAACAATTAAATTCTATTTCAGAAAATCCAGCAAAGCTGTGGTACAGACACACTGCTCCTGAATACACAAAGCTTTACCCATGAACATGTCTAATTCCAGAAATAACATTCCTTTGTGGTTAGGGGCAGAAAGAGCAGAGGGAAACAAACCCACAGACTCAGAAGCAATCCTGCAATATTCTTAAAACCTCTTTAGAAGAGCAGGAACTCAAGGATAAAAAGAGGATAAGAAAAAAAAAAACCCTGCCAGGCTGAGAGATTGTCTCATTTTCAGTATGCTTAATGGACCACTCAGGTGCCGTTTGAAAGATATCATTGCAAACGAGCACGTGACCAGTGGAGGCACCGACCTCTTTCTGCAGTCACCATTAGAGCTAGCATCTTCCACTGCCAGCCATTATTGTTGGCTTTCCCAGCCATGGAGCATTCCAGAGCTCTTTCAGCTGTATGTCTTATTAAATACACATAGCATACATAAGCCCTTGGCCCTCTGAGACTGGGGAATGCCTGAGAAAACAAAGTGGGTAATATTAGAACTCCTTCTAAATCGTAAAACTGTTAATTTAATGCATTCTGTGGGGAATAATCAATAAGGCAGAATGTATCAGAAATTGCAAGCCATAAAGGAACCAAGTGACCCCTCCATGGTCTGGTGATGCAAAGATGGACAGAATTCTTCTACAAAGGGTCCCTTTTGTGTGTTCCTGTGTTACATTTTAAAATGCCGAGGCTGGCAGACGATGTGCACCAGCTTCCTACCTGTATTGATTTTTTTCTTTCTGAATTGAATGGGAATTATAATAAAGCCTTGACCTTCGTGTGAAGCCAGCCACCAAAAGGTTCTTTTGTTGGAGCATGCTGTCACTGGGCTCCTTTGCCAGGAGCTCTGGTGTAAGGGAGGTGTTTAAAAAACCCAACATCTTCTGCTAGCAATTCAGAAGAAGCTTTCATTTTTTTTCTCTTTTAAATATGAACTTCATATAGCGTCTGTCAAAAACGAAGAAAAGCCCAGTGGGTACCTGAGATATCCAGTGTTTCCTGTTGGCAAATATGAATGCGCATGTGTAAGTATTCCTCTCTGCTGGCAGGCCTTGAGGGAAAGGTATGGGTAAGGGTGGGACTTGAGGTAGAGGGCGGGGAGGGGGAGAGGATGATGGCATAAAATCAGAACTTCATTCTGATCACTCTCGGCAAGAAGTATAATATTTATAGTTATGGTTTATATTTTGGTTATTTTTATTGTTTTCTTTCTCTTTTTTTTAGCATCCGACACTAGACAGTTTAGCATCAGACATTCGTTTGGAGATAAGACTCCCATGTAAATTGAAAAGAGACAGAGAGAATGAGAAGGAAGAAGAAAGAGAGAGGGGAAAAGGGCAGAGGAAGAAGGAGGGGGGAGATAAATTCTGAACATTGAGCACGGAAAAGCAGAATATGTTAGCAATGTTTAAGCTGGCACCTTGCAGAATCTCACTTGTGACCAAACACAAGCACTGTGCTGGTTTGATCAGGTCTTAAGACGTCAGATCTGAGTTTTAAGAATATCATCTTGGACTTATGAAACTTGCAGTTTGGATTTCCATGTTTTCAGGAAAATCTACCTCATAAATAAATCCCAAAGCAAAGCCACTCTAAGGGCAGTTTAGCTAGGTGGCAAGAAGATGACATCTGAAGCCAGCAGCCTCTGTTTAACCTTGAGCTCTGTGCTCTTGGGTATGCAGATGTGGGCAAGCAATCTCTTAATGCCTCAGGGTTCGCATCAGAAAAGGGACCAGGAAATCCACATGTGGTGGCTCACAGCTACAATCTCAGGACTAGGAATGAGACAGAAAAATTGCTGTAAATGCCAGACCAGACAGGAATAAAGAACAAGACTAAATCAAAACACCACCCACCACCAGCAAAATGGGCCAATAACAGTTCAGATGGAAGTGACTGAGTGTGCAGGAGGTATTGTGAGGAGTGCATTCTCCACGGCTAGGCTTGGTCAGTTCTGGCTCTTTTTAGTTTCACTGCCAAGGATAAAGCAAAATACAAATCGGGTGAACCTTCGTGGGCTCAGAGGGAACACCAGGAGCTTCTGACTGAGAAGGAAGTCTAAGCTGCAGAAGTGTTCATGTGTACATGTGCACCACACCCCTCTGAGAGCACTCTGCATGATGGTGCTTTGCTCAGCAACAGATTCCATACACAGTGACAGTTCTATGATGTAATGTGACCCAATGACTCAGTAGACATGTTGGCTTGTGTAATGGCAGTCTTGTGAACTGTTGGAGAATTTGTTATGACATACTCACACAAGCATTAAAGTGCATGGTTGTCTGTGTCTAGGATGTTCAGTTAAGCTTTATAACATGAGAAATAAAAAGGCTAAAAATCATGTGTAATTAGCAAGCTAATTTAAAGATTACATTTAAAGCAAACAATTTAAAACAATGGACACAAATGAGCATACATCATTTGCCTTTCCTGTTGCTGTCATAAAATACCCTGATAAAAATAATTTAAGGAAAGAGAGGTGTGTATTGGGCCAGACTTCAAGGAGAGAGTGACTTATCACAATGAGCAAGTCAAGGCACCTTGGCATATCAAGTCTCTGCAGGGCTAGGTCTATCCTCTCCCACTATGACCAGACAAGGCAGCCTTATGTGCAGGGACCTCTGTCCAGGCCATGTATGCTTTTTGATTGGTGACTCAGTCTCTGGGAGCTTCCAGGGGTCCAGGTTAGTTGACACTCTTGGTCTTCCTGTGGGGTTTCCTTCCCCTTTAGGGCCTTCAATCCTTCCCCCAACTCTTTCATAGGAGTCCCTGACCACCATCCAAAGTTTGGCTATGGGTATGTGCAGCTATTTGAGTTAGCTGCTGAGTAGAGTCTCTCAGAGGACAATTAATGCTAGGCTCAGTCTAAAAGCATATCATTAATAGTGTCCAGGATTGTTGCTTGCCCAAGGGATGAGTCTCAAGTTGGACTGGTTATTGGTTGGCCATTCCTTCAGTCTCTGCTCCTTCTTTGTCCCTGCATTGCTTTTAGACAGGAGAAATTTTAGGTTGAAAGTTTTTTGGATGGGATAGACCTTCACTGGGGTCCTGCCTGGCTACAGGAGGTGGCCTCTTTAGGTTCCCACTCTTAGGCATCTTGGCTAAGTTCACCTGCACTGACTCCTGGGAGTCTTTCCCATCCCAGGTCTCTGGGGCATCCTAGTGATTCCCATGCTCCCACCTCTGGCAGCTGTAGATTTCAATTCTTTCTCCTGCCCCACTGACCCTCTTTCCTGTCTCTCACTACACTTGATCTTGACCTCTCCATTCCCCTCCCCAACCTCTTTCCCACAAAACTCCCTCCCTCTTTCTCCCTCCTATGATATTTTGTTTCCCTTCCTAAGCAAGACTCAACTATCTTCTCTTGGGCTTTCCTTCTTGTTTAACTTTTTTGGGTCTGTGGGATACATTATAGGTACCCTGTACTTTATGGCTAATATCCACTTATCAATGAGTACATACCATGCATATCTTTCTGGGTCTGGATTACCTTACTCAGGATGATATTTTGTAGTTCCGTTCATTTGCCTACAAAATTCATGATGTCTTTGTGTAAATGAACCATAGTGTCTCTATCCATTCTTCAGTTGAGAGACATCTGGATTGTTTCTATTTTCTGGCTGTTACAAATGAAGCTGCTATGAACATAATAGAGCATGTCATTGTGGTATGGTGGAACATCTTTTGGATATATGCCCAAGAGTGGTATAGCTGGGTCTTCAGATAGCACAATTTCCAATTTTCTGAGAAAACACCAGACTCACTTCCAGAGTGGTTTTACAAGTTTGCAGTCCCACCAGCAATGGAGAAGTGTTTCTCTTCATCCCAGCATGTGCTGTTACTTGAGTTAATGATCTTAGCCATTCTGGTTGGTGTAAGGTGGAGTCTGTGTCATTTTGATTCACATTTTCCTAATGACTACAGACTTTGAACATTTCTTTGTTTCTCAGGCACTGGAGATACCTATGTTGAGAATTCTCTATTTAGCCCTGTAATCCATTTTTAATTAAGTTACTCAGTTTGTTGGAGTCTAACTTCTTGAGTTCTTTATATATTTTGGATATTAGCCCTCTATTGGATGTAGAGTTAGTGAAGATCTTTTCCAAATCTGTTGGCTGATATTTTGTCCTATTGACAATGTCCTTTGTCTTACAGAAGTTTTACAGTTTCATGTGGTCTCAAGCCTAAGTCATTGGTGTTCTGTTCAGGAAGTTGTCTTCTGTGCCAATGATTTAAAGGCTATTTGTCAATTTCTGTTCTATTATATTTAGTGTATCTAGTTTCTTATGTTGAGAACCTTGATTCACTTAGACTTGAGTTTAATGCAAGGTGATGAATATGAATCTATTTGTATTCTTCTACATGTAGACATTCAGCTAGACCAGCACAAATTGTTGAAGATGCTGTTTTTACCATTGTATGGTTTTGGCTTCTTTGTCAAAAATCTAATGTCCATATGTATGTAGTTTTATTTTTGGGTCTTTTATTAGATTCCATTGGTCAACTTCTGTTTCTATACCAATACTATGTGATTTTAATCACTATTGCTTTGGGAGATCAGGGATGGTGATACCTCCAGAAGTTCTTTCATTGTGTAGGATTGTTTTAGCTATTCTAACATTTTTTTTGTCTACATGAAGTTGAGAATTATATAAAAAAAAGTAAAAGAAAAAAATGAAAGAAACCTCAATAGAGCTCTGTTAAGATGTATCACTGAAATAAAATATGAATTAGAAAAAAAAAAGAAAAACATGTTTGGACAAACAAAAATATTGTGGATTTTCTATTGAATACTAATAGAATATCTAAAGATATATCTTCCAAATTATGCTTCTGACCAAGATGGAAATCTAGGAATGAGATTCCTTGTCTATATCGAATAACAAAACCAGCAATGAATACTTTCAAGATGTGAATTCTAGGTGCTGAAGGGTCATAATTCCTGAGACTTGGTGACAAATGAGGTAAGCTTTAGAGTACCAGATTACTACCTTGAGAATCCTAGAGCCCTGGATAATTCAGAGAAACCAATCCCAGACCATCAGTGGATTTGAAGTTAGGAAGTAAAGAATAGGTAAGGTGAAACTGAGAGAGCCAAGAGAGTGCCTTCTCCCACCAGCCAACCAGGAGCTCTCTGGATTCACTCCAAATGTGGCCAAGTCCATAGAAGCTCCTGCTGCCTTGGTGGAGAATAACTGCTCCAGACCTCATAGTGCTGTTTCTCAGGTACTGATAGAAGGTGAACTCTCCATACAGCTGCATTTTTAAAGGAAAGGTGCCACCATTTTGGAAAGGGGAAAATAAATTGGCAGGCCACACCAGATCTAAGTCTTACAAGGCAGTTCAACACAGAAAAGTACTTTCACTTCATGTATTTGTGTCCTTTTTAGTTCCTCACAATGTTATTTCTGCTCATTATCAAACACACACACACACACACACACACACACACACACACACACTCAAAATATATTTATATTCATGTAAGTAATGACCTATGGATCAACTGGAAAGAACAGGTAACACAGAAGTCAATGTCCATGTATACAACTTTTTTTCTGACAGAGCAAGGAAATCAAGGTAATGGAGGGTGGATGCTTTTCCAGCGAAAAGTGCCAACATGTGATCAACGTGTTCAGTTCACAGTCCATAAATTCCAGTGAACTCAATATAGACCACAGATTTAAAGGTATGCCCTAGTGCGACAATGTTTTTTGAAGTAATCATGCATCGTTGTGAAACAAAGATTTCATAGACATGACGTAAAAAGCAAGACAAATAAAACAGTACCACAGACAGTTGATCCCGACAGTCCTTTATTGAAACTCTTCCCTGGTGATTCTAAATTGTATCAAAAGGACCATTCAAGTAACCATGACAGGGACTATGTTTCAGTGTTCATATTGACATCATTTTACATTGATTTGTTATTTTTAGGATTTTTTCTTTTTATGTAAGAATAATAAAAATTGACTTTAAATGATGATGGAAAAGGTGTTTCCCCCATGTACTTGGGACAATATAAAGCCAAAATGTATCTATGTTAAAATATATCTAGCTTGGAAATTAGATGTTTGAAAACTGGGGGAAAAGCCCATCCCACTTCAAAAGACTTAACCAAAATAACAGAAAGGCAGAATTAAAATGAAGGAAAAATATTGCAAATACCACATCTGATAAAAATTTTATTATTCATAATAGGCAAGGAACAATCAAAATTCGACAATGACAAATTCAGAAGACTTAATGAAATATTTCTCTAAAGAAGGTATACACATAGACAAGGTGAAAAGCACAATCACCAGACAGTATATATATATATATATATATATATATATATATATATATTTATATATATATGTAGTGTGTGTGTGTGTGTGTGTGCGCGCACGCGTGTGTGTTGAAAATTCTGCATTTGTTAAGACAATGATTATTTCTCTATATATTTGTTTCATTTTTAGTTCCTCACAATGGTATTTAGTGTATGTTGTCAAATTAATTGAGAATTATATTGACATTTAGCCCAAAATATCTTACAATTTTAGCAATAATTTTTTTCTTTTTCTTTTCTTTTTCTTTTTTTGCTGATTGGCAGTTAAATCAAAATCATAAAAACAGCAAAACTTGGAAAAATTCAGACTAAGCAGCTGGGTATTGAAGCTTGTACTTCATATCTCACATAGGAATCATGGGAAATCCTACCACAAAACTGTAAGATAGTTTTATGTTGTGTTTTCTATATCACACAAGTGGCTTACTAGTAGAACTTCTTGTTAGCAGGCAGAATTCAAGAGAATTGAAGAGGTCTGTTTCAAGAAAAGACACTGAACATTTCTTAAACACCCTGTCTGTCTCAATACAATCTACATTTATGAAGCTCAACCTCAGGAAGCCACTGTACCCATTTTTTTCTTTAATGGTAATTAAAAAACAGAATAGGGCCTGTGGAGATGACTCAATGGGACAAGTATGAGAACCAGATTTTGAATCACCAGTGCCTATGTAAATGTCAGATGGCCATGGCAGTCTGCCTGCAATCTCATGATCTGGAGTCAGAGACTGGATCTCTGGAGCAAGCCAACTCTAAGTTTTTTGTGCAAGTGAAGATCTATCTTAATAAATAAGGTGGAGAAAATATCAAGAAAGACAGCCAGTTATCATCCTCTGGCCACAAAACACATGTATAGCCATGTGTGTACATAACTACACACAAACATGTTGTATTCTTATACACATGTGAATACATATACAAGCATACACATACTGTACATATATATATGCCTGCATATGTCAAGGAATAGAAAATCAGATCATACAGTGACTTTGACTTAGTTGTATGGTGAGTCATTGACTTAGGTACTATTAAACACATTCTGCAGAGTGTTTCCTACAGTATCAATGCATTATTGTCTAACTGTGCATATCTCTCTCCTTTCAGTGTTTGGCTATGCAGAGCAAGCTGCCTGTACATCTGTGTATAGTCTGTATGAAAACAGATGTTTTCAATTCTTCTGGGGAGTGACTGGGTTATACATCAGGAATTATGTTTAACATTATGAGAGACAAGAAAACTCTTGTCCTAACAGAATATTGATGCTTTTTGGGCCATAATTAAAAAAAAAAGATGTCAATTTTTAGTAGAACAAAAATATAACAAGACAATTCACTGGAATGGTATACCTAATAGACAATTCACATTTCAAATGAACTTATGGGAGTTGTTTTTTCCAAGATGCCTTATTAACATAGCAATATAGTGAAGATTCACATTGTGTTGTATTTATCCCCTTCTATAAAGATGGTTTCTCAGGCATGAAATAGGTGTCATTAAAATAATCACTTGGTATTCTTTTAACTGCTATCCATTTTTTTTCCTCCAAAATATACCTTGTGGTATTCTGACTAGAGTTAATTTGGCTCTTCTCATTTAATTCCAAAGTCATTTGAGCTTAGATTTATTTTTTTGTTTGCTTTCTTTTCACTTCATCACTCTCCTTTGGATCTCCTTTGGATCCTTTGGATCTTAAGCTGTCATCATGTTTTCAAAACTATTTTCTAAAAGGAGTTAGAGACAAGATCAAGAATTGACAAATGGGACTTCATAAAATTGCAAAGTTTCTTTAACGCAAAGGACACTATCAATAGGACAA
Organism: Grammomys surdaster; assembly: GCF_004785775.1. NCBI lineage: Eukaryota > Metazoa > Chordata > Mammalia > Rodentia > Muridae > Grammomys > Grammomys surdaster. The sequence goes on along the minus strand of NW_021604633.1, from coordinate 2,144,433 downwards.
AACGACAACCAACAAATTGGGAAAAGACCTTTACCAATCCTACATCTGATAGAGGGCTAATATCCAATATATACAAAGAACTCAAGAAATTAGACTCCAGACAACCAAATAACCCTATTAAAAAATGGGGTATAGAGCTTAACAAAAAATTATCAGCTGAGGAACCTCGAATGGCCGAGAAGCACCTAAAGAAATGTTCAGTATCCTTAGTCATAAGGGAAATGCAAATCAAAACAACCCTGAGATTCCATCTCACACCAGTCAGAATGGCTAAGATTAAAAACTCAGGTGATAGTAGATGCTGGAGAGGGTGTGGAGAAAGAGGAACACTCCTCCATTGTTGGTGGGACTGCAAGATGGTGCAACCACTTTGGAAATCAGTGTGGCGGTTCCTCAGAAAATTGGACATAGCATTACTTGAGGATCCAGATATACCACTCCTAGGCATATACCCAGAAGATGCTCAAACATATAACAAGGACACGTGCTCAACTATGTTCATAGCAGTCTTATTTATAATAGCCAGAAGCTGGAAAGAACCCAGATGTCCTTTAACTGAGGAATGGATTCAAAAAATGTGGTACATTTACACAATGGAGTATTACTCAGCTATTAAAAACAATGAATTTGAGAAATTCCTAGGTAAATGGATGGAACTAGAAATTATCATCCTGAGTGAGGTAAGCCAATCACAAAAGAACACACATGGTGTTCACTCACTGATTATTGGATATTAGCCCAGAACCTTGAAATACCCAAGATTCAACTCACAGACCACATGAAGCTCATGAAGAAGGAAGACCAAGTGGTGGTGATTTGGTCCTTCTTAGAAGGAGCAACAAAACACTCAAGGGAGCAAATATGGAGACAAAGTGAGGGACAGAAACTGAAGGAGGAGCTTTCTGAAGACCGTCCTACCTGAGTATCCATCCCATGTGCTGTCACCAAAGGTAGATGCTGATGTGGAAGTCAGGAAGTGCATGCTGATAAGAGCCTGATATAGATGTCTCCTCAGAGGTCTGCAAGAGTCTGACATATTCAGAGGCAGATGCTCACAACTAGACATTGAACTGATCATGGGGTTCCCAATGGAGGAGTTAGAGTGAAGACCGTTGGAGCTGAAAGTGTTTGTGGCCCCATGAGGAGAGAAACAATACCAACCAACCACAGCTCCCAGGGTCTAAACCACCAGCCTGGGAGCACTTAGGGAGGGGTCCATGGCTTCAGCTGTATATGTAAGAGCGGAGGGCCCTGCTGGGCATAGATGGGAGAAGAGATCCTTGGCCTCATGAAGGCTGGACTCCCCAGGGGATGGGAATTTGAGGGTGGGGAGGTGGGAGTGGCGGCGTAGTTAGGGGTACATCTGCAGAGAAGCAGGAGGAGGGGTGAGGGGATGGGGGTTCCTGGGTGGGTGGGAGATGGGGTAAGGGGACAACATATGAAATGTAAATAAAGCATCCAATAAAAAAAGAGTTAGAGACATTTGTTCCATATACAATGATTCTGATATTTGCTTTTCTTAATCTAAATGCGCTATATGTCCTTTCTGGTGATACTTCCTTTCTGCATAGAGACTTTTGACTATGAATTCATCATTTTTGACATTTTATCTCAATTGTGTTATATATTTCTTGTGAGTTTGTGTGATTGTTCTGTCAGATGTGTTTGCTACTTTTTTCATCACTCTGAAAAAATATCTGAGAGCACAAAATAGAGGAAGGAAGGGATTGTTTTTGTTGACATCCTGAGAATCCAACCCACCATGATGAGGACAGAATGAAACTTGGAGCAATTGGCCTTCTCACATCCAGCGAAGACTACCCATGCTCAGCTCACTGTCATTCTATGCAGTTCAGGACTTCAGCACATGGAATGGTGTTGCCCCAAAATAAAGTGAGGCTTCTAACCTTGATATCATAGTATAAATCATCCCCTTCAGGCATGCCCAGAAGCTTGTCTCCTTCATGATTCTAGATTTGTCAAGTTGACAGTGAATGTTAAATCTCACAAGTGATACAAGACCCCATGCCTCACTTCATCCTCCATCTCCATCAGAAAGTGTAGAACCTCAACAGACAAGAACAGAAAGCTGTACAGCCTATGTCAGAGTAAGAGATCACTCAAGGCTTCCATATCTCTTCCATACCTCCCTCTGCCCTTTCTTTTTGTAGCCAGCATGGTCATGAGTAAAGTGTAAATATCAGCATTTCTATCTAGAAGCATTTCTGTGACCATGTAATCCATTATGTAACTAAAGAAGAAAATCCTCATTTATTAAATCACTAATTATTAGACAAGGACTTTTTATGGGTTATTTTAGACACTTCTAATTCCTAGGTTCTTCACTATTAACTGTTGAACAAATATGTCTGGAAGGTTTTCTCCCTTCCAAATTTCACAATGTTTTAACAGAAAGAGCCTTGCTTAATACACATGTATACATATATATACTGCAATCACAATGTCTATGTTAGTTGGTTTGGCCACAATAAATATTTTTTTAAAAACTCTCTTGTGGCTTAGCAAAATTCCATGATTTATATATAGTTTCCCACAAAATCTCACATGTTGAAAACCTGGTCCCCAATGTGGCCATATTGAAGTGTAGTACTAATGGAAGTTGTTAAGGTATCAGGAAATGCCACTAAAGCATTAATGCAGTTCTCATGAGATTCTGGTCAGTTCCTAAGGGACCAAATTGCTCTATAAAGAGCAAGTCTCTGCCTTCCTGCATCTGTATGTAACCTCTCTTCTTGACATGGTCTCACTTGCTGTGAGATAGACCCTGAATGTCCTCACCAGAACCCAAAGATGCTGATACCAAGCTCCTGAGCTCTTTAGACTACAAGTTGAATTATCATATTTCTTTCTGTATTATTAAGCTTTAGATATTTTATTACAGCAGAAGAAAATGGGTTAGGGCCAGAAGAGATGGGAAGTAGTTAAGAGCTCTTAGTGCTCTTGTAGAAGACCTAGCGCTAGCGTGGTGGCTCTGAACCATCAGTAACTCAAGTCTCAGGTGGTTTCAATGCCCTCTTCTGGCCTCCACAGGCACTGCATGCATGTGGTGCACATGTATGTAGATAACATTTTTATATACATAAAATAATCTTAAAAATGTTAATAGACTAAACCCCACGATGAATGCTTATGTAGCTGAGTATTTTTCAGTCAAGAGATTTAGTCAGGGCTCAGCTGGACAGTTCTTGGGTCTTGGCTAGGCTCCAGCAGCTTCTGTTGCCTTTCCAGGTGTTTGCTGATTTTTGATGGCTATAGCCAGGATGAGTAAGGAGCTTCCCTTTCCAGTTGGTGAGGCCAGTTTTCTTCCATAAGAGCAAACATCTGAGAGAAGAGAGTCTTGGTGTTTACAGTTGTGGCATCAAACTCTTGCCTCCACATTTGTACTGTAAGTACTGAGCTATCTCCCCAGCCCAACTTCGTTTTTCGCTTTGTGTTCTAAACGATCCATTGACTTACTCTTCAGACATGTCCTCTAGGTCTCAGAGTAGACCCAAAGCTGCTGCCTCTTTACTTCCTGTGCAAAGAAGGAACAGAGATGAGATTAGACTTTATCCAGAGTAAGCTGTGGATCCACCAGCTCTGTCTAACACATACATAGATATAGTCACATACAGGAACACACACAGCCACATACACATTCATTCTCCCCCATATGCAAACATACAAATATACATGGCCCCCACAAACACACAAACATGTAATTTCACACAAACATATACACACATATACACACACACAAATAAACACAGAAATGTGCACATACATATGCATTCATATATATATATATATATCGATAATACATGTAATATACATTCAGAACACACACACACACATGCACATACACACAGCTGCCCAAACAGCTGACACTGCTTGGTTTTGCTACAGACTCAGTCACAAGAAAGGAGGTCCGTGTTAAGTTCCCATTTTCTCCTGATGCTTTCTTCTTCCTCTACATTGTCTATGTAGAAGATATATGTGCATGAATTTGGGTTACACAGGAGATGTTATACACACTGGTCTTTAAATCATCCATTCCATTTCTGCCATTAAGGCATTAGCACCTGACTCTGGAAGCATTATGACCTTTGTATAAAAGAACAAATTTCTTTTTTACCCTACAAAAGGAATTAGACATTTATATAAAGTGCATCAGGACTTCATATAAAGTGAAGTCAGGACTGTCAATTCTGCATTCTGTCTATTCGTGTTTTCAAGAGAGCCTGAGATGTCCTAATTGACATCAATACTGTACATTCTCACATACTGGGGAATTTCTACTCTGTTTCCAGAAGGCACTGTAAAACAGTCCATGCACATAGCCTGGCAAGGAAAATCTGGGAAACAGTGAGAAGACTTACTTACTCTTACACCATCCTGGCAATCAGGAAGAGAAAACAGAGAAAGCATGGAGAAGTAGAAGCCAGGAGTGGTGGCTTATGGCTTTTAGCCCACCACTTGGGAGGCAGAAACAGATGGATATCTGTGATTTTGAGGCCAGTGTGGTCTGCATAATGTGTTCAACAAGAACCATGGCTGCACAGAGAGACTCTGGGTGATTGAAAAATAAAAAGTGGACTAAGTTAGGCTAGAAAAAGCTAGCCCCAGTGACATACTTCTTGAAGAGAGGTTATATTTTATAAAAGCCCAGCCCTGCCCCCAAGTGCCAGCAGCTTGGGACCAAGAGTCTAAACACATAATAAGCCTATGGGGGACTTTTTCTATTCATATCTCAACATTAAGAATAATAATTAGTTTGCAATGTCTCAAAAGGGATGTCCTTGAACAAAACGAGTGATGGTGGCAGCATCCACTACTACATCTGGCTTAGGAGTGGTAACATAGAAGATCAGAAGGAGATGAGATCCACAGAGAAAAGCCCACATCCATCTGTGACACCACTTAGCTTAGACCCAGGAAGAGTGGAAACTGGTCCTGTACTTACACTAGAGCCCTAGAAGCAAGGCCCTGGTTCACCTAACACAAGCAACACATCCATTCTCATGGATTGTGAAAAGAAATGTTTTTTTGAGATGTCCTTTCATAGCATGATCTAGAATATTTCCTTTCTATGATATCCCATCTAGACTTAAAAATACCTCACAGTTTAGTAAGCGGTGACAGAATAAGAAGCAGATTATGTACAGCTCTGACTGAGAAGTATCCTGGTGAGATGTGTGGAATGAAATGCTGCAGGGAATGGGGTGTCTTTGAGTTCAGGAGTTAGGAGGTTTCTAACCAAGAGAAGTTGTCCCTAATAGAAAATGATTGTGGGGCTCCAGGAATTGAGAAAGCATATGAATGGCCCAACACATTACAATATGGCTGCAAACAGAACTGAGATAGACTGTGAGCTGGTGAAGAGGAGGGACGTCCAGGAAGACCTGTTAAGGCTGTGGAAAATAAAATCATTTAGCAGACTATGGGAGCAACCAACTCAACATGACAAAAACTGAACATGGTATTTCAAGATTCAGCTTCAAGAACTCAGTAGAATCCTTCCCTTCCTCCGGCCATTGACCAAGTCTTCTAGAGTCTAGCTGAGAAGTCTTCATTGGCTACTGAAGTTCTAATCCCACCTGTAAGCCAAGAACTCCAGGTGTCCGACTGCAGGAGAGATTGCCAGCCATCATGCAGTGCAGTCCAGAGAGTATCTCTCCACTGAAGTCCTTGGGTCAAATGCCAAAATGTCTATTTACATTATCTGGTGTTATTACAGGACAACAACATTCCTTCCTGATGGTTCCCACATGAACTGATTAACTTCCTCTCTCTTTCATCCATCAGATAGACACCTGTCACATTCTACATAAGAAATGAGAGCTGGTATTTGCACAAGGAGTCTTCCTTTCTTGCTCTACCTCAACAAATTTAGGGTGGGTTTTCTTTTGATATTTTTTTTTGGTTTATAGATCACATCATCTATGTTCAACTGAATAGTGCTATAGATAGGGCAATCATTTTTAGAAGATTTCTATGGAGAAATAATAGAATTATCCTAATCAAAGCATGAGTGAACAGGAAGAAGATGGCAAAGCTGAGGCTTGGCTGCTGCCAGCAGCTCTGCATGAGCCACTCTACAAAGGACACCAGTCACAGCCAATATACACCTCCCAGCAGGACCCCATGGAAGCAACATCCTCAATCTCCATAGTGGATATGACATTTTAATGGCACGTGCAGAAGCAATTGTTGTTTTAAAAGAAACCCCTGCTATTTGCTAAAAATATCACAGAAACAGGTGTTCAGACACATTTCTGTTACTGTGATATTATCACCCAAATCAATAATTCACCTGCTTCAATAAAATAGCCACCAAATTTCTTGATAGTTTACAAAAATGTAAAAAATAGAATTTCTGACTTTGTAAAAGTTAAATTATGGAGTTTCACTGTAATTATAACCCATCTGTTAATAATGTTAAATGCAGCATGTTGTTGGATGGATGTGATAAAAATATGTTGTAGTAATGTATGAAAATTTCAAAAAATAAACAAAAGTATTTAAAAGTCAATTCCTGTAGTTTGAAGAAAAGATGACTGACATAATGGTCATAAGAACAACCACAGAACAAACTGATAGACTGAATTTTAAGCAGTTTGGCATCTGGAGTTTATCACTGAGTATAGTTATTCACTAGGAACATAACCACGTTTTCCTTGAGTACCACTGGGAGACATTTTCACCCATTATAAAGCACTGAAGTGGGATCTGGAGCAATGGTTCTGCATTTGAGGGTGTGACACTCTTGTGAAGAACCCGAGTTTGCTTCTACCACCCATCTCAGGAGGCTGAAAGGCCACAGCTCCATCTCCAGGGATTCTTACCCCCTACCTCTTACCTCCATGGGCACTTGTATGCAGGTACACATACATACAGAGATACATAAATCAAAATAAGTCTTAAAAAACAATGAGATAAACTGGTCTTAAATGCATACATTAAAGATTTTGCAGTGATTGAATCAGATCTTTAAATTTAATAAAATAAACCACATTTCATCAGCTTCTCATTGCCTATTTTATTTTTATATCTTTTAAAGTCAGGGCTTAGGGGGTATTTCAATACATGTTAACAATGAACATATTAACAACTTACTACTCAAGAGCAATACAGAAATTTCGCCACTTTGGGACTTAAAAACATTTCTTTGAAACCAGTGTGGAAAAAGAACATCCTAGAAATTCCTTAAAGGAATGAGAAATAGCTTTTCAGGTAACTGAACAAAAGCAAGTGTTATAATTAACCTGGGTTGTCAACTTGACTGGATCTGAAATCAACAGAGACAGTTCTCTGGGTGTGTCTAGATGTTATTTCTCAGAAATACTGTTCTTTTCCAGAATGTTGAGAACCTTCTGGTGGCAGCCCAGACACAAGGAGGTCAGATGGCAAAGCTCTTGATTTTTGCCTGCTGATGAGTGAATTTCTTTTGTTGCTACCTATGCTGCTAGCAGAGTTAAGTGGTGAGGACAGATCTTATATGCTGGTTGGCTGAAATCATTCACTGTGTGGTCCTTTATGTAAGTTTTATATCACCTGATTAAAACAATCAACAGTAGTCACAGGCATCTCATTCTTTATGAACAACCTTAAAATGGTTTCATTTCTAGTATAGTAATACAAGGATATAAGGATATGACCCTACATAGTGTTTTGGACATCTAGTGTCCCTTCTTAAGGTTTGGGTATGCTATCAAGGGGTAGTTGGATTATCGGGGTGCTGACTTCATCAGTTGGAGAATAGGAGGCGGGACTGGTTATAGTGATTAGAGGAAGTTTATCATTGAAGTTGTTTTGTTTTTGTTTTTTATATATAGTCATTGTCCTTTCTGGTTGCTGTGAGGCAATGGCTCTGCTTCATCACGTCTTTGTATCATGGTACATTTTCTCACCACAGACCTTCAATCCGTGGGCTGAAACTTCTCAAATTACAAGCCAACTTTTTCATTCCTCTCTTTAAATCACTTCCTTATTTGTATCAACAATGAAAAGTGTGGGTAATGATTTATACTGATTTTTAAACTCGATAGGATCAACAGTCACCTTGAGAGAAAGTCTGTGGCCTTGTCTGTGGGGTTTAGTGTCCACAGTTTAATGTCCTGACTATACAGCTAGAGAAAAGCTAAGCCAAACTTGAGCATTCACCTCCTTGTTTCTGTTTCCTGACTGCGGATGTAACGTGACTGCTCCAGTTGTGTCCAGCTGCCTCATGTTCCTGTCGTCATGACTCCTCCACTGCAGCCATGCCTTCTCAGCCATGGTGGAATGTGGCTCAACTTGCTTGCTTCAGGTATTTAGTCACAACAATGACAAGAGTTATGAAAAGAATTTCTTATTTGCCTGGACAACCACATAGATCTGGAAAACAAAACTCAGTCTTTTCCTTTGTTTCTAGGGAGAATCACCATTTCAAATTTCCCCTTCAACAAATTCTTCAACTCCATAGAATATATGTCTAAGAGACTGGCTGTGGCTGCCACTTATCAGGCTAGGTTAGCATTTATGATGTTTATTTGAACAGAGCTTGTACACGGAGCTATTTTTTGAAAAGATTAATTTTCATTGGGTATGCAAATCTACTTCAAACATAACAAACCTCTCATGTCTCTGGTGCACTGACCACTGGTGTTCAGACCATCTTTCTTGGTTATTTAAATATCAAAAACATTACTGAGCATGGTAGAGAATGCTCCAGGGACAGAAGTCTTGAACTCTCCTGACAGAAGAAAAATCAGTGAGGAAGTCCATGAGCCGTTGGAAGCAGCATCTGAATGAGTTGTTGTGTTTATATGGAGATTTCCAAACAGATGGATATTGAACTCTTTATGAAGCACAAGCAAAAAAATGTGAGACAGAAGGATTAGGAAAATTACGATTAATGTAGTTCAAATTGTAGAAGTCTATTTTCCACACCTGTGCACTTCATCATTGCCTCTGTCCTGATAAATGGTTCAAGCCAGCTTTATCGTCTCTCAAATGTAAAACAAACTCAAAACAAAACATTGCTTTGTCGGTTTTTCATAAATTGCCTTCTATTTCATATGTACATAACTTCCTATAAAGGCTATAATTCTCCATCTTAGGTTCACATTTGCAGAGTAAAATGGAATAAGAAGGAGCTTGCTGCCTTTGGGCTGGGGCAGACACAGAGTCGGTCTGCTCCTGTCCTGTGGAGATACTGAATTCTGAGTCATCCTGGAAGAGCCACTGCACTCAGAGCAGCCGGTAAGAACTCCATCTCACTCCCTAAGTCCCAGAGATACATCTGGGAGCCACGGGCATTCAGGACACAGCAGCAACCCAAACCCTGCCTCTCCAGAATTCCACTTCCCTTCCGCCCCTGCCTGGTCCTTTGGGCTGGGGCAGACACAGAGTCGGTCTGCTCCTGTCCTGTGGAGATACTGAATCCTGACTCATTGAGAAGCCACTGCACTCAGAGCAGAAGGATTTCCAGATCCAAGAGGTGACCTGAGTCCCAGGAGTTCTTCCACCCAGGAGATTAGGAGCATAAGACCACAGAGACATCTGGACTCTGAGGAGCTCTGCAACAAGCAAGATAACTGGAAATACAGACTCCAGTCTTACACAGTGAGGGCAGGCAACACTAGAGTTAACCAGATGGCGAAAGGCAAGCGCAAGAACATAAGCAACAGAAACCAAAGTTTCTTGGCATCATCAGTACCCAGTTCTCCCAATATAGCAAGCCCTGAACACCCCATCACACCTGAAAAGCAGGATTCAGAATTAAAATCACTTCTCATGATGATGATAGAGAATTATAAGAAGGAATTAAGTAACTCCCTTAAAGAAATACAGGAGAGTACAAGTAAACAGATAGAAGCCCTTAAAGAGGAATCACAGAAATCCCTTAAAGAAATGCAAGAAAACACAAAGAAGAAATTAAACAAAAACATTCAGGATCTGAAACTGGAAATAGAAACAATAAAGAAAGTTCAAAAGGAGACAATCATGGAGATAGAAAACCTAAGAAAGAGATCAGGAGTCATAGACGCAAGCATCACCAACCGAATACAAGAGATAGAAGAGAGAATCTCAAATGCAGAAGATACTATGGAAAATATTGACACAGTTGTCAAAGAAAATGCAAAATGCAAAAAACTCCTAACTCAAAACATCCAGGAAATCCAGGACACAATGAGAAGGCCAAACCTAAGGATAATAGGTATAGATGAGAATGAAGATTCCCAACTTAAAGGGACAGTAAATATCTTCAACAAAATTATTGAGAAAAACTTCCCTAACCTAAAGAACAAGATGCCCATAAACATACAAGAAGCCTACAGAACACCAAATAGACTAGACCAGAAAAGAACTACATCCAGTCACATAATAATCAAAACATCAGATGCACAAAACAAAGAAAAAATACTAAAAGCAGTAAGGGAAAAAGGTCAAGTAACATACAAAGGCAGACCTATAAGAATTACACCAGACTTCTCACCAAAGACTATAAAAGCCAGAAGAACATGGACTGACATCATACAGACCCTAAGAGAACACAATTGCCAGCCCAGATTACTATACCCAGCAAAACTCTCAATCACTATAGATGGTGAAACCAAGATATTCCATGACAAAACCAAATTTGCACAGTATCTTCTCACAAACCCAGAACTTCAAAGGATAATTGATGGAAAATGCCAACACAATGAGGGAAACTACCACCTAGAAAAAGCAAGGAAGTAATCTTCCAACAACCCCAAAAGAAGATAACTATACAAACATAATTCTACCTCTAATAACAAAAATAACAGGAAGCCACAATCATTTTTCCTTAATATCTCTTAACATCAATGGTCTCAATTCCCCAATAAAAAGACGCAGACTAGCAGACTGGATACACAAACAAGACCCAGAATTTTGCTGCATACAGGAAACACACCTCAGTGACAAAGACAGACACTACCTCAGAATAAAAGGGTGGAAAACAATTTTCCAAGCCAATGGTCCCAAGAAACAAGCTGGAGTAGCCATTCTAATATCAAATAAAATCGACTTTCATCCAAAATTAATCAAAAAAGATAAGGAAGGACACTTCATACTCATCAAAGGAAAAATCTACCAAGGTGAACTCTCAATTCTGAACATCTACTCTCCAAATGCAAGGGCACCTACATACATAAAAGAAACTTTACTAAAGCTCAAAACACACATTATACCTCACACAATAATAGTGGGGGATTTCAACACCCCACTCTCAGCAATGGACAGATCATGGAAACAGAAACTAAACAGAGACACTTTGAAATTAACAGAAGTTATGAACCAAATGGACTTAACAGACATCTATAGAACATTTCATCCTAAAACAAAAGAATATACCTTTTTCTCAGCACCTCATGGTACCTTCCCCAAAATAGACCATATAATTGGTCACAAAACAACCCTCTACAGATACAAAAAGATTGAAATAATCCCTTGCATCTTATCAGATCACCACGGACTAAGACTGGTCTTTAATAATGACAAAACCAATGGAAAACCCAAGTGCACATGGAAACTGAAGAACTCTCTACTCAATGATGACTTGGTCAAGGAAGAAATAAAGAAAGAAATAAAAGGCTTTTTAGAATTCAATGAAAATGAGGACACATCATACCAAAACTTGTGGGACTCCATGAAGGCAGTGCTAAGAGGAAAACTCATAGCTCTAAGTGCCTACAAAAAGAAACTGGAAAGAGCACACACTAACAAGTTGACTGCACAACTAAAAGCTCTAGAACAAAAAGAAGCAAATACACCCAGGAGGAGTAGAAGGCAGGAAATAAACTCAGGGCTGAAATCAACCAAATGGAAACAGAAAGAACAATACAAAATATCAATAAAACCAGGAGTTGGTTCTTTGAGAAAATCAACAAGATAGATAAACCGTTAGCCAGATTAACCAGAGGGCACAAAGACAGTATCCAAATTAATAAAATCAGAACTGAAAAGGGAGACATAACAACAGAAACTGAAGAAATTCAAAAAAATCATCAGATCCTACTACAAAGGCCTATACTCAACAAAACTGGAAAACCTGGATGAAATGTACAATTTCCTAGACAGATACCAGGTCCCAAAGTTAAACCAGGAGCAGATAAACCATCGAAATAGTCCCATAACCCCTCAGGAAATAGCAGCAGTCATTAAAAGTCTCCCCACTAAAAAAAGCCCAGGACCAGATGGTTTTAGTGTTGAATTCTATCAGACCTTCAAGGAAGACCTAATACCAATTCTCTTCAAACTATTCCACAAAATAGAAACAGAAGAAACACTATCCAATTTGTTCCATGAAGCTACAATTACACTCATACCCAAACCCCACAAGGACCCAACAAAGAAAGAGAACTTCAGACCAATCTCCCTTGTGAACATTGATGCAAAAATACTCAATAAAATTCTAGCAAACCGAATCCAAGACCACATCAAAGCAATCATCCATCATGATCAAGTAGGTTTTATCCCAGGAATGCAGGGATGGTTCAATAGTTGGAAATCCATCAATGTAATCCACTATATAAACAAACTTAAAGAAAAAAAACCACATGATCATCTCACTAGATGCTGAGAAAGCATTTGACAAAATTCAACATCCCTTCATGATAAAAGTCTTGGAAAGATCAGGAATTCAAGGCCCCTAACTAAACATAGTAAAAGCAATTTACAGCAAACCAGTAGCCAACATCAAGCTAAATGGAGAGAAACTTGAAGCAATCCCACTAAGATCAGGGACTAGACAAGGCTGCCCATTCTCCCCCTACCTATTCAATGTAGTACTGGAAGTCCTAGCCAGAGCAATTAGACAACAAAAAGAAGTCAAAGGGATACAAATAGGAAAGGAAGAAATCAAAATATCGCTATTTGCAGATGATATAATAGTATACTTAAGTGACCCCCAAACTTCCACCAGAGAACTCCTAAACCTGATAAACAACCTCAGCAAAGTGGCTGGTTATAACATCAACTCAAACAAATCAGTAGCCTTCCTCTACATGAAAGATAAACAGACTGAAAAAGAAATTAGGGAAATGACACCCTTCACAATAGTTGCCAATAATATAAAATACCTTGGTGTGAATCTAACCAAGCAAGTGAAAGACCTGTATGACAAGAACTTCAAGTCTCTGAAGAAAGAAATCGAAGAAGATCTCAGAAGATGGAAAGATCTCCCATGCTCATGGATTGGCAGGATTAATATAATAAAAATGGCCATCTTACCAAAAGCAATCTACAGATTCAATGCAATCCCCATTAAAATCCCAACTCAATTCTTCACAGAGTTAGAAAAGGAAATTCTCAAATTCATATGGAATAACAAAAAACCCAGGATAGTGAAAACTATTCTCAACAATAAAAGAACTTCGGGAGGAATCACCATCCCTGACCTCAAGCTGTACTACAGAGCAATAGTGATAAAAACTACCTGGTATTGGTACAGAGACAGGCAGGAAGATCAATGGAATAGAATTGAAGACCCAGAAATGAACCCACATTCCTATGGTCACTTGATCTTTGACAAAAGAGCTAAAACTGTCCAGTGGAAAAAGGACAGCATTTTCAACAAATGGTGCTGGTTCAACTGGAGGACAACATGTAGAAGAATGAAAATTGATCCATTCTTATCCCCTTGTACAAAGCTCAAGTCTATGTGGATAAAGGACCTCCACATAAAACCAGATACACTGAAACTAATAGAAGAGAAGGTGGGTAAGAGCCTCGAATACTTGGGCACAGGAGAAAAGTTCCTGAACAGAATACCAATGACATATGCTCTAAGATCAAGAATTGACAAATGGGACTTTATAAAATTGCAAAATTGCTGTAAGGCAAAGGACACTGTCAATAGGACAAAACGACAACCAACAAATTGGGAAAAGATCTTTACCAATCCTACATCTGATAGAGGGCTAATATCCAATATATACAAAGAACTCAAGAAATTAGACTCCAGACAACCAAAT
>NW_021604633.1:2127270-2130441 GCF_004785775.1 Grammomys surdaster | reverse complement strand
GAGGGTGTGGAGAAAGAGGAACACTCCTCCATTGTTGGTGGGACTGCAAGATGGTGCAACCACTTTGGAAATCAGTGTGGCGGTTCCTCAGAAAATTGGACATAGCATTACCCGAGGATCCAGCTATACCACTCCTAGGCATATACCCAGAAGATGCTCGAACATATAACAAGGACATATGCTCAACTATGTTCATAGCAGCCTTATTTATAATAGCCAGGAGCTGGAAAGAACCCAGATGTCCTTCAACTGAGGAATGGATTCAAAAAATGTGGTATATTTACACAATGGAGTATTACTCAGCTATTAAAAACAATGAATTCAAGAGGTTCCTAGGTAAATGGATGGAACTAGAAATTATCATCCTGAGTGAGGTAAGCCAATCACAAAAGAACACACATGGTGTTCACTCACTGATTATTGGATATTAGCCCAGAACCTTGTAATGCCCAAGATGCAACTCACAGGCCACATGAAGCTCATAAAGAAGGAAGACCAAGTGGGGGTGATTCGGTCCTTCTTAGAAGGAGCAACAAAATTCTCAAGGGAGCAAATATGGAGACAAAGTGAGGGACAGAAACTGAAGGTGGGGCCGTCTGAAGACCACTCCACCTGAGTATCTATCCCATGTGCAGTCACCAAAGGTAGATGCTGATGTGGAAGTCAGGAAGTGCATGCTGATAAGAGCCTGATATGGATGTATCCTCAGAGACCTTCAAGAGTCTGACATATTCAGAGGCAGATGCTCACAACTAGCCATTGAACTGATCATGGGGTTCTCAATGGAGGAGTTAGAGTGAAGACTGAAGGAGCTGAAAGGATTTGGGGCACCATGAGGAGAGCAACAATACCAACTAACCACAGCTCCCAGGGTCTAAACTACCAGCCTGGGAGCACTTAGGGAGGGATCCAGGGCTTTAGCTGAATACGTAAGAGTGGAGGGCCCTTCTGGGCATAGGTGGAAGAAGAGAACCTTGACCTCATGAAGGTTGGACGCCTCAGGGGGTGGGAATTTTGAGGGTAGGGAGGTGGGAGTGGGGGGGCGGTAGATAGAGTTTACATCCACAGAGAAGAAGGAGGGGTGAGGGGATTGGGAGTTCTTGGGTGGGTGGGGGATGGGGTAAGGGGACAACATATGAAATGTAAATAAAACATCCAATAAAAAAATTAAAAAAATAAAAATTAAAAAAAAAACAAAAATAGAAGGAGCTTGCCTCCTCCTCCTCCTCCTCCTCCTCCTCCTCCTCTTCTTCTTCTTCTTCTTCTTCTTCTTCTTCTTCTTCTTCTTCTTTGATGTCCTCTCCAATACCTGATTTTATGTACTTTATTCTTTTGCCAGTCATAATCTCACGGAGAGTTGGCTTTTGACAGCAAGAAGGGAAGGAATTGCTTGGATTCCCCAGCTAAATCCCAAAGGTAGAGAGGAAATCCAAATGATCCTTTCCTTAGCTGTTTCCTTACTATGTCATACGTGTTGTTGACACATTGAAAGGTCAGGTTCTAGGGCCCTTTCATTTCCTGGTAAGTCAATGTTCATTTGATCCCATTGCATTATATCAATGCTTCAGCTGTGTGTTTTCTGGGAATTCTCATCTTTAGTGGTTCTTCGAGTTCTCCCCTTCACTCTCATTTCTTTCTCACAGTTTCATTGCTAATTCAGTCAAATGTGAGCCAAGTTATTCCTCCCTGGACTCTGTTGTCTCCAACCTGGGATGTAGTCTGGCTCAGGAGCCAGGGTATATGTTCTGCTCATTCTTTGAACTCAGCATTCTACCCTCTCACCTACATTTGCTGTGAGCCTTTGTTTTTAAAGACCATCACCCCTGTTGGACGTTCTGGTGTCCTGGGTTGTGTGCCTGAGATTCTTTGACTCTCTGGCTTCTCTAGTGGATCACACTTGCTATTCCTCATCATAGCCTTCACTGATGTTTGCAATCTACCACACTCTGCATCTTCTCATCGTTCTTCATTTCCCCAGAGTCTGGCTGGTGTTCTGTGAGAGATGGAAATTCTGAATAACAATGAAGATCTATAAAGGGGTGGGGGAACTGTCTGACCACTATATTCATCCTTTACCTATTCCTCACAAACAACCATACACCCTGCTCAGGCATTATAAATTCCCAATTCAATATGTCAGCCTCATTTTACAATAGTTTTGCTGTATGTAATTTGCCTACACATGTCTTGCTTTGTCTAAAATTAACCATTGTCAGAACCCATGAAATAATGACACAGTTATTTCTAGTTAAAATTTAGACATCAAGTTACATTCCCTGAAAATTCCTATGTCCTGTGTTTAACAATGTGTCATTATTTGGAAATAAATTTGATGCAGAATAAATTTAATTAAGATGAGTTCTTCCCGGAGAAACACTAGCCTGATGTTGTGTCCTTAGGAAAAGAGGGAGTTTGAAACCAGAAACGGAGCTGCAGAGGATGAATACCATGTAGAAATGAAGACAAAGATGGGAATAATCTTTTTACATACTAAGAAATACCAAAGATGACCAGAAGCTGGTGAGAGGTCTGGACAGACTACCTACAGCCTCAGAAAGAATCTGTCTATATAAACCTTCACATTTTCCTCTTGCCTGGTAGAACTGTGCCAAAATTAACATGCCATCTGGTGTTCTGAGCCAATCAGGTTGTCACAAAGGTGTGGGACCTAAGAGTGAATGGAAGCAGCATGGGGCAGTAGGCAGAATGAGCAGGGTGAATGGGAGATGAGCAGGTTTGAATTTTAAATATCAAATATCATGGAGAAATGAAATGCTGTTAAAGGCCAACGGTGCATTATATTTACTGCAAATTGATGCATAATAGTGTATGATTTGTTTTTAAGCACTACTTCTAATAGTGTGGATTTTCAAGTGTTTTGAAGTCTGTGAAGGTGTGACACAGTTGGGAGATCACTGGTTTTCTAATTTGTCACTTACTTTACATTTAATTCTGAATGCTTATTTTTCAGACCATATTAATCCATAAGTGTCTTTTGTGATGTAGATAAAGTGCAAAGCCATGGCTTGAGCGCCATTGTTTATGCTGAAGAGAAACTTAATCTCAAGTACTCAAGTAGCTTTGGCCCTGAGTTTCTATTTTATATTTTTAAGCTGAGAATTATGCTCAAGATTTACTGGAAAAATTGGAGTTCTGAATTATCTGCAGTTT
>NW_021604633.1:2121298-2127170 GCF_004785775.1 Grammomys surdaster | reverse complement strand
TCTCTCTCTCTCTCTCTCTCTCTCTCTCTCTTTCTCTCCCCCTCTGTGTGTGTGTGTGTGTGTGTGTGTGTGTTCATGTGAGTGTGCTCCTGTGTGTACATGCATATGGATGTGTGTGAAAACAAAAATCAACTTATGGTGGGTTCTTCATCAGCCAAACTCTTTGTTTTGTGAGATAGGGTCTCTCTTTGACCTGGAACATGCAGATTCTCTAGACCGGATGAGGATGACTGACATTCCCAAAGGATTAGCTTGTGTTTGTATTTCTTAATTTCTCATGTCAGGTTTCCAGGACCTGGGTGTGCTGGCCTTAGCATCTCCAAATCATAGACAGAAAGGTAAGGTTAAAGACTTTACTCAAGGTCATCCATCTGGTGGTCTTCCATGGTATTCAGGTATTCTCTGAACCACTACAGTACAGAGGTTATAAGGGTTAGCCAATTGAGTAAGAAAAGAAGCCCCACTCTAATGCAAACTGAACAGATGAAGTCACAAGTCCTAGTGTCTGTTGCATTTGTTTCCAATATTTTCTACTCAGTCACTCTTTCTGCACATGGCCATAGCCCTCCAGCTGACCCCAGTGGACATTCTCAAGAAGCTTTCTGATTTGATTCTTGGTTCTTTCTAGCTAGTTCAGACTTCTACCAAGAAGTTCCTTGTTTATCTATCTCCTGAAATCAGTGCCACTTATAGACTTTTTCCTCCCACAGTTCTTTCAACTTCTTGGGCACTAGATGCTTCTGCCTTCATTTTTAATGAGGATTTAGCTATAGTAATTTTGCTTTGCCCAAAAGGTGTGGACCAAATATTTTGGAAAGGAAGCAGTTGGTTACAGTCTATAAGAAGGCTATTCAAAGACTGTGGGACAAAGTAAACAAAATGTTTGTTATTTCAATCTTAGGGATCTCTGTTATTGTGAAGAGATGTTGTGACCAAGTCAACTCTTTCAGAGGCTTAGTCTATTCTCATCTTGGCTGGAATCATAAGGGCATGAAGGCAGGTACATGAAGAAGTAGCTGAAAGTTCTACATTCTTATCTGTGGGCATCATAGAGATGGAGAGAGAGAATGAGAAAGAGACAGAGAACCAGAGAGACAGAGAGAGACTGGGCTTGGCATGGGCTTTTGAAACTACTTCCTATCCTTCTAATCCTCTCAGTTTTACTTCCTTGTGATTAAATATTCAAATACATGACCCTATGGGAGCCATTCTTATTCAAACTACCACAGCATGTTTAACAGATAAACACAGCAAAATACTAGTATAACATCCAGCAGTGAAACACAGATTAATGTGTGTGGTAAAGGGCACATCATACCAACAAAAGGCAACCATTTCACATGGTGATGGAGTAAGGCTAACACCTCTTCCAAACTCCAGTACTGCAAAGGTCAAACTGTGTGTTTAAGATGAATCCAATCACTTACTGTCAAACAAGTTGTAAGGCAAGAGGAATGTACTATTTGCTTGGAGATATTCAACCACAAATAGTGCACATGACTCAGGTGTTATTGTTGGTTCATAAGATTTATTAGTTTGTATGTATGTGTGCATGTGTGTATACACATTCTATGCATGATTGTTTTTGTGTTAGTGTGTGTGCACAAGCTTTATGTATGACTGTTGTTGTGTGTGTGTGCATTCTATGTATGAATGTGTTTATGCATGTGTGTGTGTGTGTGTGTGTGAGAGAGAGAGAGAGAGAGAGAGAGAGAGAGAGAGAGAGAGAGAAGATGAAGTACATAATGCTACACATCAAATATTATACCTTCTTCTTCATGTTCTCTAGGAGAATCTGATGATATTTCTATTTTCTCTCAGTGCCCAGTTTACAAGCCTCCTGTAGTGTGGTTACATAAGTTTATCCATCTTTTATGTGAGATAGCTATAGGTAGAATTATGTGGCTATGAGCTCACTGAAGTGGCTGACAGAATCTTGACAGGCAAAAGAGGACTTGAATATGCCCATGCACAGAGAGAGAGCTTAAGAAGGACCTGAAAGGAAATGTGAGTAGAGATAAACTGGAAGGCCCCATGTCTGCAGAGAGCCAGAGTCTGCTGGTCTTGTATTTGTTACTGAAAAACAAACAAATAAACAGACAGACAGACACACAAATAGAACCAATGAGTAGTCATTATGCTTGGTTTTTCTTTTCTCTCAAAATGATTTCAGATGTAGTGACTTTTCTGCAAATCTATGCCCTATGGGAAACTGAACACCAAGGAGTAAAATAGATTAGTCAGAAAATCCACTGTGAGACCTTGTGTCACAAGGATATGGGTAAGTGCTTCAGGAGCTGTTTCCTATGTAGGTTCTCTTATATTCTTCACATTCCATGTTCTTACATCCATTCATAAATATTTGCTGTATACATGTTTTATTGACAGGTCAATGGGGCTTTCCTCATGGGATGCTAAACTCAAGAGTTCACCCCCTTTTCCTTGGAAACAAATACATATTTAGATTCATAGAAATGCACACTTTGGAAGCCCCCAGGGAGTGTGTTTCTATTAGCCTTTCAGAAACTTCAGTGTTATTCATCTCTCGAGTGTCTTTAAATTTTAAGATTGATGGCTCATGTTTACATACTTGAACTAATTATCATAAGAACTTTTTAAAGTGTTAATAATAAAGGCCCCACCCACAGACAATTTGATTCTATTGGTCAAAGTCAAAATCATATCTTTGTTAAGAGCTTTCGGCTGATTCACTTGAAACCATGTTTGAAAAGGTCAGGTCCGTTTCCTAAAACAGGTGAGGTTCCTGGACTTCTAATTAAAACTGACAAATGCACTGTGCTTATGAGACAGTAAGTTGGCCACTGGAGTTGATGCAGAACAAGATAGAAACAAATGTGTTAGATGACCCGCAGAGGACATCCTGCCTCAAAGCCAATGTTGGGATCAAGCTGTACCCTTCTCTAAGACTCTATACCATGAACTTCAGTGGTTTTACAACCCAGTGCTTTGTCCCAAAAGTCTTCACTTTACCAGAGTTTTGTCTGAAGTTTTAGAATGGAGAATGACTCTGTGTTTGGTGTACACATGAAGGCATATTCTATTCTGTACCCAGAAATTATAGACTGATATGTGATTTACTCCTTGGAGTAGAAAGGGAATTTTCTGATAAATGTATTGGGAGTGAATTGGGACTGTACAGGCACATGGGTGTTTTAAAATCATTCCGTTTAAACCAAGTCCAAAAATGTATTAGGCACACCAGACCCAGGAGAGGTATGGCTCACTTACTTGGACCCCAGAGAAAGAAAAGTTTTCAACACTGTGATTGCAATCTTGTGTCTTGTCACTTAACCTATATGTGCATACTATATATGCTACATAATATACAGTATATACATATTATAAATGTACTACATAATACATAATATTATATATTTTTAAACACTATGTAATATGTATATTTTATCGTATTATATTATATATACTATATATTATACTATATACTATATATCACACTATTTATATGGTATATGTATGTTTTTAGTATTATACTACATATATACACCATATATAGTGTATAATGTATACATTACATATATAATATACAATGTACACATATGTAAGTATGTGTATGTATATTGTAGATGTACACTATATATAGTTTAATATATAGTTTAGAATATGTACTATATATTATGTTATGTTTAATAAATATAATATATAATATATTATATGTAATATATTATTCTACACATGCTAACAATTATATAATATTTATCATATAACATAAAAATATAGTATATAGTATGTATGTATATTTTATATTATATTGTAATGTATATCATGTTTACTACATATGTTAGAGATATATAAACACATGATGGACTTATATGTAAACTTATTCTGTGATGTCTATTGTTTGATCCAAAAGTTAATATTAGTGATTAAGATTGTGGGAAAAAGACATGTATACCTTGGCCACAGCTATCATGGAGAGTAGGAGTATCTAGTGAATTGATGACAATGAAATCTTTATACGATGCAAATTTATTGCCATTCAATAATTATCGACATTGTGGAAATACAGGTATGTTCTTCTTTGTCTAACTTTGTATACTCATGCAACAGTGATTGGAGTTGAAAGAGCTTGTCCAGTAATTATCTCTATGGAATGCCTCATGGTTTCACAGAGTTCCCTCTTGTCTATGACAACTCATCTACCAGCTAAGGCCCTGCCAGTAGAGTTGTCCCTTTTCTGAATGTGGAAACACAGTACAGATAGTAGAAACAATGCAGAATTCCTGTCTGTCAAGAGACTTGCAAGGGGCAATTCAGGACTGGCAAGAAGTAAGAACTCTTCTGTGTACACATGATCTGAGTTGGTGGTCTCTTGCCTTTACTACTGGAGCTGATTAGGGCAAGAACAGTAATGGGCTGATGCTCTTGTTTTATTTGCATTTTGTCAGCTTACATTCTCTCAGTAAAGCATAAACAAATAACTCTAATCCTGGAATGAGAATTTCAGCCTGTAATTACCACAGATATCTAAAATGAAGACAATCAAGAAGGGTAACAAGGGTAGCCACGGTGGAGCTCGTGACCCGTTCAAGACTAAGGGACAGTTGTAGGTTGAAGTTGGAGGTTACAAAGCTCTGTTCATTTACTCTCTAACTCCCTTTTTATAACCTTTAGAGTTTTACTGAGCTCTTTTAAGGGTGATACACTTTCCCATCTTCCTGGATCATAAGCAAGTGTGGCTCTTTAGTTAACACCAGGCACAAAGCTATAGTCTTTCAAATACTTGCTGCTAGGTCTTAAGAAAAAAGGGTGTGGACAAAAGCTTGCTTGAGAGTGTCACTTCATGAAATACCCTATTCACAAGATGACCATATTCATAACACCAAAGAGACTTTCAGAGAGTGGGATTTACTTTGCATTTTTTCTTCTTGTAACATGTCCTACCCTCCAGTGTTCAACACTGAAGCTGGCTCTACAACGGGTGCTCAGAAGATTCAGAACAAATTTATTTCTAAAGAACCCAACACCAACAGGACAGAAGTCCTGTGTGGACTGCACTACAGGAGCCTCTCAGGGTGCCTTGGATTCACCTTTTCCTGAAGCTTCTCTTGGTCACCAGTGTCCCCACCCCCATCTCCTGGCTCATATCTCTTAGTCCCTCCTTCTTCCTCTGACTCCAGATCTCCATTTCAAATCACTTTGATCTGCTCATGACTTATAATGCTTTTAACCTCACAGGTTACATTAAGAGAAAAGTGATATCATTATGTAAAATATGTTTCATCTTCCTGCCTTCCTTTGACCTTGTGTGTTGTTTTAAGGGAGAAGCATCTGCTTCAGCAAGTACTTGAGTGTACATTTCATTCTCTCCTCTTCATTTGTATGCTGTTGGAAACACAGGAGCCTATGACTTTGTCTAACTACATCCAGGAAGGAGCGACAGGGAAGGAAGAGAAGGTTTGTGAGCCAGAAGCTCACTCCTGTGCAATGCTAGGCAGCTTCCCTGGAAATCTCATCGCTCTGGTGCAGAGTATTCCTGTATGGGTGGCTTTGTGTCATTGCTGACCACCACCCTTTTAGTGGGAGCGTTTCTGTCCCCATAGTATAGAAAAAAAAGATTTATCCATTGTTTTACTAGCAATATACATCGACTCTGTGTCCACTCCAAAGACATGATGTAGCATATTCAAGGGATCGAGCAAAAATAAAAGTGGACAGGCACACTGGGAATCTATAACATGACCATCAGGATGGGAAAGTCCTAAATGATCTTGTGACTCAAAAAAAAAAAAAGATGGATTATATCAAAATTCTTGAAATGAGATTTTAAAATAGAAAAGAATAATTTACTATAGTTACTGTCTTCTACTAATAAATTAGAATTTTGCAGTGT
>NW_021604633.1:2120314-2121288 GCF_004785775.1 Grammomys surdaster | reverse complement strand
TTACTATAGTTACTGTCTTCTACTAATAAATTAGAATTTTGCAGTGTAGAAATTGAACACTGTCAAAAATCCAATTATTTGCATGAAAAATCCTAATACATCAACATCTGCAGTTTAATTTTTTCCTTAACTAGAAGCCAGTTTGGGGTAAGTATATGTAACACTGAAAGTGTGTACATTTCCAGGATTTTGTTAGTTTCCCTGGGTTGTGGCAGCTGTCATACAGCTACCTAATTACATACATTTTTTGAAGACTGTATTTAATTTGTCTCATGTAAAACTCATAGTTCAAATAGCCCTATTAATGAAATTGTAAATCATAAATGCATATAATATTTAAAGTGTATGATTATACCAGCAACAAACACAGCTGACCATCTGTGAGTCAACTCTCTACTGGAGAATGTGTCTGTATGTGAATCAACCAACATCCGATTCCTGTTTCTTTACCCACCTCCTCTTGCACAATGGGACATGAGCACAGTCCATGTGCCAGTATTAGGAATAATGAACCTGGTCTTGGCCAAAGAGGGACATCTAATTGATGTGTCTATTGTTAACCTTTCTGTTACTGTGAGAGAATACCCTAGTAAAAACAATTTAGGGAAAATGTGTTTGTTTTAGATTACAGATCCAGAAGGATAGGATGCATCCCAGCAGGGAAGTAATACCAACAGGCAAGACAAACATGGTAGAAAGAACAGGAAGTGAGATGATCACATTTTCATCCACACACAAGAATCAGAGAGAGAACAGGAAATCAGGCTAAACTTTAAAATCTCAAAGCCCTTGTCCTGTGACATATTTCCCCTAGCAAGGTAAGGTTCTCTCCTCTTCTCTTCTCTTCTCTTCTCTTCTCTTCTCTTCTCTTCTCTTCTCTTCTCTTCTCTTCTCTTCTCTTCTCTTCTCTTCTCCTCTCCTCTCCTCTCCTCTCCTCTCCTCTCCTCTCCTCTCCCCTCCCCTCCCCTCCCCTC
>NW_021604633.1:2094313-2120214 GCF_004785775.1 Grammomys surdaster | reverse complement strand
CTCCTCTCCTCTCTCTCTCTCTCTCTCCCTTTCTCTCACAGACTTGACACAAGCTAAGGTCATCTGAGAAGAGGAAATTTTAAATGAGAAAATGTGTTCATAAGATAAACCCGTGAGTAAGCCTGTGGGACATTTTCTTCAATGAAGATTGATGTAGAAGGGTCCAGACCATTGCTGTGCTCTCCCTGTGTCAAATGGTTCTGACTTATCCTTGGTTACATAAGAAATCAGGTTGAGCAAGTCAAGCGGAACAAGCCAGTCAGTAGAATTCCTCCATGGTCTCTACTTCAGTTCCTCCTTCCAGGTTCCTGTCTTAAGCTCCTGCTTTGACTTCCCTTCAAGATGAATTTTAACTGTAAATGGAAACAAACTCTTTATTCCTGAAGTTTCTTTTGGTCATGGTCTTTAGAATAGTGATAGAAAAATAAGCAAGATGACCTCCTAAAAGTTTCAAGTAGAGCAATTGCTTGAGGACCAAGTGTTCAAATACATGAGCCTATGAAAGACATTTTTCATTCAAACCAACATTGCATATCAGAAGTAAGAGAGTAACATTCACTTCACTATAGTTTTCTCTTAATATCCTTCCCCAGGCCATATATTATCAGCCAATTTGCACTTAGTTGAAAAGAGGCACTGTTAACTAACTCCAGTAAAACATATGGCTGAATGTCCTTCCAACACAATAAAATGTGAATTACTGATGTTGACATATACCTGTATATAAAATATTGCTCTCAATATACAGCTTTCCTGTTTCACATGTTTATGATATACTCTCTGATAGTCATGTTAAGTTCCATATGATACATTTCAAACACTGATAAAGTCTAGATCATATCTGCACCAATACAATAAAATGAAAAGACAAACAACAATTTTCAATATTGGCAAGCCTTTGACAAGCTAGGAACAGCAAGCAAACCACAACACAAGAGAACCTAAAAATTTTATGATTAGACCATTAGAAAATGTGTCTTATCTACAAAATCACAAAAAGAGAACACATAGGCACAGACACACACATACACACATGTATACACAGACACACAGACACACACAAATACAATTGAATTACGTCTGGAGAAATGTCTTGGAGGTTAAGAAAGCAATGCTGTTTTGCAGAGAATTCCATTTCAATTTCTAGCACTCACATCAAACAGCTAATGACCTCCTATAATGTTAGCTCCAGGTGGACATTACACCCACTTGCACAAACCCATGAATACACACACACACATCCACCATAATTAAATTTTGTGAGGAGGGCCCAGGATTCTTGCTTTTCTAGGACAAGTATGTAAAGAAAATCCAGGGGTATGCTTGCTCATAGACACATGCTTCTGTGCCTGCCATAAGATACTGGGCTCTGTCTTGGTCCCTGTCAGTAATAAAATTGCACTAAATCTTCCCTTTCCTTTGTGATTTACTTGCTTTGTGATGTTTTGTTGTTGCATCAGAGAATGGAGTAACATGACCATAAATAAACACAATTACAGCTTGTCAACACTCAAGTTCTTAGAGACATGATATGGTGTCAGAAATGGGGTTCTCCTTTAAAAAACTGGGGCAAAATTCAATTGAGTTTATGACTTACGAGGTAAACTCTGTTGACAGTCCATTTGATGTAAAAGAAATTATAGATCTTGAGTAATTTAAGGAAAGAACTATTTTTGTCACTTGCTTACAAAGCTAGGAGTGTGTTGACTTGTTTTAGGAAGGATATTTTTGTTTAAATACACTGAGAGATGAGATAGCAGGTAAGAACACCCAAAGTTCTTGAAGAGGACTTGAGTTCAATTATTGGCACCCATGCTGGATGAATCTCAACTGTTGTATCTTCAGCTCCAGGGGATTTGATACCCGCTTCTGCCTTCTGTGGACTTTGAAGTCACATGTGCACATACACACAGACATATATACACAATTAAAAATATTTTAAAAGGGAAATATAAAAAAAAGAAGTAAAAGACAACAAATGGTGGTAAGGATGCATGGAAACCAGATTTCCACCAGTCCAATGACTATGCAAATCAATATGGAGGCAATAGCCAAGTCTTACAAGTACTGCATGAACAGTTTTAAGCTTCCAAACACGGGGACTACTTGGGTTCTCTCGAAGCACAGGACTCTTAGCGAATGAGCCACTCTTACTGCAACTAGATAACAGTTTTTAATCAATTAAAAGAAAATCTGCTCTAAGGAGCCTGTAATGGATAACACCAATTGCTACTTTGACAGGATTTTGGAACATCTGTGAGAGATGCCACTGAGCATGTCTGGGAAGGACTATCTATATTGGATCAATGAAGGTGAGATGCTATATCCTGAATGTGTATGGTATCAACCCATGGACTGAAAGGTCCAGACTGAATGAATAAAAAAGAGAAAGTGAGGTGAGGATCAGCATTTACTTCCCTGTTTCTTAACTGACTATGGATGTGACATGAGCAGTTGCCGAATGCCCCTGCTGTCCTGACTTCCCTGTCAGCATGTACTTTTCCCTCAACCTGTAAGTGGAAACGAATCTTTCCTTCCTCAAGTTACGTTGTTCAGGTAACCTTGTTGAAGCACTGAGTAAAGAAAGTGGCATGGAGCCTTAACTGTTTCCATCTGCAGGGCCCAGCCTGAATCCCTCTTAGAGTAGAGGTTCTTAGGTTGTAGTTGTTGTAAAGGTCTTAATCAATAACGTTGGGTATGTGTGAACTAAGAGGTTTAGAGGACTGCTCTGATGTTTCCTGGACTGATATTCTTCTCCCTTCCCTGCTGGAGCTTCCTGCTCAGTAAGATGTTTAGAAACTACAAGAGGGGCCTTCTCTCCCCCCACCTCCATTCTAGAGGCATTAGTAATAACTTTTATTGATTTTCAAGTAGTAAGGGTAAAAATGTATTTTAAAGAGCATCTACTGTCCCAGAGTTTTGCTACCTTACAGCTTGTTAGTTAATGTTCAGTCCTAATTCTTTCTTACTCAACATAGCTCTACATTTGTCACCTGAAGTTTTAAACTGAATTTATGGCTAGTTTGTCCATTACTGTCCAAGAGCAAAGGAAACAAGGGAGGCACAGTTAACTATTCTGATGACCAAGGATTTTAAGTTAACTCATCCTACAAAATACAGGGAAGGCATAGCTGCAAAGTGAACAGTGTATCATTTCTATGCACTCCAGGGTCCATGTCCTAGGTCCACTGATATCAGAAGACCAGCACTGAGCTCTGTAATGGTTGTTTTTTATTGTCAACTTGACACAACTTGGAATCACTTGGGAAGAGAGTATATGAAGGGTTGTCTAGGAAAATTGGGCCCATGGGGATTATCTTGATTAAGTTAGTGGAGGTGGGAAGAATTGTACATGATGGGAAACATCATCCTGGACTTGAACTGTGTAAGAGTAGAGAAAGCTAGATGAACAGAAACACACATATGGTGATTTCCTCTCTGCTCTTGACAGTGGATATGCCAAGCTGTTTCAAGTTCCTGATGTCTTGACTTCCTGGCTCTAATGGATTATAACTTAGAATCGTGAGCTGAAATAAAACCTTTCTCCTTTAAGTTGTTCTTGTTGGGTATTTTATTACAGCATCAAAAATCCAACCAAAACAAATCCCTTATTCAGTTACATGGCCCCAGTGAAGGAGTCTTCTTAGGTTAAATGTATCTTATTATTTCTTTACCAAGATGGGTCACAGATCTCTTGAGATATCCAATGTTGAGATATCTTGAGATATCCAAAGCAACATACATATTTACATAATAGTGGCATATTATTTATTTATTTACATTCCAAATATTGTCCCCCTTCCAGTCCCCTTTGCCAGAGTTCTTTACCCCATCATCCTTCCCCTTTCCATCCCCACAATACCCCCACCTACCCACCTGTACTTACCTCATCTCTCCCCTCCTCCTTCCTGGGGGCATCAAGTCTCTACAAGATTAGGCACATCCTCTCCCACTGAGGCCAGAAAAAGCAGTCTTCTGCTATATATATACCAGGGTCACAGATCAGACCATGTATGCTTAGAAAAGCAATCTAATCATTTGGTTTGGCTCACAGTTTGATGATACCATCTACTATGGCAAAGAAGGCAGGAGAGTGAGGAAACTGACCAGACTGTGTCCACAGTCAGAAAGCAGAGAAAAAGGAATGATGGTGCTCAGTACACTTTCACCTTTGTATTCAGTCCAGAGTCCCAGGCCATGAAATGGTGCCAGCCAAACTTAGAGAGGTTCTTTGAGCTTCAATTAGCCTAGTCTAGAAACTCCTATAAAAATAATCCAAGAGTAGTGTGTCTTAGGTTATTTTAAATCCTGTCAAGCTGACAATCAAGATTACTTGCCACGGTAATATGGGCATTAAAGTCTTTGTTAGCTCAACAAATAGATTCAGACCCCAAGTCTATTGACAGTTGCTAATGTTCTCTTCTATGTGACCATGTGAGTACAAAAGAAATTATCCTAGGACATCAATTTCCAAACAGACATACTAAAATATCCAGAAAACATACATGCTGTTGAAGTTCTTCAGTTAAATAAGAGCATCTTCATGGAAATTCCTTAAGTACTAGGGAAGCCTGAAGGAGTATCTTAAAGACACACACCTCTGTGTCTTCACCAATAATGAGTCCTTTGAGAGAAAGAACAATGGAAGAAAGAAAGGGGCCCTTAGTAACATTAGATTTTACTTTTAAAAATTCTTGTAGAATTTCATGCATGTGTTTAATATGTTTTAACTATATTAATTCCATACTTACTTCCTTCTACAGGCCACAAGCTCAAAGAAAATAGATTCTTCGGGACCCAGAAGCCATCAACTGCCAAAAGGTTCTCATTTTGGGGTGGGGCCTTATGAGCTCTTCTTTGCTCCATGCCGGAACGTCGACTGTTGGGCAGGTTCTGTAGGCTTACATTTTTCAAAGACCTACTTTTACTAATGGTTCTCAAATTCTTTAACCTCTCTTCTAGCCCATCATCTACCAGAGGTAGTGGAACAGAAAGGTTATTAGGATATGGGGGAAGTGGACCGGTTTAGAAATTGTTCTTTGGAGCAAATCTCATTTCCACTGTCAGAAAATCAGCATCTTAGTTCATAGGTCAGCAGTGGCAGCTCATTTCATTTGCAAAGACTTCACAAATAAACCAGTAGTCCAGTTCAGTAGCACCGGGATAGCAGCAGCGGTGGGTAGCATGACCTAGCAGGAAGAGCCAGCCCTCAGGCCAGTCTGCAGGAGAGATTAGGGCCAGCAGGAAGGCCAGAAAATGTTCTTGGCTCTTCCTCTCTCAATAAAGAAGAGATCATCTAAGACACAAGATCAGGAAGCATTGCAAAGCTAGCTCTACAAGCAAACTCCTCTCACAGTCCCTTGAGTCCTATTTATACTCCCTCCAAGCACCACGCATTCTCCATGGGTCTTACCTCATCATGTGTCTTGCCTCAGCACATGAGAATCCATCTTAGCAAAAATCCATGTGAGTCTGTATCAGCTAATATCACTCTGCCAATTGGCCTGAGTCTATGGAAGCAGCAAAGAAGCTTCGAGCATACCCCCAGAAGGTTTTTGGTGAGTTTCTCTCTCTGCAGCCCTGACAAACGAAGCTCAACAGCACAAGTAAGGCAAACCAACACATGAGTGTCATTACCAAAGAATCCTCCATTGTGCACCCTTTCATGTGTCTGATGTAGCAAAACATCCTTTCACTTGTGGAAAACACCCCTTCACATGTTTGCCCAAGCTAAACACCATCTTATGTTTTCCAAAGAACCCTTAAGTTTTTACTTCAAGATTTATACAGGTAACCATGGCTGCTGCCAGTTCCTGAGTACAGTGGCCTTGCCTTGTCCTGAAGACACTGTTTCAGTCCAGTCCTCCCAAACCCCAGACTCCTAAAATTTCATTTTCTCTCTCGCCACTTATGATGCTCATTTTGAAGGTGAACACTCTAATCTCCCTTAGTTTATCTACTTTAATGAGTTGTGAGTTTAATTAATTGCTGTCCATTGCCAAAAGCAGCTTCTTTAATGACAGGTGAGAGCTGCACTGAACTATGTGTATAATGATAATTATTTAGAATGCAGTTTGACAGTGTGTCCATTTACAAAATAATAGCAGTAAGATCTTCCCTGATTGCCTCTATCATCCTCAGCTATGAGATCTTGGCCAGGTTTTGGTACCAGGCATGAGTTGTGTCCTGTGGAGGGATCCTGAAATCCAATCAGGAAGTTGTTGGTCACCCGGATAACATTGACACTATTATGGCACCAGTAGGTATATCTTCCCAAGCCAATTGCTATTGCAATTCACAGGGATTGAGACGAAGACGTAGTTACCGTTCTCCCCCAGTTTCCTGGATAAAACCCTTAAGCACTATAAGAGCTATTCCACAGGGAAGAAGCTTTCACAGTAAATAGTCATTAACAGTATCTGTGCCATTTTGTGAGACAACAGCTTACCAGCCTTGGCCTTTCAAAACCTTTCTTTCTGATAGCTCTCAGATGTTACATGTGATTGTTTTTACATATACATACATTTACCCACATTAGGGAGAGAAATTCATCAAGATTATATAAGCTGATCTCCCAATTTTTTAATTAGAGTAAGTCACCAGTCCAGGGTCACCCTATCTAAGGCCTTCTATGTTCAATACTTGCTCCTCTGCCTTTCTATAGATTTTTTCCTTCTTTTTGCGCCATCCCTATTTTTCTATCTTTCTTTTGTCTTCCTGACATGTACTTTAATCTAAAAGGCATATAGTTGCCTTACATTTTGTTCGTAGTTGGTTCATAGGGTGACTTTGTGAGCAATTCATTATGGCTCTATATTACTGTGAGCATCTGTCTGTATTTGTTCCCCTAGAAATCCTACCAAGTACCAAACACATGACCAATCAGCTCCAGTCAGTTCTTTTAGAGAAGCACCAACTGCTCTATGAGGGGATGTGAAAGGACAGGTACTCTCTAAGGTGCAAGGTTTGAGTTACTGAACAAAGTAAGTGTAGCTAGACACCAAGTCTTCCTTATGAATCTTTGAGATTTCTTTCTTCAGCGTTCTCTCCTTTGTCTGTGTGTGTGTGTGTGTGTGTGTGTGTGTGTGTACAAGCATGTAGGTACACATACACAATTATGCAGGTAGAAACCAGAAGTAAACCTCATATTTTGCTCCTCAGGAGCCATCTCTTTTCAGACAGATGCCCTCACTGGGACTTCTGTCTTACCCAGTAGTCTAGATTGTCTGTTCAGCAAGCCACAGAAACCCACCTGTCTTGTCTTCTTATTGCTGAGATTACAACTGTGTGTCCCATGCCCGGCATTGGTATATGATGTCTCGGTGATCAGACTTGGGTCCTCATGCTTTTAGAGCAAGCTCTGTATAATCACCTCACCCATCACTGTTCTCAGCCAACACCAGACAATACCCATTATTATTTGGCTTCTTTTAAAGTGACTGGACTTGTCCTATTCTATGTCAAAGGGCTCTGCCATAGGCTCTCTCAGGTTCTGATTTGAGGCGAGACTGTCCATTTGAGTCTCATTTGGAAGGAGGCCATGGGATTAGTCTCAGAGAGCTGCCCTCAGGCACACTCAAAAGCAAGCTTTACAGAGGCCCTGAAAGCTGCTCTTTGAACTACAGAGCAGAGGCCTCCGGAAGCCTGAGGGTTGGCGGCCCACAAGTCCAGGACAGAGTTTAAAGCTCGAAGCCTTATACCCAATTAAATCCAATCAGTTTGGCCAACGTCCTGAAAATGTTTTTTTACA
The DNA here is from genome assembly GCF_004785775.1 of Grammomys surdaster. NCBI lineage: Eukaryota > Metazoa > Chordata > Mammalia > Rodentia > Muridae > Grammomys > Grammomys surdaster. The sequence continues at coordinate 2,112,464 of NW_021604633.1, read as the reverse complement.
AGAAGGAATAAAATATGCTTTGCCAAAAGTCTCTTCTTGTGACCAGCGTGAACTTAATTGCACTTTCTGGCACTGCCAAAAGCCCTGGACCAGAAAATTCACTTAATTAGAAACAAAAACAAACCACAGTGTCCCACAAAATGAGTTAAGATGCTAGAGAGAGAAAGCATGAAAAACGAAATTTGTAAAGAATGTCCACAGGCCAGCCTAGCTCCGGGTTCAATGTGAGGCCCTTTAATAAAGGAAAAAGTTGGGGAGTCATAGAACAGGGCACCCAATAGACACTGGAAATGTATGCAGGTGCTATCTCCTGTGGACATGTGCACTCATGCCTGCATGTGCACACATACCTCACATGCCTACAGACACACACAGCAAGAGTAAATATACAAAATCAAAACAAACCCTCCTCAGGTTGATCAGCAAACCAGAAAAGAATAAAGGAAAACGGTGCCTTACATAGCTGTCCAGCGGTGTTCCGTGGTTCTGAGTCCCTGACTGCGTTTACATGTGCAGACTGGTTGTGTTTATGTTGAACACGTATGACTAACATGATCAGATGTATCATATGTTAGCATGTCTATAAGCTGTCCTTATAACTGTGCATTCTCTTAAGGTAAGTAAAGCACAGGGCACACACTTCATAGCCATGGAAAGATGGATTTATCAACATAGATAATAATGTCCTTACAGACTACCTTTTATGTACAGTTGTTATCTGGACTGGCTTACAAAATTTCAAAGGCATCTTTCTTCTTTCTAGAGCAACAGATGAAGTTCAGTTCGATCCATATGCCACCCAGTCTAGGCTGACCATTTCCAGTCAGCTTACATACTTCCTCATGTACTTTTAACAAGTTGTCTGGCTTCTTGTTTTGCTACAGCCACTTGTACCTCTGTGCTAGCCACACGAGAGTCTTTTTGGCACAAAGAAGTCTTTCTTACTGGGAGAACCCACAAACATGAGCTTCATGCTCTCCTCAGTCCCATGTGCAGCCCATCTCTGTATTAGGACTCTCCTCCTAGAGTCTGCGGTACTTGCTCCATGTCTGTCAGCTTTGTAAAGCAGGTTTGCTATGGACGGTGACTCTACTGAGTCTGTGACTATGTAATCAGCCTTTCTGGCACTTCAAGGTCTGGGTTTTTGTTCTGGATCCTTCACTCCCAGCGCTGTACTTGATGTGTAGTGAGTGAACGTGGCGATGCAGCTGGGTGTGTGGCTTGCCATAAGTAATGTGCTGTAGTTGAGCCCCATCGTTGTATTGGGGGTGGGGGATTTGTAGGTAGATTGTTGCAAAGATGACAACTGAAGGCAGAATAAGGAGAGTAGAAAGGAAGGGAAGGGAGGACAGGAGAAGAGAAAGAGGAAATAGAAGATGAGGAGAAGGAAGTGAGAAATTAGGACAGCTGAAAAGAGAAAAGGACACCTCATCGATTTGATTACTTTTTCTGCCCTTGCCTCTCTAGCCCTTGCAAGAATAGAGAAGACACAGAGGAGGAATGCAGCAGTAAATATCGAAGATAAGACTGAGCCCAATTACTGGAGCAAACGCCTTCAGTCACAGCCTCAGGAGCAGGTATAGCATGAGAGCTGAGAGCAGAGCAGAGCAGAGCCAGGGCCGCCTTTGAAAAGGAAGGTTTCCTCAGACATGCTACTTGATGATCTAATCACTTCTGCACTTGATGATCTAATCACTTCTGCTCTGTAGAGAATTTCTTCCTCCCTTTCTTTCTTTCTTTCCTTCCATCTTTCTTTCTTTCTTTCTTTCTTTCTTTCTTTCTTTCTTTCTTTCTTTCTTTCTTTCTTCCTTCCTTCCTTCCTTCCTTCCTTTCTTTCCCTCTCCCGCCTCTCTCCCTCTCTCTCTTCCTCTCTTCCTCCCTCTCTCCTTCTCTCCCTCTCTCCCTCCCTCCCTCCCTCCCTTTCTTTCTTCTTTCTTTCAGATTTATTTATTTAATGTATATGAATACACTGTCACTGTCTTCAGACACACCAAAAGAGGTCACTGGATCCCATTACAGATGATTGTGAGACATCATGTGGTTGCTGGGAATTGAACTCAGGACCTCTAGAAGAGCAGCCAGTGCTCTTAACTGCTGAGCTGTCTCTCCAGCCCCCATCTGTAGCGAATTTCTGCTGCTCAGTTCCCTCCTAAGGGGTTCTTAAGAAATGCACATTACAGGGCATATGGGATAGCTCAGAGGGCACATCCATGTGCTTGCCACACAAGCCTGAGGACCTAGGTTCTCTGTGGTGGGAATGAGCTGACTCACTGGTGCTTTCTTCTAACATCTGACATCTATAACTGATTTATGGCACATTTTCATCCTGTATTTACACACATATATATGTGTGTATGTATTACATTAAATTTTATACTAATTAGAATGTTTTTGTGTGAATCTATATCTATCTATATCACATACACACGCAAAACACTGGAGACAAAAATACATTTTAAAATATTCTGAGAGGTTAGGAATTACTAGGCTAAATTTTCTTTTGAAAAAAATATTTTGAAAATTTTTTTTCAAAAATTAGGACAAATGAGATCTTGATAGAAGAGAGGCAAAATCTGAGTCCTACAGCTTCTTCGACGAGAACAGGCCTTTACTAGAAACCAGAAATCATTCCCCACTGGCTCTACACACTTCACACAAAACATCTTCCCAAATGCAAATCAAAACAACCCTGAGATGCCACCTCACACATGCCAGTCAGAATGGCTAAGATCAAATACTCAGGTGATAGCAGATGCTGGCGAGGATGTGGAGAAAGAGGAACACTCCTCCATTGCTGATGAGATTGCAAGATGATACGACCACTCTGGAAATCAGTCTGGTGGTTCCTCAGAAAATTGGACATAGCATTACCTGAGGACCCAGCTATACCACTCCTGGGCATATACCCAGAAGATGCTCCAACATATAACAAGGACATATGCTCCACTATGTTCATAGCAGCCTTATTTATAATAGCCAGAAGCTGGAAAGAACTCAGAAGTCGTTCAACAGAGGAATGGATACAGAAAATGTGGTACATTTGCACAATGGAATATTACTCAGCTATTTAAAACAATGAATTTGAGAAATTCTTAGGTAAATGGATGGAACTAGAAAATATCATTCTGAGTGAAGTAACTCAATCACAAAAGAACACAATGCACTCACTGATAATTGAATATTAGCCCAAAAGCTTTCAATATCCAAGATACAACTCACAGACCACATGAAGCTCATGAACAAGGAAGACTAAAGTGTGGGTGCTTTGGTCCTTCTTAGAAGGGGTTACAAAATGCTGATAGGAGCAAATATGGAGACAAAGTGTGGGACAGAAACTGAAGGAGGGGTCGTCCAGAGACTGTTCCACCTGGGTATCCATCCCTTGTGCTGTCACCAAAGGCAGAGGCTGATGTGGATGCCAGGAAGTGCATACTGACAGGAGCCTCTCCCCTTCGCTATCTCGCTCCTCCCCCTTCCTCCTCTCCCCTGTGACCTTCTCTTTTCTGTTTCCCTCTTTACTCTGCTCCTGTTTCTCTCAAGGCCAGTCCCCTCTGCTGCTCACGCTTAGTCTATTATTTTCTTTCTCTGCTCTAGACTTCTTTAGATGCCCCTGGGTGTTCATCTCTCAAATCTAAAAACAAAAACAAAAGAAAACAAAACAAAACCTAAACTCAAACAACAACAACAACAAACCTCCTTAGCCATACCATGCAGAGATCACGTTCTCACTTTATATAGTGACCACCCTAAAGTTACTACCTTTTATCACATATATGGGCTGTGAATCCTCATTCCAAAAACCTGGACTCCTTTACTCTACTTCCATTCTGTCATGGGAATCCCCAAAGCTCATCACCTAACTTTCTTCTAATCGGTGTCACATTTGATGGAGTTAAAGAGCCAGGTACAAAGTTAAAGCAGTGGGTCTATTAGATTCAAGTCTCCATTCTCTCACCTGTTAGTGGAACAATCTAGAAACTTTCTCACTTTATGTCCTTAGTGAAGCAAATGAAGTATTTGCTTAGGACATTGGTACCTGTCAGCAAGTCTGCTCAGACTCCTAGAACATTAATCCTACTGCATCCTAAGTCCCAGCTAAAGTTTATCCGAATTGCCAACAAATTCTTCCCAAACTGTATTGGAGAGCAGAGTGGGCTTCCTACGTAACTCCCTGAGCCAACAAGCAGAACCCTGTAGGAGTCTGGTCATGCACACACCAGGTTCTCAGCAGCCAGAGACAATGATGCATGCATGCCTTGGCTTCAACTCACTGACCTGCGCCATCCGGAGATCAAAAGTCAGTCTCATAACAGGAAGTGCTTCTAAAATTACAGCTGTCTCCGTGAACCTGGCTTTCCTGTTATCTGTTCTCCTTGATGGGGTATAATTGAGGCAGCTCTGGTTACCAATGGTCAGGAGGAAGGTGACCTGCTAGAGAATCAATCAAAGAATAAGGTTTCTTTGTGCCTGCAAGCTCCACAGACAGGGGTAGGTTTAGGCTCCCAGGTTTATAGCTGCAGGTCATGGTCTGCCTTTGCTTCCAGGGCAGATGTGAGCTTCTCACAGTGGCTGGACAGAGCGCAAGGAACTTGCAGTTCATCTTGTATTCCTTCCTGAACTTTGTAAGCTTCCTCATCAGAAAATTCTGATGAATGCTTGGTGTTTTCTTTTGGTTCATAGGCCAAGTGCTGGCCTTGTGGAAGCTTGTAATCTGAGAGGAGGGGCAGAAAGAGGGTGTGCCTGATCCTCGGAGTGTTCTCCAACCTGCAGCCTTAAGGTTCACAAAGTGATTTTGTGCCTTTATTTTATTTGCAGTAGACTTCTAGGAAGCCAACTATAAATGATTCTAAAACATACTTTTCTTTGTTCTTTGGGTATTTTATACATGTGTAGAATGTATTATGATCTTATTGACCTGGTATACTTCCCTCTAGCTCCTTCTAGAAGCCCTTAGTCATCATGTATGTAGTGCATCAGAGAAGAATTCTATGTTCAAATCCTATGGATAATGTATTTTTAACTATATCTAATACTATATAAATTTTACATAAATTAAAAATTTAGACACATCCTATAGCGCATGTATAATGTGTAATAAATACATAAAGACCACTAATACAATGTTAAAAGGAGGATGACACCTGGAAAAGACGTTTTGTAAGTGAGAATTCATTCACCAGTTGCACTTTGTGGTGTGACATTCTTCTATACTCTTAGAAGCTCATGAGCTGCGCATGCGCTCTACACTCTAGAGCTGCATGGCAGGGAGAGCAGAGCAGGCAGAGGAGTGCACACACCTACCTCCCTGGCTGAGCCCCTGACATACTCCTCTTCATCTCCTGTGAGTGAAAAACTACTGTCCTTTCCTTATGCGTTGACCAAAAAAAATCTATGCACAGGCAAAACAAGACCTACGTTTCCCTGGTAATTACCACATTGTACTGCGTTCTCCTACAGCCCCACCCCTTACCTTTTTTAAGAGAAGGACCATGAATTTTCAACCTGGTTCCCAGCTCCAAGCACAGGCTTTGACTCTTACCTGATTCTCTGAATACACACAGAGAGAACTCTGAATCGATGTTATGCTTCATTCTTATTCACTTAACTCTTCCTACACATTGGCTTTATCCCACCTGCTAAGGTGCAGAAACTGAGTATGATCTCCATACACCTGCTCTCACAGAGCTTGGAAAAATGTTAGGAGCCGTGTCCGCCATTGCAAGATGGCGCCGGTTTCCTGCTTCCTGGTTCTTCTTGCGAGCCTTGCTTGAATGTGCGCCTGCGCAAGGCGCGAAAACCAGTATGCTAATTTGGCGACATCATAAGAGCCAATGAGTGTGTGGCACGTCTCCTAAAGCTCTATATAAGCCACAAGCTTTTGGGGCTTGGGGTCCCTCGCCTCACTACCATCTAAAAGAGCTGTAACACTACCATCTAAGAGAGTTGTAACACTAAAAGAGCTGTAACAATAAAACTGCTGTCAGAAGAGTCCTGAGCGTGGCGTTCTCCTTTTCAGCGAGGCGGACCCTGCAGAAAAACATGGCAGTATAAACATATATGAATACAGAAATAATTTGGGTTCCTACTGCATGCTATGAGAACAAAGGCAGTAGGTGTTTTTAATGACTTATTTATTCTTTGTTGTATATGTGTTGGTGTTTTGCCTGCATGTATGTTTTCATGAAGGAGTCCCCTGGAGCTGGAATTACAGACAGCTGTGGGATGCTGGGTGGGTGTTAGGAATTGAAACCAGGTCCTCTGGAAGAACAGCTAGTCCTTTCAAGCACTGAGCTATCTCTCCAACCCCCAGGTATTGGTTTGAGAGTGGCTCTCATCAGGATTGTGTAATTCAAGGATGTAATCATGGACTCGAGAATAACAATAAAGAAGTATTAGTCCTGTGACTATCTAGGGATAAAAAAAATTAACTTAGGAAGATGAATAGAATTTTTGTACCAGAAATGAGTCAGTACCTCTTAGAGAAAGCGCTGTAGGCAATAGCCCAATCCTAAGAGACTGTCCACTACATGAAGATTTGCATTCTGTTTGACAATATCCAACCCCTGTAAATTTTAATACAAGAGAATCATATGGCACAATGTGTAGTGGCTTACAACTGGTCATCATATCACAGGTTGTATGCAGATCCTGAACTTCTCTGTCAGGTATCTTACCCTCTTTAGAATGGAACAAGCTTATCTGTTTGCCCTATAGGGGAAACATCAAACGGCTATGTAGAATACAGAACAAAATAATGCCTTCTCTGCCTGCTTCGAAAACTGCATCCTCTGGGATTGATCTGACATGTCAGAATGGTCATCTAGATCATCAACCTGAAAGTCAAACTACGGAGGTTGTAGTACTGTTTCCATAATGCCCACACTGGACAGGACAATCTTATCAGGACTTGGGAAGCATTCACAACTTAGAGGACACTTCCATGGGCAGAATGCCATTTAGGTAGAGGAGTGCTGTACAAGCATTATTAAGATCAGCTTAGAAGTGAACAAGATACGAGAATGGACATAAACATGGCTACTGAGGGATCCCCAGTTCCTAATGTTAAAAATCAATACATTAAACAAAGCTTGTTTCCATGTCTGTAGTAAGACTACAGGAGCTGCATTCAAAAACAGTCATGTTCCCTGTGTAGTTATGATTTTTTAAGAGTAACAATGATCAACTCATTAGCTGAGGCTGCCTACAAGCATTTTGATAAGATCCATGTGCAGGCTACTGTTATTTAATGGATATTTATTATAAAGTGGAAGCCACTCATGCATTGAGACTGCAGCAACTCTTCTGCTCCGACTCCATTAAATGGATATTGTATTATTTTCAAAAGCATGTGTGTAATAGAGGAGCACAAAAGTGATTCCCGGGAGTACCAAAGCTAGGCTGAATGTTAACAACCAGGTGGTATATTCGCTGACATAATACAGAAACTCCAAGTCTAAACCAGACAGGGTGTTTCCTATGCTGTAGGGTAAGAGATGGCTGCTTTATTCCAGTTCCTCCACCAAAGAGTTTTAGGAGATGACCTAGAGACCTAGAGTGGGTGTGGGGAAGTGTAGGGGTGTCACCTGGGAAGGGGGTGGTCCTTATGTTGAGAACCCAGAAGAGAAACTTCAAAGAATGGTTCTAGAGGGAGATGACCCAGACATGTACAACACTTGGTCAATAAAATCAGGTAGACGTCTAATGTCAGAGGGGTCAGCATTAGATAAAAGTGTTCACAAGCTGGCAACAAGGACAGGCCCTGCCGGGTGTCTAACAGTCGTAGTTCAGTCTGCTGTAGGGCAGCTGGATGTAGTAGGATGATTATACAAATAGCAAAGGCGTTCAGGGGACCGCAATACATTCCAAGAGAGAGGTCACCTATCAATACAGAGTGCAGCTTGGAGTGCACTGTCACTGAATTTTGACAAGGCTGCTATGGTGTTGTCGGCCCGAGAAATATTGAGATCCACTCTCACCCTAGGTGTGCATCCCAGAGCTTTTAGTGAGCAGTCAGGAATGAGAGGCTGATGTGGAGCGAATGATCCAGTGAGCTGTCGGATGCCTGCTGCAGAATTCTTCACTGGATGAAGACACTGAGGTTCATACTGTTTGAAGGGTGAAGAAGGGTCCTTGAAAGCATATCTCCTTTGCATGATCAGAACCGTCCCAGCTCTAGTATTTTTCAGTGACTTGAAAACTTTTTGACCTGGAATATTTGCAAAGAAAACCCTATCTGGCAGAGGAATATGGCTAAACAGATGTCCACAAGCTCCACGTCCAGATCACTGTGCCCAAGGTCAAGAAAGATGCCCTGAGGAATTTTGCATGGATCTGAAGTCCTAACTGATGGAGTTTGTTTCACTGAGTCATAAGTAAAGAGTTTCCTTTAACAAAGTTTTATCTGTTGTTAACAAACATGGATGCTTATACACGTTTCTAGGAACCAAACCTCTGTTTCTGGTTCCATAGCACTCTCACTATGAAATAGCCCCAGAGCGAGTTTGCTTCTCTGTCCTAGCAACACAGAATGACGTGTTTAAGTGATTCGGGAACTCTGCAGGGCAAACCTGTGAATTCAGTAAACAAACAAACCTAGATTCAAATCTCACACTGACCCTGTATAGAGAGGCAGACGGCTCTAACCTTTAAGAGAAGGGCATTGGAGATATGAGCCAGAGCTTTGTATATCTTGCTCACTCCCGCTACTGTGGTTTTAAACAATGTGTTTGCTGCAGTTGTGGAAACTAGTCATTTGGTGCCTGGTGAGGGTTCATTTACTGAGAGACATCTTCTCATGGATGCTTTGTTCAGTGGAAAGGGCACAAAGGCTCTTCGCCTCTTTTCTCATCCAACACTCTGTGGTGTTTCACCGCAAGGATTCAGTCATCTCCAAGAGTCCTGTTTGTCAGGAATTGGATTTTAACATACAAGGATCTCAGGAGGAGAACACGGTCTTTCGCACATTTTGATTCACACGGTGGCTTTCACACACAGGCTCTGACATGCAGGTTTTCACACGGGCTCACAGGATTTCTCACAAGCAGGCTGTCACAGATATGGCTTTGCCATGAAGGCTTTCACACACAGGGTTTCACATATACTGCCACATTATGCCAACTGCGCATGGAGTATATTTGAAGGAGACACTACAACTTTTAGTTTCAGGTATTTTTTTCCCCTGTGCCTTTGATCTTTTCTTTCCGGACTCCAGAGACACTTAGCTTTTGCAGTGCAAGCATGAGGATTCAAGTTCAATTCTCCAGAACTCACATGAAGGCTGGATGTGTAGAATTAGTGACTGTAATCCCAGGACTCACACTACAGAGAAAAATTCTGTAAGGCCTAGGCCCAGCAGCCTGGTTACCCAGCCAGGAACCGCAGACCCTGCCTCAATCAAGGTGGTGAGGACAGGTATTGGAGCTTGTGTTCTGTCGTCAATGTATGTATATTACTGCATTCACCTAAGAATATGCATACACTCACACACACCAACATATACATTATATAGTCACATACTCGCAAGCCTTTTGTTGCATCTTTCTCTTTAATCGATCCTCTTCCTTTTAGGAGAATTTCTCCAAAGCAGTGACAACTCATTTTTCACATACCGGAAAAAAAAAAAGGTTTGGTATTTCTGCTGGCTGAGGAATCCAGGTTGAAATCCTGACTGCACACATGAGGGCCATTGCCTATGGAAAAGAACATGCTTCAAACTGGAGCACTGTAAAGTAACACCCCATTTAGCAAACAGAGCAGAAATCTGCACCTTGCTGTAGAGCCGGTGGCTGCCTGTGTGGTGGCCCAGACTTCCAGGAAAGCTGGCGCAGCCCTGGCTTCAGTTAAACAGACATCCAAAATCCCAACGCCCTCTCTATCCACAGGCACAGTTTCTTATCAAAGTCCTCTACTCCTCAAAGACTTTATTTTTCTAACGCAGCAAAACAATAGCTCTTTCATGCAGGATTGGAATATTGCAAACCTAACAGAGGTGAGTGAAATCCTATCGCGGAGCTTGAGCGGGAACAACACCAGCCTTAAGTGTTTGAGCAGAACCGGCTTCATTTCACAATATCACAGGAGGAGCGGATGGAAAGATGACTCGCCAGCCTCGCACCTGGAGTGCAGTTGGAGTAATCCTAGCCTGCAGCACAGAGCAAGGCTCCTCAGCTGCTGCTAAACCCAGATCCCTACACGATGCTGGGGCATTGTTCCTCCAGCAGACATGGGGGCAGGGGCTCAAGTCTTGTCTAAGCACCCACACACAGACTCACATCGGATTGCTCAGTGCTGAAGCCGATTTCCCAACAATGCCAGGTGTTGTTTCTTTACCCGTGACATCACTCTCTTTGGTATCAATGGGGAGAACCCGATCTATGCTGGGTCCAGTGGGGCTGGATTCCCGAGGAGCTCTCTGAAGGCAGGGTCTGCAGTGCTGGACTCTTATGAGAGACAAATTGCAGCGGACTCTTGCAGTGCCTCCCTCCCCTGTACTTTCTTCATGGCTGTCCATGTTTCTGCCCTCAGAGCTCGTTTTGGAAGGCTGATACCTCAGGTCACAAGTTTCTTGGAGTGTTTGCTTCTCTAGTGTTAGCCTAGAACAGGTATATCGAACACCAGCCTGCTACATGTCAGAATAGCTCTAAATGTGGTCCAAACATCTTTCCTCTCTGGCTTCTAGTAGCACTTGGCTGAAACATGAAGAGTCTGATTTTGTAACTTCAGTAATCATCAATGTCAGCAATACCTTACAACACTGCAAGCTTTCGTCCTCACCCCGTGAAGAAGGTTTGGAACCTCCATGGTTTAAACATGTCCATGTTTAAACATGTGTCTTACTGGGTTTGGAGGTAGAAGCATTTGGAAGTGACTAGGGTTACCTAAGGTCATGGAAGAGGCCCTCTGCGGTACTGTTGGCTTTATACAAAGAAGTAGACCCAAGCTAGCATGCTTCTGTGTCTCATTCTGCATATTGTCTCCAGATGTGGCAGTCATGCTCCTGGGCTTCCCAGCCTTCAGAACTGTAAACTAAGTAATTATTCCTTCTTAAGTTACCCAGTCACATGTATTTTGTTATAGCTACAGAAGAGAGCCTGAAATAGTAACAAGTCATAAGAGGCTAAGAAGAGATCTCCCAGCCTTAAGCACTTCCTTAAATCTAGAACATCCTAAGTGTTCACCAATAGCTGCTTCTAAAAGTAGAACAAACCTTCCGTTGTTCTAGAATGCTTTGTGACTGATGTGGAATGAAAGTAAACCAGCAATCATCTTTTCACGGGTACTTTTCCTTTTTTACTTTATTCTCTTTTTTTATATGTAGAATCAATCAATGTATTGCCTCAAGTATCAGATGACTTCATAAAAAACAGTCTTCTTGGGTTGCCTGTGTTCTACTGAGAGGGAACAGTTTTCATTTAATGCATCAGCAATAATAATAATGCCTGATGTTTAATAAGCATTTACTATGTCCACACCTGGTGGTGGCACCTCACATATTTTACCTCCAATTGTGTACACTAGAAATTGATATTCTGATTTCAGAATAGTGAACTGACAACATTCACAAAATCCCACAGTGGCCTAGCCCCAAATCACACTGTGATTAGTGTCCCCCTCTAACACACTGTCCTGCCTTATCAGTGTTCTAACCCTACAGCCATTATTTTAATTGATGGACTTAAAGTTCTTCTATAGGCCAAGAACTGCATAGAGTCAACAAAGGTACTCTGAGGAGGGAGGGAAGGACATTCTCTGGCTTGTCCTAAAAGCTATAGAATAGTCTTTAAAAAAAATGAGAGGGGAAAATCCTACTCAAACCTCTCTTAATTCTATCCTTATTGGAGGACTTTCTAGGTCCTTCCTGCTCACTCAGTGTGATCTGATGCTGCCCGGTGTCAGGCTTCTTCCTTCCCCTGGAGCATCAAACACAGGAACCCCACTCTTGGACAAAACATTCAGTGAGACTCTCTGCTGACCGACAGCACAGAGCCATCAATAAAGCTGGAGTTTCATTTCTGCCAAGACCTCCCAGAGGTTTTACACCCAACGCACAGAGTTCTTAAACCATCCTTCCCAGTGGAGTTCCTAAGCTTGGCTCTCCTCCACTAAGAGTGGGCTTTCTAAAGCAGAAGCTGTTGGTGAAGAACTCAGAACACAATACATGAATTATCCACACCTGAAAGGCTGGTCTAACTCCTGGGGGATGGGGTAGGGGGAGAAGGGCATCATGGGTGCTCAGACCAACACACTGGAAAGCTCACTCAGGAAAGAGTCTGGTCCTCAAAGGGTCTGGGATGAGGCAGAGTGCGATGTCATATCACTTATCAGTCCCTACAATAGCTGCTCTGCTCTCCCAACCACTGCTCCTGGAGCTTCACAGATAACCAAGGATGGTGTTGGACGTGTTTAGTGAGGCAAACTGAATTAAATGTCTCTCTTCCCCACTACAGAGAAGGACAAGGACTGAATGACCTATACTTCCAAAGCTTTGGATTAGACTGTGACAACTCCAGGGACAAGACCAGTAAGTGGCTGGAAAATAAATGTTTATTCAGCATTGAGAAATAAACAGAAACAATGGTGTTAGCCACCCAAAGAGTTGCAGTCAGCACAGACAGTTATTAAGCTATAAGGAGGACGTAGTTACTGGCAAGACGTTTTGTTTTTTTAAAAAAAGGATTCTAAAGCTGCTGTGAAAGGTCTAATCATTTTACCTCAAATCAAATGATCAAGACCTCGAGGCAGGAGGAGGGGCTCCGCCAAGTCACCCTTCTACATGCACACAAGCTTTGCATTCCTGGCTCATCTCATGGAATCCATTTTCTCTCCACACAGTGGAAAAAATTTGTATGGATACATTCACCCTTAACTTCAGCAATGTATTGCACAGTGAATCAATAACATCTGTGACGGGGTCCTAGGATGAGGCCTACACACAGCCCCACAGGTCGACAGAGACACAACATCTGACTTTGTAGATTTTTGAATCCTGGCCTCTTGAAGCCCTTTCACCTAGTAAGCTGTATCCTTTGGAGATGGGTCTCTGAGACAGGAGGGATGTTCACAGTCATCTTAAGCACCATGTGTGTTAGGTAATGTGCGGGGCACTTTGGAGCCACCCTAGCTTTCGTTTGAGCTTGAGTCTGCACCAGACTGTATCTTCAGCTCCTGTTGCAGGGCAGTTCCGCACCTCTCTTTACAGTGAGACAAAGTCAGAGCCACCCACGGCTGACCACACATGCTATGTCCAAGTCTACATGCATCTATCGTCCACCTCCTCCCTACTCTCCCAGTTCCCTGTAACAGGAGAGCTTAGTTCTAGAGGGAAGTGAGGGCTGCTTAGCACTCCTCATCAGCACCCTAAATGAGCAGGAAGCAGAGTCTGCCCTGTGCCAGCCACTCTTCTAGGCACTGAGAAGCTTAGAGTGGTAACAGTAGGCTGGGGTCCCATGTCCAGAGCTCACCTCCAAGTGAGTGTGTAGCCATGTCTCTTATGTCTGCTGCGTGGAAAGCTCAAGTTCTTGTCTATTAGGATATCCTCGTGTGCTCTGGAAATATTCAGTTAGAGAAAGCATTGAATGAAAGAAAAAAAATACCAGTTTTGAATGCCTCTTCAAGTCCTGCTGCCCAGTGCTAAATGGGTCCTGCTTTCTGCTTATGCTCATAACTCTGATGTTCTGTGCCAGCTCAAATCTGTGGAGGAATACCGTAGAATTTCCTCCATGCTCAGCTAACGGCTTTCTTCAGTCTTCCTGGGAATTTGCACCCACCCTGATTTCAGACCTCAGATTCCCTTCCCCTTGTACATGTGCTTGCCTCTCCTTTCTGTTAGGGAGAAGTTTTGGGTGCCACTCAGACGCCCCATTTTCTCTCCAGCATAGCTCATCATGAATTCCCTAAGAGACAGACTAGGTTATGCTGGTAGGGGCATACAGGGTGAAGGAACATGAATGGAAGGCCACAGGTTTCTTTGGATATAAGTGGCCATGAACAGTGTATGGGAAAGAAGATTAACTCAGAGATACATGGATCTGCTTGACTGAGGACACTATGGAGGCAATGGAGTCTGGGGAGGACTCCCCATAGGTCATTCTTGTTAAGTAGCATCTGGTTTGAATATAATCCCCCCAAAACTCAGGCTGAATGTATGTTTGTTCCAACAGTAGCTATACTGGGAAAAGGAACCCTCAGAAGGCATGTGTGTTTTGTCCCCAGAGTGGACAAATTCTGTTCTTGTGGGAATGGATTGGGAATCAGGGTAATGACCTCACCCCAGTACTGGCCTGCCCTTGACTTGTCTATCATAAATCAAAGCTGCTTGAATGCTTGAGATCGGTGGGGTGTTTTGTTTGTTTGCTTGTTTGTTTTTTGTTTTTGTTTTGTTTTTTTAGACGAAGGCACAACACTACTATACCTGGCTTTGGATTTTCCAGCCTCTGGAACCAAGAGACCTTTTTTCATAGCTTATCCCGCAGCAGGTATTTTGCAATAGTGATATAAAAGGAACTGAGACAGGTAGGGAAACAAGGACAATGAGCTAACTTGTTCAAACAAATCTGCATCATTTATATACAGGAAATTACAGGATTTTTTATGCTGTAAATAGAAACAAAATGATGGTTGAGGCATTTCTTTCTTTTCAATTTTTGTCATTCATAAATACATATATATGTTTATACATATATGTAAATATCCTTCCCAAACACAAATAGATCTATGTAAAACATCACTGTTTAACTCTTTTATAGTCTCATTTTATCTTTACATCTGTTTCTATTTTGTGCCCATGAGTGTTTACCTACATGAATGTAAGTGAGCGGAATGGTGCCTGGTACCCCTGGAAGCCAGTATAAGGCATCCAGTTTCCTGAAACTGGAGTTACAGAGTTCACAAATGGTTGTAAGCCAGCATGTGGGTGCTGGAAACTGAACCTGGGTCCTCTGCAAGAATAGTCAGTGTTCTTAACTGCTGAACCATCTCTCCAGCCCTGTATACTTTTATTTAAACATAAATCTTGTACAAACGTATACCATCAATGTTCTAGTAACCTGACTCCCAAAGAACTGGGAAGACCCTAGTGTGTAGCATTATCTAATGTAAATACTCGGACCAGTTTCAAGTCACCAATCCAAGCTCAACAAATTCTTAAACATTTAGCAAGTACCTTCTGAGTTAGCACAGTAGATATCCTAGATAGTATTTTGTATAGTTATTTGAAAAGAAGATATTCAGCTGAGAAAGTGTGTCCATCAGATTGGCCCGTTTGTAGGTCTATGGGGGGCATTTTCTTGATTAATGATTCATGATTAGTGCCCTGTGGACAGCCCTCCCATTGGTTAGGTTATATTAGAAAACCATGGAAAGAAAGCCAGCAAGCCACATGGTCGTTATGCTCTTTGCTTGAGTTCTTGTCCCTAGGTTTCTGCTTGAATTCAAGGACAGACTGTGATTCCCACACCAAAGCCAAATAAATCTTTGTCTCTTCACATTTTTTTTAGCCATGGCACTTGTTGAGAGCAATAAAAACCTTAAGAAGGTAGCCAAGGCTTCTCTCTCAACAGTAACTGTGAAAGACTGAAAATACGCATGAGTATTTCTGTTTGTTAACTTGCAGTCACTCTGTAGAAAAATAAGTTTAGATATTTACATTTTTATTTTAATTTTTTGATTAGGAAATAACACCACACACCATGTGAAGGCTATCTGAGAAAATGAAAACAGACAGAGAAGGAAGAGGAGATGGGTGAACGACAGCTTGCTGGACAGCAAATAAGAAATGGGATAGAACAGTAGGATCTAACCTCCGTAGATATGGCTGTCACTCCACATTCATATTTCCTATGCGTTGTCACTACACTCCTAGCATGTCCAGTGTACACATTGCTGAGACCTCACTGCAAGGCCCACGAATCATGGTGTGACCCCTGCTTAAATTCAATCGTAATTTGCAGGTCCAGGCAGTGACCACCTTGCTTCTCTGAGTCCCTATCATCCTTAAGCCCCAGGCTATGCTTACTTCTCTCACTCCCTAGGCTCTCTCAAAGGCTTTCTCTAGCCTGTTCTAAAGTTAGAGTCTTAATTTTCCTTTCTCCAGTCTTAAAAAAAAATCCATTCCTTGAAGTCCCCCTAGTGTTCTGCTTTCCAACCCTTTATCATAGTTGTGGCTGCCATTTGATCTCTGTTTGAGAAAAATGAGATAGGCTTCTGGGGAAAGATTCTCTGACCCCATGATGCAGGACAGAAGCCTGGAAGGCAACATAAAGTACCTACCAGGGTCGCTTCTTGCTAAGGAAATTTTCTTTGCTGGGTTCCCAATATTTTCAGTGTCTATGTCAAGTCAACCATGACATCAGATCACAAGATCATGTAAATGAAATGACCATGTATCTCCTTCAGCAGCTGTAAGGAGGCTGGTGCCTGATGTACATAGCAGTGAGTTTATAGAAGAGCTGTGTTTGAACCCAGCTATAACATTCTCTCAATTAGTGATCATTGGGTGAGAACCCAGCCTTCTATTGCGGGTGGGGACATCCCTGGGTTGAAAGTTCTTGGTTCTATAAGAAAGTAGGCTGAGCAAGGGGAAGTGAGCCAGTAAACAGCACTTTCATCGACTCTACATCAGTTCTTGACTCCAGGTTCCAGCCCTGTCTGAGTTCCTGTCTTGACTTCCTCCAATGAGGTAACTATGATGTGGAAGTGTAAGCCAAATAAACCCTTTCCTCTTCTTTCATTTTGGTCACGGTGTTTTATCACAGCAGCAGAAACTCTAAGACAACCTGTGAAGCAGCATGCCACAGCTGTGAGAAAAGAAGCCAACAGTAACAGCCAGTTCTCCATCTATATTTAGAGAAAGGTTATTTTCCGTCTTTCTATTTCTCTGCTTCTTTGTCTCTGTCTCTGTCTCTCTCTGTGTGTGTCTGTGTGTGTGTGTGTGTGTGTGTGTGTGTATGTGTGCACATACATGTGTGTTTGTGTGTTCATGTGTGTAGACTTGTGTGAGTGGAGTCATAGATCAGCCTCCAGTGTCCTTCCGTTAGTGCCAGTTATTG
The DNA here is from genome assembly GCF_004785775.1 of Grammomys surdaster. Taxonomy (NCBI): domain Eukaryota; kingdom Metazoa; phylum Chordata; class Mammalia; order Rodentia; family Muridae; genus Grammomys; species Grammomys surdaster. Next base: position 2,095,419 of record NW_021604633.1, on the reverse strand, counting down.
TTTGCTTACTTATTCAGAGACAAGAGCCTTTTACTCAGCATGGGGTTCATCAAGCAGGCTAGTCAGGCTGGCTCAGATTGCCCCTGGAACCTGCCCATTTCAGTTCCCAAGCTCTGGAATTCTAAGCACAGACCACCATGTATATCTACGGTATCTGATTCTAGAGACTCCTCTCAGGCCTAATGATTACAAGGTATATAAACTGACAACGTGGCCTCTTCATGGTATGGGTAAGCAGTCTCATTCCTTGTGGGTATGGGAGCAAGAACAGGCAGAAACTTCTGGGTATATCCAGAGCAAAAAGAGAAACAAGTAGACTGAATATGGCCAGCACACTGATGCTGACCAGGGCTAGCTATCTGTGAGAAAGAGGAAAATATCAGGGAATAGAGAATAGAGAAAATGTAGTGAGAAAGAAGCAGGTGAGAGAGAGAGAGAGAGAGAGAGAGAGAGAGAGAGAGAGAGAGAGAGAGAGAAGAATCACTGAAATAGAAGGGCTATAAGGAGAATGAATAGCTGAGTAGGTTGTGGGGGTCATGAGCTGGAAGGAGTTCAGGGCATGGAGGGGGTGAGAAGACTCTGTCCTCTTCTCTCTAGCAACATGGAAACCAAGGCCATACTTGAATTTCAGTGGAAAAGCATCATAAAAGCCAGACTTGACAGCAATGTGACCCACCCTATACAACTTTAGAAAAATCACCTAGTCCTTCTGAGCATTATTTACCAACTTTAATTATGTGATAGTTGATGCCTACTGTCCCTACTATTGATCAAGAAATGTAATGTCCTGAAAAGCTTTTGAAACGTTTAAAACAAGATGGGATGTGAGGTTAATTCATTACAATGAGGAATCCTCCCGTCCTAGAATTTTCCATCTTTAGCAGTAGTAATTGCTAAAGAATTTCATTGAGGTTTTCTAAAGAACAGTTACAATAGAATGACCTGGGGTCAACAGAACATCTATACACATACAGAGAAATACACACAAACACACACACTCACAAAGTGACATAACATAAAATAGAATAACATTCCACTTCCATCCAGATTTTAAGATCTTGAGAAGATTTTGTGGTTATCAGATTAGATATATAATCTACATCTTC
>NW_021604633.1:2080154-2093913 GCF_004785775.1 Grammomys surdaster | reverse complement strand
TGCACAGTTTGTGACTGGAAGGCAGTTGAGCAAGGGGAGGACCAAGGCTTGGAAATGTCTGACAGACCACTAACCCTGAACAAATTCCTTTCTTTCAAAGAATGTCCCTTATCACGTGGTATTGCATTGATTGGAGCTGATCCTAACCTTTAGAAGTTAAAAAGCCTTATGTCTTGATCCTTGCTTGTCAAAAAAATGCTGAATATGTTTAAGAGCACAAGAATGTGCTGAATAAAAAGCTCAGAGGCAAGCAACAGGAGTTGATTCTCAAGTGTCTTCATTTTTACATCTGGCAAAAAAATGAGTCAAGCCAGAGTCAATGCTTTTCACTTTTGTGGGTCATTTTCCTCAGCACATATCTTTATTTTATCTGGAATTACAAACAAAAGCCACTAGCATGTCAACAGTGTCATAAATCATATGAGGATTATTGCCTAGAACAGCCAGGGAAAGTTGAGAGACATCTTCATGAAGATCTTCTGCCCTCGTGTGTGTGTGTGTGTGTGTGTGTGTGTGTGTGTACTTCTCTACTCCATTCCTCCATCTCAGAGTGAACATTTACTCAGTAATTGTGTGTGAAGTAGTTAGAAGTCAGCACTGGGTTGTGAAGAGGGAAGCTGTGATACTTTCTCTTCTGGCTTCTCGAGTCTTCTTTGATATACAAGCATCAAGGAACAGGAGATTAGAAGATTCACTAATGATATGTCATTTATTAATGAACATATAAACGGGTAAGTTACAGGCACACACAGTATAAAAATCCTCAAAGGATGCATGGACAAGAGTCAAGTGTTGACTGGAACTCTTCCAATGGTCAACTCATTCAACTAATAGATACATATGATTCTGCAAATGTGTTAATGCAAAGGGAGTCACAATGTAACTAAAGAACTGCATCTGTCGGTAGGAGACACGTAAAAAAATCCTCCAATCACAAAAGAACACACATGGTATGCATTCACTGATGATTGAACATTAACCCAAAAGCTGAAATACCCAAGATACAATTCACAGACCACATAAAGCTCAAGAAGAAGGAAGATCAAAGTGTGAACGCTTTGGTCCTTCTTAGAAGGGGGAACAAAATACTCACAGGAGGAAATACGGAGAAAAAGTGTGGAGCAGAGACTGAAGAAAAGGCCATCCAGAGACTGCCCCACCTGGGGATCCATCTCATATACAATCACCAAACCCAGACACTATTGTGGATGCCAAGAAGTGTATGCTGATATAGCTGTCTCCAGAGAGGCTCTGTCAAAGCCTGACAAATACAGAAGCAGATGCTCACAGCTAGCCATTGGACTGAGCATGGGGTCCCCAATGGAGGAGTTAGAGAAAGAACTGAAGGAGCTGAAAGGATTTGCAACCCCATAGGAAGAACAGCAATATCAACCAATCAGATCCCCCAGAGCTCCCAGGGACTAAACCACCAACCAAATAGTATACATGGAGGGACTAATGGCTCCAGCTACATATGTAGCAAAGGATGGCCTTGTTGGGCATCAATAAGAGGAGAGGCCCTTGGTCCTGAGAAGGCTGGAAGCTCCAGTGTAGGGGAATGCCAGGGCAGGGAGGCAGGCGTGGATGGGTGGGTTGGTGGGTGAGGGAACACCCTCACTGAACCGGGGGGGGGGGGGGCTGCCAGGGGGGATTCTGGGACAATCTCTATGCAAGGTGACAGGTATGTGCAGTAGAAGAAACCATGATGATTATTAGGGGCTGTTTGCAGTAACACATGGGGTATGTGTGAATCATACTCAGCTACAGTTGGACACATCCTTCGTTAACCCTAAAATTTTCCTTGGCGACAGCCATACATTTGGAATGATTTCTGAGATTTTTGAGTCAGCATACGTTGAATGTTGTTTTCAATAACTGTAGAAAGTAATGTCAGCAGACTTTACAATTGGAAAAGGCAGTGTGGTGGTATTAATGGGAACAGGTCAGACGGACTCATCTCTTTGAATGCTTGGTGCCCAGTTGGTAAAACTGCTTAGGAAGAATTAAGTGTGACCTTATTGGAGGAGTTACATTACTAGAGGTGGGCTTTGAAGTTTCAAAGGTCCGTCCGATTCCCAGTTATCTATTTCTCTCCAACTCCTGCTTGTGGATCAGATATATGCCCTCAGCTACTGCTCTAGCTTCATGCCTGCCTGCTGCCATACTCTCACCATGATAGTGATTGCCTCCTGTCCTTCTGAAACTGTAGTCCTCCAACAATTTCTTCCTACTATAAGTAGTTGTTGTCACGGTGTTTTATCTTAGCAATAAAAATAGATGTCTCATATGCTGCTCATAGCTATGAAGATAGTCGCGGGTAAATAGAGTAGCCCCACCAAGAGTGAAGCCCTCAAAAGTGATAAAGATGTCACTGTCATTGTCAGAAGGGGAGCTGTGATGACAGGTGGGAGACCAGAGAGAGCCAAATGAGACGAACTCTACCTGATGTTCCTGAAGTGAGTCCCTGAGCTGAGGGCCACAAGCGTCCTCTAGAAACCGGGAAAAGCAGAATGACAGTTTATCCTCAGGGCTCCAGAAAAGGTGTCCCTCCCCCAGTGCTTTGAGTTTTCTTCCAGGAACATCCATTTCGGCATCTAACCTCTGGAACTCTCTCAAGGAATCAATGTATGCACTCTGCACTTCCCACCATTAAGAATATGATAGCATGTCTCAGCAGAGGCAGGGAAATGATACAGGGAGATTGAGCCAAGTTCTGAGAGTAAATCTTACACATGTTTTAAGGTTAATCAATGTGAAAACCTGACAAATAACACTAGATTTGCCATCCCTTAATTTTCTTTATTTTATAGAAATGAGCAAGCCAAAGCCCTACATTGCTTTGCAAAATGTGCAGAGAAGAAGCTACATGGATGACAATTACAAAGAATATCATACTTCAGGAAAATTTGCAAGAAGGTTCAAATCCATCCATTTTTAGTTATTTTATTTATGCTTTCCATAATTATCCTCTATCTTTTTCTCAATCTAGTTAAAGACAAGTTGTACAAACCGTGATTGTTTACCAAAATTCAACTTGGCTTTCTAGCAACACTGTAATCTGCGCTTTCTCCTATTGCCTTGATCTGGTACAACCCTCCCTGCCCCCATCCATTTATTTCAAACCATTTAGAGAAACATACAGGTAGATGAAAAAACATGAATGACTTGCTTTTTAGTGTCAGGCTTATTTTGCTTAGTCTAATATTCTTCCGTTTGATTCATTTTCTTGCAGATTACATGATTTACCTCTTTATGATGGGCTGATGCTCTATCATGCTGGTTTATTACGTTTCCTGTCCCTTAATCTAGTCATACAAACTGTCCTGTTTAATTTTCTGCTCTGTGATAAACCATTCTGACCAAAACCAGCTCGGGCAGGAAAGGGTCTTTGGCTTGCAGATACAGAGTCTGTCATCAAGGCAACCCAGCACAGGAGCATGAAGCAGGAATCTTGAGGCAGGAACTGAAAGTACAGACTGTAGAAAAAAAACCTGTTCTTGGTGTAGTTTCTTTCTATAACCTCAGACCACATGCCCAGAATTGGCACTAGACACAGTGGATTAGTCCCTCTAACATCAACCATTAATCAAGAAATGCTTCAAAAACATGCCCACGGGCCAATCTGATGGAGGTAATTCTTCAACTGAGATTCTCTCTTCCCAAATGACTCTAGGTTGTATAAGATTGACAAAAATTAGCAAGCACAGGAACCAAGGCTGATTCCACGCATTGCCTTCTGTAAACAGTACCATGATGAGCCATATGATATAAGTATGTAAATGTGTGAGTGCTTGTATGTTCATATGCATGAATATACATATACATGTATATGATGTATGTATTTGTGTATGTATATGTTGTACATGTATGTGTATTGTATATGTGTTTATGTATGCATATGTATACACACATGTGTATCTATATACCCTTTCTCTGATGATTTCATTCCCTTTGGATGTATCCACTGGAGCTGTGTGACTGGAATCATTCTATTTGTATATTCACTTCTTTGAGGCAGTTCCAACTGCTCTCCATAGGACCTGACTAACTTATCTCCCAAACAACAATGTATAAGATTCCTCATCTCTACATACTTTCTGATGTGTGTGATATATTAATCATTTATTTATTTCCTTATTTTGTATGATAGCCCTCCAGATCAGAGTAAGATTGGTATCATGTATATTGCAAGCTTTTGGGCTAATATTCAATTATCAGTGAGTGCATTGTGTTCTTTTGTGATTGGGTTACTTCACTCAGAATGATATTTTCTAGTTCCATCCATTTACCTAAGAATTTCTCAAATTCATTGTTTTAAATAGCTGAGTAATACTCCATTGTGCAAATGTACCACATTTTCTGTATCCATTCCTCTGTTGAAGGACTTCTGAGTTCTTTCCAGCTTCTGGCTATTATAAATAAGGCTGCTATGAACACAGTGGAGCATATGTCCTTGTTATATGTTGGAGCATCTTCTGGGTATATGCCCAGGAGTGGTATAGCTGGGTCCTCAGGTAATGCTATGTCCAATTTTCTGAGGAACCACCAGACTGATTTCCAGAGTGGTCGTATCATCTTGCAATCTCATCAGCAATGGAGGAGTGTTCCTCATTCTCCACATCCTCGCCAGCGTCTGCTAATAAGTATATTACTCGTTTGTTCTTCTTCTGTGAAACATGCACTAGTATTACCAATTTTGATGTATACTTGGTTGTGTTAAATTCCTTGATGTGTTCATTATGTCTAGGATATTAATCTCCTGTTACATGAATGGTTTTCAGACTCTTCCTTCTGTTCCATAGACAGTCTCGCCATTCTATTCATTGTTCCCTTTTCAGTACAGAAGCCTTGGAGCTGGACTGCATCTTCTCAGTTACTTCTTGTGTTTCTAGAGCTATTGGAGTTGTAACCCGGAAAATGTCACCCATGCCACTATTCTATAAAGTGCTTCCCGTTTCCCTTACTGCTTTGTTTCCTATTTCCTCTATTCCCCTACTATTTCCCCCACTGCTTCCTCTGTTTCCCTACTGCTTCCAGGGTTCCTCTACTACTTCCTCTGTTCCCCCACTACTTCCTCTGTTTCCCCTATTGCTAGCTGTTTCCCCTGTTGTTCCCTCTGTTTTTCCTGCTGCTTCCTGTTTCCCCCACTGCTCCCTCCGTTACCCCTCCTGCTCCCTCAGTTTTCTCCGCTGACTCTCCCACTTCCCATATCGCTTCTTCTGTGTTTTTGAAGTTTCAGACCTTACATTCAGATCTTTGACTCACTTTTGAATTGACTTTTGTACATGTAGATGTCATTTGAGTTTAAAGTATTTGAACTCTTTGACTCCTTTGTATGTGTGTGCACATGTGTGTGTGTGTGTGTGTGTGTGTGTGTGTGTGTGTATGTGTGTGCACAAATATACGGCACTATCTTTGAATATGTGGAGGTGTGGTCTTTCTAAACCTCGTTAATTCCAGGATTTTGTTCAGAAGGGATACTGAATTGTTTAAAGGCTATATTCTGCATCTATTGATATGATCCTGTTATTTTCTTCTAATTATTTGCTACATTGTGATTATTCATTTCAGTTGCTGAAACATCCTGTGGCCTTGAAAGAAAACCACCTCTACCATGGCTTATGATTTTTTTTTAGTATGATTTAAAACCCTATAGGCAAATATTTTGCTAATAATATTTAAATCATTATGCATCATTAATAATATCAGTATAACTCCTCTCTCTCTCTCTCTCTCTCTCTCTCTCTCTCTCTCTCTCTCTCTCTCTGTGTGTGTGTGTGTGTGTGTGTGTGTGTGCATGTGTGTGTGTGTGTGCATGTGTTCCTGTGCATGCCTGTATACTTGAAGATAGGAGGAGGAACTATTGACTTATATAAAGCATTTAGGAGACTATGTTCACTCTCTATTGTATGGAATGACTTGAAGAGTATTAATATTAGCTCCTCAAAGGTCTGGTTAGCTGGGTATGGTAGAATATGCTTGCAAGCCCAGGACACAAATCATCACAAATTTGAGGCTTCATAATACACTTTTAATAATCCAAGGCTCCATTGCAACTTGTTATGAAAACCTTAAATGACTAATTTTTAAGAATGGGGAAAGGGTATGGCATCTGAAATGTAAATAAATAAAATATCTAATAAAAAAGAAAAAAAGAAGTGAATTTAGATGAAACTTATCTAAATCAGATTCAGTGATGACCTTTTATTTGTTGGGAGGAATTTTGCTCCATTTACCTCATGAGTTCCTATTGGTCTACTTTTTTAAGTTTTTTTAAAGTTTTTTTTTCACAGTTTTTGTTTCATGTTTGATAGTTTATACCTACCCATCCAAAATTTTTCTTTTTCTTTCTTGATTTTCCATGTTGTTGGAACATAGCTCTCAGGTCAGTATGGGGATTTCAGTGGCATCCATTATAATCTCCATTTTTAAAAGCTATTTTTTTTTTAAATTTAGGTCTTTACCTCCTTTGGTCATTTGTGAGTGCTGTTCCCTTCTAAGAACCAGTTCCTTGTTTAATGGTGTTTTTGTATTGTTCTGTTAGACTTTATTTCAGCTATTTATTTTTTCTGTGACTTTCATTTTGTCCTATCTTCTGTGGGATATACATTTAGATTGTTTTGTTTAGAAACATTGTCCAAATCAGGCTACCTATTTAAGATCTATCTGTTTTCAATGTAGACCCTCTCATGTATAAACTCCCTTTGTAGAGTATTTGCTCTGGCCACATTTTCTAGTACATTGTGTTTCTGTTTCAATTTGAGTTTAGAGAATTTGAGCTCTTTTGACTTCGTCAATCACAAATCATTCAGAATTCTATTGTCATATCTCCACACTGGTGTATTTTCTGTAGTTCCCGTTCTTCTTGACTTCTTGTTTTGCTCTGTTATTACCAAATATGACACATGGCACTTTATTTACACTTGTTAATATTTCCTTGTAATATATTATCTACTGGGGGATATGTTCCATGTGATAAGACAAAGATTTATATCTTCTTGGAGGAAACGTTCTATAGAAATATATTGGATGTATCTGTAGAGCAATTATTTATGACCACATTGGATGCATTCTAAGTTCTATGGCCATAGATATGGCATAATTATTTCTGATGTTGATTTCTTTGGTCTGAATAATATACTTAAGTGAGAATGTGGTACTAAAGTCATTCCTTCTATTGTACTAGTCTTGTCTTGACCTTTATATCTACTAGTGTTTATTTCATAAAACTAGATACTACAATATTCAATTACTATATAGTTTTCTTTAAAATATCATGTGCTTGTCTCTACCAATTTAATTTGTCTTGAAGGGTTTTTGTTGTTGTTGTTTGTCACATATGGCTAAAGCTACTTTTGATTTCTGATGGATACATTTATTTCCAATGTCACTGTCTGGCCTTTAATTGTCAGACTGTGTCTTAGCCCGATACATGAGTTTCTTGCAGGAAGCACATTGCTAGTCCTGGACTTTTCATTTTAGTCATATGTCTTGTGGCTTTTAATTGGCATTCAGTTTATTATTTATATAAATTTTATACTATGTCTTTTTATACTATGTCATTTTGCTGTCTTTATTCTGCCATGTAGAATAGACTGTGTTAATTTAAACTATTTTTCATAATGGGGTTTAGATGGATTACTGTGTTGGCCATCCTTAATTTATAACTAATTCTCATTTTCTTATTTACTACCTTCCCAGTGTTATTTATTGTTTTCCATATTCCCATTATTGTGTCTTATCATTACTCCTGCTTGGGATAAGATATAATTATTTCACATGATGGTCTACTGGTTCACCTTAATTTCCTTGGTTTATGCTTATCTTGAAGTTCTTCACATCTACATTGGTTCTGAATGTAACTTTGCTGCATATAGTAATCAGTTGTATAAGTATCAATAGTAAGTTGACAGCTATTTTCTTTTGGAACTTTAAATATGTCATTCCATTCAGACTTGTTACTATAATACACATGTCCTCACGTTGTGCCTGTATCATAAGAACTATGCATGCTACGATACATTCTTTAGTCATTTTATTTTCTTTGATATTAAACATTTTTGGTTTAAAGAAAATACTTTTATTTCATAAGTTACTTTACATTAATGGTTTTTCTTCCTTTGTCCACATCTATTCATTGTACAAAGGAAAGTTTTCTTCCTTGGTAACAATGGTTCTTAATTTTCCTAATGGTGCAAATCTTTAATATAGTTCCTCGTGTTGTGGTGACCCACCTCCAGCCATAAAGTTATTTTGTTGCTATTTCATAACTTTAATTTTGCTACTCTTATGAATTGTAATATAAGTATCTGATATGCAGGATATCTGATATGTAACCCCAAAGGAGTCTTAACCTGTGGGCTGAGAATTGTTGTTGTATAATGTATTTGGATCATGGTTACCGTCCCGTCAACCTTGCTCAACTTCTCCCAACGTCTCTTTCTATTAATGGTCCCCTTGTGCTCTCATATCTTCAAAATGAAAACTTACATGCATGAGAAAAAAATATCAGCTGTGTTTGCTCTTCTTTGTCTTCTTTTTTTATCCTCAATCCAATTCCATCTATTTTCTTGCAAGCTATATAATTTACTTTTCTTTATATGTAAATAGTACTCCTTTGGATATGCATATACTTGAAAAACTTTTACTCTCTATAATGGAGGCATAAACAGTATTCATAACTTACCCATTGTGAATAGTGCATAGTTTGGCTGGATCACAGGATAGTCTTACTAGTTTACTGACCTCCATATTGATTTCCATAGTGGCTAGAATGAGCTACATTCCCATCATCTGTGTGTACGAATTCCATTTTCTCTATATATCTACCATATTTTATTGTTTTTATTTTCTTGATGATAGCCATTTTGACTGCGATGGAACGTCAATGTAGTTTTGATTTAGTTTCTTTAATGACTATTTCTTTTTTATTTTAAATGTTCCTAGGTGCGTACAATGTATCTTGGTCATATTAGCCTCTCGCTCCAATTCACACCAGGACCAAGACCCTTCATGGCATGACCCTCCCAAAGTTGTGTATTTACTTACTTACCAACTTACTTTAACTGACCAGCTGCCCATATGCACACAGGTGGGGGTTCATCCATTGAGGCATGGGCAACATACCATGGATTATACCAAAACTGACTATTTATTCTTCAGTAGAAACTGAAGAACTGCCATAAACTGCCCACAGATTTTCCAGTTACTGGTGGGAGCTCTTAATCCCCTCTTTCTCTGTAATGGGGTATTGACTAGTGGCTTCATTTCATGCAGGTCTTTTGCTGGCAACTGTAGCTGTTGTGAGCTCACATGTGCAGTGGTCAAGTCAGCTCCAGAAAATAGCACTTCACAGCATTCTGCCTCTCTTAGATTCTATCCACCACCTCTTTCTCAATGTTCTGTGAGACTCAGGGAAAATGGTGGGAGGGTTGTTATAGATGCTCTGAGTATAGTTGAAAACGCAAATTTCCTTATTGCCAGTAATTTAGACATGAATATGTCTCTTCAGTAACATCACCTGTCCCAATAAGAACTTTCTATGACCACAATTAGAAGTAACACATTCTCTGCATGTTTTGAGATGTCTGTCTTTAACCTTGACAATTTGAGCTCTACTTAGATGTTATTTTAATTTTTAGCTCATTCCTGCACTAATGTTTATGCATACACACAAGGAGATGTAGCTATAGATAGTGCCGGTATTCAGCATTTTCCCTTTTAACTTATGGAAAGCCTTCTTGGGTTATGGAGAGATTATTAGTTCTTTTCTACTCTGTTGTTTTTCTCTTCCACAGACTGGAATCTTAATTCTGCCTCCCCATTGTGGTGACTGTCCCTTCAATTTGCAATCTTTCTAAAATCTTTCAAATTCATTCTTTTACTTGCTCTGTGCAGCTTTTGTCAACCTTTTTATTAATTTTTCTTTAAAATATATGTTGGATATTGAAGGAGGTAGATAAGAGTCACAAAATTAGGCAGTAAGAGAAAATAAATAGCAATAGAAGTAGTGTTCTAGTTTTTCTTTTTCTTGGCAGTCTCTGCTTCAGTCAGTGTGGAGCCTGAGCTGAGTCTAGGATGTATTCTTGCTGCGCTGACCAGAAAGACTAGAAGCTCAGAGACTGCTTTATGATGAAAGCAGGAATATGTCTCTATGGCTTGAACACAGAATGAACTTCATGTTCATCTGTAGGCCTTCCTTGGGCTGTCTCATAAAGATGGTCTCCTCCTAGGATCTACTCTGTTACTCTTTAGTGTTTTATATTGTAGAAGAGATTCTGTCTCTCACCTGAGTAACAATCTAAGAACTAAGGGTGTTCCCAGCTACTTCTTTGCCTCAGCCATATTATAGCTCCTGGTTTGTGTGTTGTTATTTGTCTACTTATAAATGACAAAGTCTGCCAACAGTCTGACTCTGTATTGCTTCTTTTTTTGGGTTGAGGGCAAGAACTCACTCAATTGCCTAAGCAAGCCTGGAGTTCATTAGATAGTTCTAGAGCCAGGTTAGCCCTGAACTCTCAGCAATGCTCATGCCTCAGCCCCCTGAGTCCTGGTGTAATGACTTTATTTATTACTATCAAATTTGCACATATTTGATTTGCTCTGCTTTTCTTCCAGCTCCATAGTTATCCTCAGCACATTTTTTGATGAGAGTGGGTTTGAAGGAAAAGCCAGTCCTCAAGTGCATGTGGAATTAATTGCAAAGGCTCTGAGGAGCCAAAGCAATCCTGACAAAGAACAGAATTAGAGAACTCAGACACACTAATTGCAGACACATTGGAAAGGAGCAACAATGCCTGTGTGGTGCTGACATGTGGACAGATTCATGATTCACGGGGTTAGAATTGAAGAAGACAGGGCAAAGGTGACCTCATTCAAGGACATTCTTGCTCACTACAAATGTGGCAATCAGAACCACAAGGAAATCCTCACTCCACACTCCTCAGGATGGCCTGGGACAGCAAGAGCTGGCATTGACCAGAAAAAATGAGAGTGTGTGTTGCTGGCATGAGAAAGAACACTGAACAGTGTGGTCATTTTGGAAAATCATTTTGCAGCCTGTCAAACATACAACTTTCAGGTTAAGGAGATGCTTGACAATGAAGTGGGTCCGATTCTTACAGAGATCTGAGTTCATTTCTCAGCAGCTCTGCTGGGAGACTCACAACTGTTTGCTAGTCCAGTTTCAGGAGATTGAATGTCCTGTTCTGTCCTCTAAGAATATTTGCACTCATGTGCACATAACCCTTCCCTCTACATACATACATACATACATACACACACATGTACATACATACATACATACATACACATACGTTTAAAAATATTTTCACCATTAAAAAGAAGACAAGGTTCAAGTTTAGCAGTAGAATGATTTGAGTCCTCAATATGTACAAAAGAGATTTGAAAGCATCTATTGTTGAAGATACCTGAACCTTGACTTTGGGTGTGTGCACAGTGGTATTATTCATTAAACCTAAACATTGAAGTGATGCCCAAGCCCATCCACCAATAGATGTGCTAGACATAGAGAATGGGGTACCATTAGAATTGAGACAAAAGTAAAGTTTCAAGGCTTGCTCTAACCCTGAGCAAGCCAGGTAAGTTAAAAGGTCAGACAAAGAGACTTCACTCTTCATGATCCCACATTTTGAAAATCTAGAGCAGGCGCATATGAGGAAGAAAGGTATTTTCCAAGGACCACTGAGGAGGCAAGATAGTGTGTGACATGCAACAGATATGGAGTAGCTTTATGTGGCCATTACATGTTCTGGTTAGTAGCAGTGGTTATACAACATTGTAGATGTAGGGCCAGAAAATGAAAGAGAGAGAGATGCACTTTAAAGTGGTGAATCTATTGTGTCACTGTCCATCCATGCAAATCAAGTTTCATTTAAAGATACAACAAATTCCCAGAAAATAAAAAAGGTCTCAAAGTTTCAAATCACATGTGGTGGTAATGAAAAATTCCACATATGTATCTAGGTGTGTTTGGGCATTAGTGATGTATTTCCTCATTGTAAAGTGGGTTATGAGATAAAATACAGCACAACAATCTTTGTATTTGTGTGTTAAATCACTAACAGCTACTAAGTAAGTGTTCACCTATGGAGACAGGACAATTAAAGACATGATTAGATTAAAATCTAACCTGAATGTCCTTATGAGAGGAAGTACATAGAGGGAGGATGTAAAATGACACACCTGTAGGAGAACACAGTGACGCCTGTGAGCATAGGACCCAACTTCTCCTTCTCTGGATGACAATGTGATGACAGAAGCCTTACCAAGCCAACACAAGGGAAAGATAAACTTAGGCTTCACTCCTCTCTATTACCTTGTAATCTGTGACCTAATCTCTCCCTCCCTGCCTTCCTCCCACCCCCTCCATCCCTCTCTTCCCCTCCCTTTCCCTCCCTCCCTCTCCCTCCTTCCCTCCCTCCGTCCCTGGAAATTGGTTAGGTGGGTGACCAAATCCTGACCTTCAGTTATAAAAACCAAATGGTAAATGAGTCAATGCATCCCTCAAAGTTTTGGCACCAATCAGCATCTTTAAACCAGAAAATCATTCTCCATCACGTCTCTCTTCTACACTCCTTTAGTGACTCCAGAATAATGTTTTCTCTGTTCCCTGTGTGAGACCATCTTCCAGGACAGCACACACCTGGAATAGTGAGGTCTGACTTTCATGAGACTCCCACAGGCAGCTTCACACTGGGGAGAACTTTAGAAGGCCCTTACTGAATTCTGTAGTTTTTGCAGGTAGAACTTTCTCAGATGCAGGTACCTTCTGATTGACTCAACTCCAGCTAGTTCTGTGTGCCAGGATCCTGATTTAAATTTATGAGAAGAGGTAGGTTTTCAGACTTGTTTTACTACAGATGCCTTTGGTTCCAGGGGTGCTGTTTGGGGCTGCAGGATGGTGAGCCTTCTTGGCAATGCATATTTCTATCCAGGTACCAAATTAATATTCATGGATTGGTTTGTTTATAATGAAAATCTCTGAGAATTTGATATTACCCGGAAAGCTTTCTGATCCATCTCTTTCTTTATTGATCAGAACATGCCTGGCTTTCCTCCCCTCCACAGGCCCACAACCTTGTGTCTTCCTTTCTGATTGCTCATTTCTGCACACTATCTGTGATTTGCACCCATCACCCCCATGGTATGGCTTGCTACTCTTGATGTAAAACGCTAATTTATCATAACTTCTTGTCTCTGTGTGTATGTTCTCCAATAGTATTTATAAAAATGTGTGTGTGTTGTATATTCTTTTTCAATTATTCAATTGTATATCCAGCAACAAAGAACAGCAAATGCAGACTCAAGAATGGGGCCGAAAGAGCCTGTGCACAGCAGACAAGATACTGCCATTTTCCTCTTTGGTTAATCAGAATTTACTTTCTCAATTCTCTGCTCATTTTCCTTTCCACTCCTAGGAACTGAGCTTAGAGCTAACCAAACATGAAATGCATCCTGGGCCTTGTGCAAACACAACCCTCCGAGAGCGAGGCTTTCCAGGATCACTGGGGAGGAGAGAAGGGCTGTTTCTGAAACCCTCAGCCTGGATGTTCGACAGTTTTTATCCCACAGGAAAAGGCCTTTTTAAACATAGCTCTGCTGGGTATAAAATGAGCTTCATTTTGAAAGGCAGCCTGCTATTTTTATTCTGTGAATTCTTGGGCTCTCTCTCACTCACTCACTCGCTTGCTTCTCTCTCTCTCTCTCTCTCTCTCTCTCTCTCTCTCTCTCTCTCTCT
>NW_021604633.1:2077879-2080144 GCF_004785775.1 Grammomys surdaster | reverse complement strand
TCTCTCTCTCTCTCTCTCTCTCTCTCTCTCTCTCTCTCTCTCTCTCTTACTACATCAGCTCTCAGGTGCAGGGAAAGCTATGTCTCATAAAAGTGATGTCCCTGTCAGGAGCATGCATGTCATCCAGCCCCCTTAGCTGTCACAGAGCAGATTGCCACATTACCATTAGAATGCAGGACTTCATAGCTGCAGGCAGTAAGTGCAGAGTCCAGAAGCATATGCCCCCAGCACGAGCTTTGAGCTTCTTGCGAAGCTGTAGAGTGGAAAGAAGCCAGCACGGGGCAGTAACTGTGAACTGCTCTGTCTACCCAGGTCTCCAGGTTGTACCATATGTCCTGGTAATTCTCAGTTAAGGGGGCAAGACTCTTTTCCAGCCCAGCAGCAACACAGGCCAAAAAACCTCAAAAATGACTGTGAGACGGAGGTGACAGTGGCCTCAACCTATTTTATTGTGTGACTTGCCTCAGGGAAATTTTTTTCCTCTTTCTTCCTGTAAAAAGTGGACCATCTCTCAGCATCAGTCCACAAAGGTGCAGAAGTAGAAGCTTTTGTTCAGAGACAAGAAAATGACCCCCAGTGCCAGATCTCTAGCTGTTGATACTTAATATTTGTTTCTGGGGTCAGAGAGAATTTCAAAAAAAAATTGAAACTTGTGTCCCTTGCAGTGCCACCCACTGTCTTAAATGCTTATCTTGGTTCCTCCCCCTCCCTCCGTACACACACATACACACACACACACACACACACACACACACATGAGGAGAGGGTGGTTAGGGTTTCAGAGGTTTCAGAAGATGTATCCATGTGGACAGCTCTGGGAGGTTAGAACGAGGCTTTTGCAAGATAAACTTGGGTCAGATTTGTCTGGCTGTAGACTATGGATCTGCATCAGGAAGTCTTTTCAGCTACCATCATGCCCATCCTAGGTAGAGAAGCTAAGAAGACTGTTCTCCAAAGTTCATGACAAGTTAGTTGTAGACATGGTGAATCCCACACAGAAAGAATGCAGCAGGCCAGGGACTGCCCTCCACTTCCATTTCCTATGAAGTGATGCCAGTGTCACCACAGTGGAGAGGTGAATGGATATATTTTAGATCAGTAGCATTCCTCAAATTATTACTCAACTTTTAGGAGGAAAATGAATTCCCGTGTGTTTCGTAGTATGGACATTTGCGTGTTTGTTTGGAGGCAGTCTTCCTTTGTGGCTGTGGCTGGCCTAGAACTTACTACATAGCTCAAGCTAGCCTTGACCTTCTGTAATTCTGGTCTAAACCAATGAGATTACAGACATGAATCACTACAACCTGCTCAAATCCCATGCGAATTAATGTGAATTTCAGGAATACTTAAAATGGTCCTGATGCAAAGTCATTATGTGGCCATTTCTGTACTGTTTCTGAGTATTGAAAACCCCCTCATGGCTTCCTGTTCTATACATACAATTTCGCATTATATACAACGTATATTTTCTACAATTTTATACTTCCTTAAAGTTACAACAAAATTTGCCTGTGTGTTATTCACAGGATTGACCTTGGAATCAGAAAATATTAACAAGGACTGCAGGAAAAGTTAGTGACATTTAACCATCAACCTCTACCCACGACACTGGAGACCCAGCCTAGATTCTCCATCCTGAACAGCAATGGCTTTGTTACAGTATCACAGCTTTGCACTTGATGTTTCCTGCACTGAAGTGTCCTGGGAGTCAGCTTCATGCAGCAGATTGACAGGCGTGTGCTGGCTAGGCTTACATCAACTTCATACAAGCTGGAGTTACCTCAAAAGAGGACACCTCAATTCAGAAAATGCCTCTGTAAGATCCAGCTGTAGAGCATTTTTAAATTAGTGATTAATGAAGGAGGGCCCAGGTCATTGTGGTTGGTGCCATCACTGACTGGTGATCCTGGGTTCTAGAAAAATCTGGCTGAGCAAGCCATGGGGAGCAAGCCACTAAGCAGCATGACTCCACGGCCTCTGCATGAGCTCCCACCTCATTCTGGTTCAGCTCTAGTTCCTGTCCAGTTTGAGTTCCTAGCCTGGCTTTATTCAGTGATGGACTGTGATGTGGATGTGTAAGCCCAATAAACCCTATAAGCGCTTTCCTTCCCAACTTGTTCTTTGATCATGGTGTCTCATCATAGCAGTTGTAACCCTAAGTCAAGGAGAGATCCCTACTCTGAAGGGCTCATTCCATTGATTCCATTAAGTAACAGTAGCTACAGCTCTCTCTCTCTCTCTCTCTCTCTCTCTCTCTCTCTCTCT
>NW_021604633.1:2072644-2077779 GCF_004785775.1 Grammomys surdaster | reverse complement strand
CCCTTCTCCCCCCCCCTCAGCAACCTTTTGCCAAATTTGTGCCTACACTTAGCCATAACCAAGGCTGCCATTAGCAGAGCACCCCTCAAGGAATTAGATGAATGAAGTTGGAATGTTGGAAATATTTATCTACCCAGTTAAGTTCTAGAAGTTTAAAATGCAGCTATTATTGGAAATATAAACACACTTACATGGTAAACACTGAGAGAAACATTTTAGGCAGAGAAGCATTATTTACAAGTCCTCCTCCAACATGGTGGAGGAGACATATGCCAACCAGATGACTTGACACTGGGACTTGAGAAGAAGGGTCAGGCATCCTCCCATCTGCTATGAGCTCACCTCTAGACTTTCATCTAGAAACAGGGATGGGACAGAAATGTGTGGCCACACCCTCTCTGTTTCTCTGTGAGCATTCTCTCTGCATACATCTCTCTGGACCATTCTGTGGTGTCAGTGTAGAAGTAAAGACCTTGTTGGTTGGACCAGCCTGGATTCCCATTCTTCTCTGTGCTTCCTACCTTCTCGTCTGGCCACAATGACTTTGCCGTTTGGCTTTCTATATCTTGGGAATTCAGGTCCAAAACTGACTCAGTGGTGCTCATTGAAGTTTTCTGAGCACCAGTCAATGCAAACAGTGGACAGTGGAGAGCCATGGGATTCAGGTGACAGGTGAAAGGTCACAGTCTTCCTGTGGGTCTTACAGTTCAGTATATCTTTTGGTAGAATTGAATGTATAGGTGTCTGTAATACAGTAAGTGCTAAATGAACTGCCCATTTCTGGTACCTTTCCCTTCTTATCTTTCCCACATACACTTGTGCAGAGTCACCCATGCATTCTCAGGAAGCTTCCAATGGGTTTCCAATTCCCGAGTCCCAGCTTAGGCTATTCAGCCAGGATTCAGATGAGCAGCCACATGTGGAAGTTCTCCTGGGAAATTTGAGTGACTCTGTGCAGCTGCTGAGAAGAGGCTAGGTTTTATGGGACCTCATTTAAATCAAAAGTACATTATGAACTGTGATTCAGAGCTTAGAAGAAGAGGACAGGACAAAGGAAGAGAACCAGTTCTCAGAAAACGAGTAACTAACCACTGGAAACAAGCAGGAATCTGACCAGAAAACCCCTTCCCTTACCCTAGCATCTTAGGATTTTAAAGAGACTCTTGTGACTAGACTTCTAATCCTTGCAATAGAGCTGCCGGTACTGTGATAACCATCTTATAAGATATGTCTCAGAGTGGATGAGGACTTACCCAACTGTACCCTTCAAGGCTTCTACAGCCCAGCCTCCTGACATAACCTGGATGAATATTATTGCAAAAGAGAAATCCTGTGGCCAAAAGGGTTATCAGGTGTGTGTGCTACTCCCTTCCCCAGACCTCACAGAGTGATGAGTGCAACAAACACATGATCATCCACATGAGATCTGCTTTGTTTCCATTCTTTGGATGTGTAAATTACCTGGTGAGAATGTAATAAAAGACATGACAAGGTAAGAAAACTAAAATGTAAACACAGAAATCCTTAAAATACTTTCAGTATAGAAAGAACATCTTGTCACAAGGGAGATTATATATATATATATATATATATATATTTCCTTGTATGTATGCATATATGTGTGTGCATATGTGTGTCTGTGTGTGTATACATATCTGTGTGTGGTTACTCTGTTCCACTCAGTTCCCACTGCACATAATTTTTGGTGTAGACACCTCAGAGTACTCAGGAAAATAAAGAAGGAGAGCCTACCATTTTACCACATGGAGAAACGCAAAGGAGCACTGAGTTCAACAAAATAAGCCAGGCACAGAAATAAAATAATGATGCTGGTGTTTGGAGCAATAATAATAATAATAATAATAATAAAGACTAGAGAGATGGTCCAGTATCCACTATGCTTGCTCTGCAAAGGAATAATAGACAATGGCACCAGCTTTATTCTCCATGTGAGTGCTTGGGCATACATACCCTTATCCTCACATATACCAAGATGCACACTCATACACCACACACACACACACACACACACCTGAATTTATAAAACAAAAATTAAAAGTGGTAGTATCTAGGAATAACATGCATAAACGGGGGCATACGTCTAAAGCACAAACGTTCTGATATGGAGAATCAGCGAGTCTCGAGGTCCACATGTGAGCTGAGTGCTTGACTTACAGTATTCTGTTGAACGGTGAAAGGCTACAGGGTGAATCATACATGCTGCAAGCACATGTGTACAGAGGATAACATGACATGATAGACACTTGAATTTGCTTCACTACAGTGATGACTTTGATACCCGTACGTATATCAGAATCTTATTGTCTTCATCTACAACTTAAATGTACATGAAGAAAGAAGTATTCGGAGTTCCAA
Organism: Grammomys surdaster; assembly: GCF_004785775.1. Lineage (NCBI taxonomy): Eukaryota > Metazoa > Chordata > Mammalia > Rodentia > Muridae > Grammomys > Grammomys surdaster. Next base: position 2,075,403 of record NW_021604633.1, on the reverse strand, counting down.
CAGAAAAGAGGCAGCTTTAAATTTTAGTTAAATTACACTTGAATAGAGCTGTGATTGCTCATAGCTACTGCTTTTGGCCGTTGACCGACTGGAACAAAAGGGGAGTTTTAGACACTCAACTGTAGCCTCTGGATGAGAAAGATGCTAAATCAATCTTCTCGCAATTAAGAACGAATCTCAGCAATTTTTTTTCTCTGTGAGCATTAACACTAAGCCATAGTCTACTCTGCTTCAGAAGCTGATGACTGCATAATATAATATATATATATATATAATTCTCCTCCTCTTCCTCCTCTTCCTCCTCCTGCTGCTCCTCCTCCTCCCCCTCCTCCTCTTCCTCCTCTTCCTCTTCTAATGTTAACGCTGAACTCAAGCCTTTGCAAATACTGAGAGTGCGAAATCACTCTTTCCCTGAGCTACATCTTTCCTTTTTTATTTTTTATTTTTTTTTAAAAAAAACATATGTTCTAAATTAAAACAAAATAGACAAAAGCAATGAAACTTAAAAAGAGGCAAAGAATAATGTTAGTCTGAAATAATATTTGCAAACTGAGAGGAAAACGCTGAGAAGTCACAGTAATAAGAGCAAAAAATATGAATGGAGGGTTCAAAGGAAGAGAAAATCAAACTGAATTGCTAAAACATAAGGCCTAGCTCCTCGGTTGGTAAACGCCAAGTTTCCTTTCTGTTACCCTGACAAACACCATGCCCAAGTACAAGTCGTGGTGGAAAGGGTTTCCTTGGCTTCCAGTTCACAGTCCCAAACTGAGGGAAGTCAGGGCAGACTCTCAAAAGCAGAAGGCACAAAGAAATTCTTCTTGCTTGTTGGTTCTGTTTTGGTTTACTTGAGGTTCATGTAGCTTTCTTATATAGCCTAGGGCCACCTGATTTGGGATGGGGCCATCCACCGTAGGCTGAACCCTTCCAACATCAATAGCTAATCGAAATGATCCCTCACAGACATGGCCACAGGCAAGTCTGATCTGTGAAATTCCTCAATTGGGACTCTTAGATGATTGTCAGCAATGGCAAGTTGACTGCTGAAGCTAACTAGGACTGCATTTTATGTCACCTTAACTGAGATTTTGAGGATAAGAAATGACATCACACTTGACCAGAGCAGACAGACTGATGTGATCCCTAAAGAGACCAGTTTTGAAATGAAATTCTCATCAGCATCCTGTCAACTTTGTTTGCAGAAACTCATTGTAGGATCCATATATATACATATACGTATATGTACATGTACATATACATATATATATATACATATACATACATGTATATATATGTGTGTGTATATATATATATATATATATATATATATATAGAGAGAGAGAGAGAGAGAGAGAGAGGTTTTGTAGTATCTAATAAAACTCACTTATCATAATTCTAAATTCAAAAGCCCAGACAATATTCCTGATTGTCTATAGTCAGCAGCCCCTCTCCATTAGATTATGGTAGATCTGTAGATGTGGATATTGAGATGCTGTAGAAGGACAAGAGAGTTCCAGGTTCTACTGCTAGGGTATCAGCAGAGCCCTGGCCACTAGCTCAATCTTTATGATGTTTATTACCCAGATGCTGGATAAAATGATAAAAAAAGTATACAGGCCTATTTCTTCAGCTATTGAGTAATCCATGGCTTTCTGCTCTGTGGTTTTAGTTACTTCTAGTGAACTGAGTTCCAAAAAGTAAAACAGGAAAATCTAGAGATTAACAACAACTCATATGTTTGAAATAATTTATTTACAATATTTATACCTGAGATTTTTTTTATTTGTTATTATTGGCCTCTTATCATGCCAATTTTATAAGCAACTTGATTGGATGTATGTTTACATCATTCTCTTAGGGACTTCTGGTCTTCACTCTAGCGTTGAGACCCAAAACCCAAGATTGGGATTGACCATACTCATTTTAAGGCTACATAAAGATAAAGGTGTAGACTCCTCTGTGAGGAGAGATCTTGAGTGTCAAAAAGAGAAAAGAGTAGAAAACTTTGTTTTCTTTGATTTTATGCTGTTAGAATGTTAAGCCACGTAAACTTACTACACATATGATAAAAATATATGTTAATTAAAGCTATGTGGTTGAGAGAGTCTACTGAAGAATATGCTTATAAGCAAGGAAAGTTTCCCTTGATTTTCTTTCCTTCCCTTTTCTGATTTGGGGTATGCCTTTTTGTGGTTTTGCCTTTTGTTTGTTTTGGTTTTCTTTTTTCCCCACACTGTGCTAGTGAACAAGCCTAGTGTCTTGCCCTTCCATGGCAACCATCCCACCACTGAACTAAATCCCTAAACTCGGCAATCAGTATCTTCATCACAATCCATGTGAATTCTTCTAGCCAGATGAGCCAGAATGAAATAGAAGCATAACATTCCGTGTAAGCCTGAGCGGAGCACAGAAAATCAGTTTAGTAATAAACAGAACAGTTTCTGGTCACTATAGCCCGGGCTTCCACTCAAACGCTTACCACCTGACCACAAATTTTTACGTTCTCCTTTCTGGAATTGGGTGGCTATATAATGGATTTTGCTGTGCGAGTTCTGAGTTCAAATTTTATCTCTGCCACTCATCAGTAATAGACTAGCCTGAGTCTCAGCCCTAAGACTTGCCAATAATGGCAGAGCATGTCACATGAATTTTACTACTTTTTTTTAAAGACTGTTGTGTCCTGAGAACAGGGCAGGAACACTTGCCTGGTGGTCTTCTCTCTCTCTCTCTCTCTCTCTCTCTCTCTCTCTCTCTCTCTCTCT
>NW_021604633.1:2060099-2072634 GCF_004785775.1 Grammomys surdaster | reverse complement strand
TCTCTCTCTCTCTCTCTCTCTCTCTCTCTCTCTCTCTCTCTCTCTCTCTCTCTCTCTCCCACCTTCCCTTTCTCTTTCCCTCTCCCTCCCACACAGGATGGGTGTGGACAGTACTCTGCACCTCCATCTACCCCACAAACCTCATACTCTCCAAGTACCAGTACCAGTTCCCCACTCCTAACAGATGCACAAGCATTGCATCTTGCATTTTGATTTAAACACAGCATTATTGGACAAAAGCAGTTCGCTGCAGAGCTGAGTAAAGCAGTGAGATGCTGTACAAAGACAGGTTGGTGTCGTCTAGTACCGCCTCCCCAGAAGCCCTCCTGAAGCAGCTGCTTCTGTGTCTCCTTCATGTGCCAAGATCAAATGCCTGTGGCAAAATTCACCACTCTTGATGAAAATGACGTTCTCTATTAGTGATTGTGGAACGCACGTAGGTGAAGGAGCAGGCTGGCTTCTGAGTGGCCTAAATGCACGCTGTTAGGAACTGAAATTGGAGCAATTTGCTGTAATTTAGAGAGAAGAGTGAGTGAATGAATGCACACACTGCAGAAAATTATATATTTTATTTGAAGGTAAGATTGCACATCTCTAATCAAGGCTTAAAATCTGAATTAGGATAAATTGTGCCATAATTATTTTCTTAGAAAAGAACAAAGAAGTTTGTAAGTGCCTAATATTCCCTCTTTGAAGCTTTCAACATGAAGACGCTCACTTTGTGGGAAAAGTGGGGCTTTATCTGCCTCTGCCTCATAAAGACCCCCGAGCTCATTTAGAAGAGACCACGCCTTTGACATTCAAAGCTCCCATGAATGCTCACTCTTCCCAAGTTCCTTCATTTGTTTTCATCTTGCTGACCCTCAAGGCTTTAATTAAGGGAAAAAATTAACACACTGGTGACAATTATGTGCTTGAGTCCAGGAGTGCTCTAGCAATTGTGTGCACACTTGAGGTCCCTCTGTGTGTGTGTGTGTGTGTGTGTGTGTGTGTGTGTATGTGTGCGCACTTCAGTGTGTATTGAGATGCAGGTAGATGAGATGGACAAAGGAAGAATATTAAGTAGACGTGGAATAGTGGAATGTTTGGTTCTTTAATGCTTAAGGCTTTTAAAACTTATTTTGTTCATTAGGAAAAGAGCTGTTTTTGATACTAGAAAGGAATTGTGCAATTCTCTCTCCCTCACAGGTAAGTAGAAGATATTCCTCTTTTCCCCCTTCTTTATCAAACTTTCCCAAATGTTTGCATCTAGCTCCTTCTTATTTTGCTGGCAAATGAGAGTCCCTCAGTATGAAACATAAAAGCATGTCACCCTCATTCCTCACACAGGAGATCCATTCTTTCTGAACCTCCTGCTTTGAAGCAGTCACAGAAGGCTCACACATCGGGCTCAGCAGATGATCAGGAATGAGACACACTGCAGTATCAGGATACATCCATGGCTGAGACTCAGAAGCTAGTGTTATTTCCTCTTCCATCTTTGATCAGGTCACCAGGAAGCTGAAAGGAGCTGCTTTTAATGTCTTTCATGAGCGTTACCCATATATTTGAGACACAAATGGTAGGAGAGCCCATACTTCTAAATTAGGTTTCAATTTAGGTTTGAGCACAATGAATTCAACACCCTAAAAACAGTTACAACACAGTAATGATAGTCAGGGCAGACACCAATATGGACCTCTGGTCAACACTCCCAGGCTGTTTATCAGCATATGCAACCCTTACAGTCTAATATGGCTGTGTTAGGACTGTGGTGGTCACATCACAAATGGGGACATTGGGGACCTGAAGGCTCAGAGTCTGCCATAGTCAAACAGCTGTTGGCTGGTGAGACAGGTTTTATACTGAATGCAGCATCAGACTCTAGACTTTCTACATCACTGTCCTGAGGCTCAGATCACATCTAGAGGAAGTAGCAAGAAAACTAGGAAGCGGAGGCAAGCCTTAATCAATGCAAGACCTTTGCTAGCCTGTTTTCCAAATGTGCAACTCCTTAGCTAGCCTGTTCTTCAATGTGCAAGCCCTTCACTAGCCCATTCTCCAAGGCAGTGTTTCTGCTTACAAAGTGTTTGAATTTTCCAAGAGCTGCCTCATCAGCAGCAATAAAAACATCATGAGCACTTTCTAATGATCAGCTGTTAGCTCAAAATCAAAGCAAACATACCTGATCAAAGAAAATCCAGTACTGAGTAATTGGATGCAGGGCAGTTAATCTTTGCAAAGCAGCCAGTCCCTCTCCCTCTTCCTGAAAAATTTCAAGCGGTCTCCAGCAGTTAAAGAGAAACATTCAGTGACAACAAGACACATGCCAGGTCCCTTTCGAACCTTACCCTCCTGCATGTCCTAGAAAAACTTCAGTTCCCATTGTTATCCATGGTAGAAAGGGCAGTGGAAGTCCACTGAGAGGTGCTTCTAAGGCATGACTGAGTTGGCATTTTCTGCAAGCTTTCCTGTGGAGGTGACTAATACAGTCCTTATTGCTATTAAATACTATCTGTACATTCCTTTTTATTAATTGGAAAATATGTGCTACTATTCTCATATGCACAAAGCAGTTTAAAATGTCTAAATAACAACTATATTTTAAAGAGGCCATTCAGGGTATAAAATTATATAGGGCTGTAGTGGTTTGAACAGGAATGGCACCCACAGACTCATGTGTTTAAATGTTTGGCCTTAGAGAGTGGCACTATTAGAAGGTGTGGCCTTTTTGAAGTAGGTGTGGCCTTGTTGAAGTAGGTGTGGCCTTGATGGAGTTGGTGTGGTCTTGTTGGTGAAGTGCATCACTCTGTAGGCAGGCTTTGAGGTCTTACATATGCTCAAGCTCCACTTGGTGTAGAATCCAGTTTCTTTCCGGCTACTGTCAGATCAAGATGTTGAGCTCTCAGCTCCTTCTTCAGCACCATGTCTGCTCGGATTTTGCCATGCTTCCCACTGTGATGATAATGGACTAAATCTCTGAACCTGTAAGCCAGCCCCAATTAAATGTTTTCACTTATAAGAGTTTCCTTGATCATGGGGTCTCTTTACAGAAATAAAACCCTAGCTAAGATAATGGTTTAATGATACTATATGTTATGTATAATATATCAAGTATCTTTGCTATCTAATTTGACTAATAGCTTAGTTTTAAAGTTATTTATTGCATGCATTCTGTGTGTGTGTGTGTGTGTGTGTGTGTGTGTGTGTGAATGCATATGCATATACATCTTTGAGTGTGCTTTGGCATGTGTGTGGCTGTCGGGACATCTTGGAAGAGTTAGGTCTACCTCCTTCCACCATGCAGGTCCTAGGGGTCAAATTGAGGTCATTAGGCTTGGTGGCAAGCAAATTTACCCACTGATCCTTCTTGCTGGCCCTTGTTTCATTTCTATCTTACAAATTCTTGTCTCCAGGGCTTCATGGCAGATATTTATACTTTATATTTCCTCTGCTAGGGATGGAGCTGAGGGCCCCATGGGGCTCTTTTCTTATTGTGACGGTTATTCATATCTCATCTCATTTAACAGAGTTACATTCTTTATATACATGACTATTCAAAAATAATAGCCTACTTTCTACAAAACACTGGTTAGCAATCATGTTTTAGTATAAATTATATTTTTAGAAAATTATATTTCTAAACAATATTTCAAAATAGTATCCATAAAGTAAAAAATATCTAAGATATCCTACGGTCTCTCTCCAAAATCCCTGGCAGTGAAATTGAATCTACTAAAGATGGAAAGAGCCTAACTCCATTTTGTCAACCTCTCCTTCCTCTAGCTTATAGATAATGCCGAAAGAATTCGACCATTGTCAGGAACAGTTCTAGAAACAGGAAAAATCAGCCAATCGTTTGCTTTGTTAATGGTGTTATTTAAGGTGAATTCCTTTCACCAATAAATTGAGAGCAGATCAGGTGGCTAGCCCCAGATGTAGTCATACACTAAAGCCCAGATCATCTAGGAGTCTTTAAAATAGGCCCAGGCTACTCTTACATTCTTATAACACTGATTGCAGAGAATGATACACTTACACAGGCATACACATGAATGCATTCTGTGGCCAAACACATGTTTTCAGCTTCCCAACACTTTCTAATTCTTAAAAATTGCCAATGTTTAAAAGTAAATAGGAATTAGATTTCTCTTTTGGCATCATACAATGATCACTCACTTAGTATCTTCATTTCTCTGAAACCGTTAAAGGGAAGTATCTCCTATTTCGCCTGTAGCTCCAGAAGCACTATAGGAAGTTATCTTAATTATGTGTGTGTTAGATTAAAATATTTTTGTGTATTTCATTGTATGGTTAAATAACTGACATTCAAATAAATTAAAACAATAACCCTAAGAAATAAATATTTTCATATGATTTCTTTCCATCATTTTTCTCTTCAAACTCATGACTCATGGCCACTATACAATCTTTATTTCTGTTTTAAATGGAGTACTATGTTATATCTAACACTTAAAGAGATTTATTTATAAATAAAGAGGTTTATTTTATTTTTTTAAACAGTGTCTCTCTGTGTGTCTGTAAGTATATGTACAGTATGTGTGCAGTACTAGCAGAGACCAGAAGAGAACAACAGTTCCTCAGAGCTGGAGCTATAGACAACTGTAAGTCCCACAACATGGGTACTGGAACTTGAACACGGATCCTATGCAAAAGAAGTATGTGATCATAGTCTCTGGGCCATCTCTCCAGTCCCTGTTATGCATACTTCTGTATCAACAGAAGTTTCCTGTGATAAATTTCATGTCTGAATGAATATCATACTTTGCTCCACCATTGAGATATTCTAGTGTGATGTCCAAATAAGAGCATAAGCTATGAACTTAAAAAATCAGAAAGATTGGTAGCATCTAATGATGGCTTAGTTTTGGGGTGACAGGAAATCTAGAGTAGCCCCAGGTCTACCTCAATAGGCCAAATGCCCCTAGAGAAAGGGGCATTTTCAAAGGTTATAAAGCCAGCAGAAAACTTGAATCAGATTTAGAAAGGTGAAAACAGATGGATTCCTGGGGCTCACAAACCAGCAAGCCTGATCTACTAAGAGTGTTCCAACCCAATGTGGTAGCATGGCTCTTGGGAAATGACATTCAGAGTTTATCTCTGGTGTATATGCTCTTGATGAGAAAGCAAGCAATGAATGACAGCTTCACAGAGGTGAGGCCTATTGTTATAGAATGAAAATGAACATGACCCAATGGGACAGAAACAAGATCAAACACCAGGGAGCATGGAAATATAGCTTAGGTCTCAAAAGCCCCAAAGATGGGCATGGAACTCTAGACTTGCCTTAGAGGTAGCTTCCTCCTCCAAATTCCCTGTGCCCAGAAGTCTCTATCACCTTGCCCAACACCTAGTCCTTTGTATCCACACTTCTCTTCCACGAGGGCGATGTTCATTAGTTTTTTCATTGCTCACTCTTAAACATGAAACAGCCTTCTGACCAAGAGTTAACAGCTCCCCAAAACATATCCATCTTGCCTATAGTGCACAATTATTTTTTTCAGACCTCTAGACTCTCTTATTAGTAATGTTCTTTTCTACATGGCTCTTGAGTTTCCCAGACTAGATGACAAATGACCATGCACACAACCTATGCTCAGATGGAACTCCTATAAAACACAGGTGGTGATGGCAGCTGCACTTCATGAGGCTGTGATGAAGACAATGTAAAATGTAGCTATGTGTTCACAAATTGTGACTATCTGCTCTGTGAATTACAGGGACAGGGTATGACATAAACTATAACACTACAATCAGAAACATCCTTGGTTTCTGGAAAGCAAACACATGCACACACATGGGCTATAATATTCCAAGAGTGAAGAAGAGACTTTTATTAGTGTGGCTAAACTCACTTTTCACTGTCAAATTAAGATATCTGTTTATTTGATCTAACCTTTTCTATACTAACTTTAAGAACAGAATTTCAATGCTTGGATTAGGGTCCTATCCACCAGCTTGTTCACTAGAACGCAGAATGTGACTTTGGAAATAGCATCTTAGTACATGTTTCCACTTAACACAAAGCTGCAGATAGTAGATTTATGGCAGACTTTATATCCAGGGGTGGATGGCCTTACGAGAAAGCTATTTCACAGACTATCAGGAAAGATCGATAACCTGAACCAGAGAGGGAGAAACCTGTGAGTCAGTGTGTGAGTGGAGAACTGCAGTTCTATAAATACTGGAGTTTCTTCCTTCACTACATTCTTCCTGGAGGCTGAGGATCATCATCACTTGGATGTCAAATGATAAGGAATTATGATTCTGTTTTATTTTTAAGCCCATGCACACGTGGATACCTTCAGCAGAGATAAACCCTGGATGTCACTTCTCAGAAGTCATGTTACCACATTGGGTTGGAACACGCTTAGTAGACCAGGCTAACCACTTGGAGAATCCCAGGGATCCAGCTGTTTTCATCTTCCTAACTGAGGGGTGACAAGTATGTGCTATTTTATATATGTTCAAAAGATGTAATCCAGGTCCCCATGATTCAACAGTAAGGATTTTACCAATGGAACTGTCTCCCAACTTTTAAATCAAATTTTAATTTAAGAAACTACCAACTTTCCATCGTGATCACACTGAAACAGTAACCAGAATTCTGCCTATTTTTGTACCATTCTATCGAGCATGCTATTAATCCTGTGGCCTCCTGAAGAAACATTCTCCTATAAGCTCTGCTTTCCTCCTGCAGAGGACAATGGTGTATCTGGTCTTTATTATTTTGTGGGTTCTTTTTGCCACCCTTTATACCCCTGGTTTCACCCCCTATCACTAGACAGAAGAGAAAGAAGGATTGAAAGGAGAGAGATCTAATTTCTTTTTTTCTTTTGTTTCTACTTTGAGAACTACTAACAAAGTGCAACCAGTAGCCCCCTGTCCCCAATGACCAACAACTACCAACCCTTCCTCTTGGGGCCTTAGAATTTGTATACGCTCTGAAAGGTTCCCAGAATTCCAAATGTCACATAGTCACAGAAACTATCTGCAGCTGGCAAAACCATGTTTCTGCTAGAGCATGAGGTAAATCATAGCCAACAGCTGGAGGACAGTCCAAAGCAGCTCCATATCCCCATACCTAGGATTAAAGTGAAAACATTCTTATAATATTTCTGTATTTATCAAAGAAACAAAAATTCCAAAATTGTCACCGCACATTGGAGCAGTTACATACAGGACTTTGACATGACTTTGACCAAGAGAATCTAACGGCAACGAAATAAGAGGCTGGGAACCAGAGCTTGACGTCAAGCACTTCTTGTGTCTCCCCTTCGTCTTCTGAAGAGAGATGAAGGCTATCCTTCATGGGAATAGTGTTCTCCTAGGGAGGCTACCACCCCCTAAAGCACAAAGCCCACTTTCATATCCAACTTTGCAAACTGAGGGCGTGAGACAATGACTCCTCTCCACAGAGTCATATTTTCATTTTTATGATGGCATCAGGCATTTGGCAACAGATGAAAATCTCACAGAGCTATTACCATTCTTCATGGTTAATTATCATGTAAATTAAAAAAAATGGAGGGATAAAACTTATGTCCAGCTTTCCTCAGTTCCTGTCTCTGTTGCAAAAAAGGCCTTCCTTCCACAGCTCACCTCCACCTGCATTCCACCAAGCCACTCCCTTTTTGCACTTTATACAAGCTGTTCCAACCTGCTGGTGTCCCTCCTGGCTCTCTGCTGGCAAACCCTCTGAGTTCTTTGAACTGAGTTTCTGCGTAGCCCCTGCTGTGAGGTTCCCCTTGTGTCCAGAGGTCACCCTCTGAACTCCAGCAGCCTCTCCTCATTTCTCATCATTCTGCATATCAAAGAGACTCCGTGATAACTTAGCATGACATTCATAGTTTGTTCTTTCTGTGAACCATGAGCCCCAAAGGAAGTAATATTTGACACCATTGCTAGAAAGCTCTTCCAAGGTTAGAATAGTGTTTAGCATGTGGAACACCTTCAAAAGCAGCTTATGGACAGATGAATAGGGAAAGTTCTGAGATCAACTGGTAATGTTAAGAAAATATTCCACCCAGCAGTTAAAAGGTGACTTGTGATCCCTTGGCGATGTTTGGGCAGATCGAATGCCCCGAGAAAGCAGATAGTATTTTAGCATGTCTTTGAAGACTGCTCTGCATCTCCTGGATATTAAGAAATAAAAAGTATTTAACTCCTGAACTATAATGGTTTTAAAATTTTATTCACTTGTTTTATTTATTAGAGACCAACTTTCTCTATGGAGTCAGACTGACCTTGAACTCCCAAACTGCTGCGATTACAGACATACTTCACCATGCCCAGTTGCAACAAACAGGGTTTAGGGATACAGCTCAGCAGTAAGTAGAGTACTTGCCTAGCATCCATAAGATCATGTCGTCCATCCCGAGCATCACAGAATTAAAGATACAGAAATAAACACAGGCTTATGCCTCTAGTAACATATTTTATAGACTTCAATCATAGCTTTACTGGGATATCAACATAAGCTAGATATTTTAGTTTGAAACAAGCCTACACAGTAATCTTGCTGTTTAAAAAATTAGTCCCTGCTACATCCTATTTCTGTTGTGTACCAGGCACTTTCCACGAGGTAGAATACTGAGGAATAAAGTTGTCCAAACTCTATTACTGCATTGAGCTTTCACACTAGTCAGCAAACAGGAACAGCAGTGTGTGTAGATGCACACATTTCATTACCCATCAGTTGATGGACACCTGAGGTGCTTTACTTTCTTGGCTTTTGTAAACAGAACACAGTGAACACTGCATGGAGAACATTTCTGGGGTAAGATATAGAGTCCTTCACATAAATGGAGCGGTTCCTTAGATGGTGATGGTTTGAATGAGAATGGCTCCCATAGACCCCTGTGTTTAAATGCCTTGGTCCTTGATTGGTGAAACAGTTTGGGAAGCATTAGGGGATGAGGCTTTGGTGGAGGAGGTTTGTTCCTGGGAGAGGATTTTTGAGGTTTCAAAAGATTCCTGTGACCTTCAGTTCTCTCTGCCTCCTGCTTGGGGATCAAAATAGTGGGCTCTCAGCTGTTCTTTTGACTCTTCATCATGGACTCTAACCCTTTCAAACTGTAAGCCAAATTAAAGGCTTTCTTCTCTGCACTGCCATGCTGTAGTGTTCTATCACAGCAATAGGAAATAAGTGAAACACAGAGGTGATATGGTAGATCTATTTTCAGCTTTTACAGAATTCTCGGTGCTGATTTCCACTGTGGCTATGCCGATCTGCTGCTCTACCGCCAATGGATAAGAGTCCTCTTTTCTCCACATCATCATTAGAATTTGGTGTCATCTGTCTGTGGGGTCCCAGTTACAAGTGGAACATCTACAACACAACTGAGGCTCAGGAAAAGTCCAGGAAGAGAAGCCAGAAAGACTATAAGAGCCAGAGGACTGGGAGGATACCTGCTGTCAGAGTGTTTTCTGGACATCCTGCTGTTGTACCCTTAAAAGCTCAGCAGTCTGCCTACCTGCACATGATGAGCATGAAGACAGCACCGGCTGATATGCAAAGTAGATGGGGGAAAACTTCAAAGCACCTGACTCCTAATAAAGATCTATAGGGAATCAATGCTACTGAAAGAGGGAGTTTTCTGAAGAGTTTTCTTCAGGAACGAGACTATCCAGTCCTAAGTGGCCAGCCCTAAACACATGAATGTAGATAAAGTCATCACTAATTGACTCAGTAGTGTTTCTGTGTGTGTCTGTGTGTGTGTGTGTGTGTGTGTGTGTGTGTGTGTGTAACAAATAGCATAGACTTGCAGGACATAAAGCTCTTTCTTTTCACTCTTTCATTTCATCTCCCAAGGTCATTGGTTGAAACTGCTAGGACAGTTCCTCTTGGTGGAATATTTGTAGGGGTGGGCTTGATAGGAATAGCTTCAAGGAATGTAAAAAGAGGTCAGAAAGCTGAACAAGGTAGATATAAGCCTGAGTGTGGCACACACATATTTTTCAGTACTTCAGAGCAGGGCTGAGCACACGGCAGCCACCAGAGCCTGGGGTACCACAGAGAGATATGTCTGTGTGTGACACTAGTGGGATAAACAGGATCAAGGCACAGAGTGAGCAATATAGAAATCAGTCTACAACAGAAGTGCACCTGCAGGTTGGGCAACAGAGCATGGGATCCTATGATTGGTCCGTGGAATAATTTCTACTATGGTTTTTCCCACCTCCATTCCATCCAATTTCTCCTGAGAACCAACAGCATCAGGTGAAATTGAATAACATATTGTCTGTCCTCATCTCTTAACGCTGTTGACTTGGTTGATTACATCCTCCTGAAAATCAATTTTGCCCTCAGCTTCTGTGACAATCCTTTCGTCGTTTTCTTTTAATTCCCTGCCCACTGTTTCTTTAATGATTGATCTCATCTACAAGCTCTAATTTTGGAAGATCCCAGGCTTTCATTTTCATTTTTGTCTACATGTCAGGAAGAGCTCAGTCAATGTCCTGAAGCCTCACACATGGACTGATAAACCATAAATTAGTGTCTTTATCTGGAATACATCTCAATATTCCAGACATGTGAAAGCAATTGCCCTCTTCATCTTCCACACAGGGCTCAGGTCAAGGATACTAAAACACAGATTTTTATGTTTATTTTGAACTTCGAAATTTATTTGCTGTAATAAACAACAGCAATCCTGTCCCCTCAAAGAGCAAGGACCAACCAATTAAAAAATAAAGTAAAACTTTATGCTTCCGTGTCTCAGTAGTTGGCATCAATGTTTTGCAACAGCACAGGCAGGCTACGCACAGCTGGCTTTATTTTGGTTACCATCCATATGCAGTTCAGTATCAGCACAAATGGTGAAGAGTTTGAGGAAACTTGAAGAACTCTATAAAGGCACTGTGTGCTGTGGGTCATCAAATTCTGTTGTGTGACCGACTGTTTGAGTCTGCTTTATTAAATATACTGGATCTGTATTGAGTACCTTAAGTAGATAGAACTATTATATTTGTTTCACTGCAGAGAATACAGTTAATGATCACCTCAGCATGTCAAAATTCTAAATAGTAACAATCAGGTAAAAATACAGTAAAGGTTCACTTCAAACAACTTCGGTCACAAATTCTTCTTCATATTCTATTTACTTTGGCAGATACGCTGGCAAAAGAAACTTAAGAAAGCTATTTCTTCTTTCATTTTTTCTTCCTCTTTCCTTTTATCCCCTCTCCTCTTGCTTCCTCTTCATACCCCTTTCCCTTCTCAATCCTCCTTTTCTTTCTCTTCCTCCCCCCTCCTCCTCTTTTTCTTCTTAGTTGTCACCATCATCTTCTTCTTAATTCCAGATTGCTGCCCATTACTAAAAAGTCAAGGCAGAAATATAAATTGTCAAATCCACAGTCAAGAGAAGAGAGATAATGAATCATAACCATTGCTTCCTGCCTACTCTAAACTAGCTTTCTCCTCTCTTTCAAACTTCAGGATTGCACGCTTTGGGAATGGTGTTGCTCACAATGGGCTGTGTTTTCCTATGCTGGTTAACAATCAATGCAACCCCTTACAGACATGTCCACAGATCAATCTAAACTAGGCAAGTCTTAATTAAGACTCTTTTCTCTCAAATCTGTAGTCCAATACAATTGGGTAAAAGGTTAAAAAGGGAATAATAATGGTATCATCTTCAATAATAACAGAATCAAAATTTTACCCCCAAATAATCAGGCACTGTAGAATATGTGTTCCATATAATATCATTGTTCAAACTGCATCATCATAGGAAAGATAAGTAAAAATTGAATACAATACATAAAATTACCTAAGAGTAGAGGTCGTAGAGCTGGCTGAATTTGCAAACTGTTTGCAAGCCAGAATGCAGAGCTCCATTAGATCCCTGACACACATAAACAGCCTGGTGCCATGGCACATGCCTGTAGTCCCAGCACTGACATGATAAGAGACAGACGCTTCCCTGGTACTGACTGACCACCCAGAATAGACAATAGGTGAGTTCAAGTTCAGTGCGGGACAGTATCTCAATGACTAAGGTGCAGAGCAATTGAGAAAAACATTTGTTGTTAACCTCTGGCTTACACGAATGCATATTCACTGACACCTTCTCCCCCGCCCCCCGAACTACACACACACACACACACACACACACACACACACACACACGCACAAATAGGCATCACCACATGAGTGGCCAAAGCACTGTGTTCTCAGAGAAAACACAGCTTTTGAATATTTTAAGTGATTTCTCTGTGATCTGAGTGGATATCAGTAAAGGAGATGCTTCCATGGATATTGTTTTGTGCTGTATTAATCAAATTAAACACTAAGATATCTGCCGTCATTTCCCCTCACACACTGTTATTCAGATCAGCCCATCTCACCTGTACAGGAACAACATGATGGTGTCAGGAAAACACTCAGTGTGAGCTCTCCCAGTACAGGATAAACAACACTCCGGGTAGATAAATGACCACATAAGGACCTTGCTTTCTTTCTCTTTCCTTCTTTCTTTCTTTCTTTCTTTCTTTCTTTCTTTCTTTCTTTCTTTCTTTCTTTCTCCTTCCT
>NW_021604633.1:2014368-2059699 GCF_004785775.1 Grammomys surdaster | reverse complement strand
TTCCTTTCTTTCTTTCTTTCTTTCTTTCTTTCTTTCTTTCTTTCTTTCTTTCTTTCTTTCTTCCTTTCTTTTCTTAAAGCATTTTCCTGGTAAGGATAACTGTCTTGTTTCTTTTCTTTACTTAGTTTTCAATTACAAATTTCCTAATCTACTCTTGGTTGTCATACAATCTGTCTGTTCATTATCACTTTAAAACATACTATCAAAGTTCTTTTACAAGTCTTAAAATATAATCACCACCATCATCACCATCATCATCACCATCATCATCATCATCACCATCATCATCATTTGTATTCTAGAGACCTGGCTTTGCAAGTTTCTGAACTATCAACTAAAACCAGTCTCCTTAAATGTAAATATTTTGTTTTCCTTTAGTAACTAATATAATTTCCTCTTGTGACCATATTATATCAATTTCTCAATGGTATGGTTTTGTTGAACGGCTCATTTATTAAGTTGGGCTTACAATGAAGCCTTAAGTCCTGCTATTCTTCCTGTTATGAAAACTGTCTTGTACTCTATTATTGATTTTCTTACTGCTGCACCCAGCACTGTCTTCATCACTCCTTTCAGACATTCCTTTAAGATACCAAACCCACGGGCAGTGAGTTTTCATATCCTTTCTCCCTTGTTTTCATTTGTAAAGGCCTCCTCATTGTAAGTCACGATGTTAACTTTTTAAAAAAATCTTTTGAATAATTCATTTTGATTGTGAGACTAATTTCCAAGAACAATAATTTTTTATTCTGTAGGAGGATTAAGTCAATCGTTACATTTCCCTCCTCTTAATGAACCCTGCCAACTTCTCATACCCTAGAGTCATGTGTGCGGGAAGCCTCAGCTGAAGAGTTGTGTAGAACAGATTTGTCTTTGGGGGATTATCTTGATTGTTCATTTATATTAGGATGCAGCCCCCTATGAGTGGTTAGTTGGTTCTGGACAGAATAAGAGAGCTAAGTATACCTGAACCTGCAAGCAAGGCAGCACACAGTGTCCCTCCACTATTTCTGCTACAATTGCTACCTGAGCTCTTGCCTTGATTTCCCTCAATGACAGACTGTGAGTGACCTGGAAATATAAGCCAAATAATCCTGTTCCTCCCTCGAGTTGCTTTTGGTCAGAGGATTTTTCACAGCAACATCAATAAAACTAGAACATCCCTAACTTTCAGAAGTTTGACACTTTGTCTCCTTCCTTAGCTTTATCTGCGCTATATGCACATGAATTATCCTCTAATGTGTTTTAGAAGAACCAGGGCTCGTTATGTGTTTTGGGCTCATCATCTTTACCTGAAATTCTCTCAAGAAATTAAAAAAAGTTCTGATATGCCATACATATCTTGTAACATCAGTTGTCTCAATTATTATTGAATTTAGTAAGCTTTATATGTCCAGTATAAATATATACTCTTACAGACTGTAAAATACAGTGATGTCTGTAACAATGAAACTTAGCCAGAGTAACTAATATTACCTATAGCAGTAACTCTAGATTTTCAATATGAAGAGAAAAAAATGTAAATGGGTTATAATCTGAGCAGTCTCTCATCCAGAAAATTTGAAAATGCCTCATAAAAACACAACACATTGAATCAGTCAATAAAAGGTTTACTAACTAATAAAGCAAGTAATTACCCACTTCCATCACCCACTGACATTTTGCACCAAAAGAGAAAATTTTCTGGCATAAAAACGATGGTTAATAGGACTGGAAAGTTGACTCAGAGGTAAAAAGCACTGACTGCTCTAGCAGAGGACTCAGGTTCAACTTCCAGCACCAGCATGGCAGCTCACAACCATCCTTAACTCCATTCTCAGGGGATGCCTTATTCTGGCCTTCTTGGTCATTTCGTGCATAGAGTACACATAATTACTTTTTGGCAACTATTCATACATATAAAATAAAAAATAAATAAAGTCTCGGTTAAAAGAAATAAAATATCAATTCAACTGATTGAAAAGACTATCAGCTCTGTAAGATGTCCCTAAATAAACAAGGTTCCAGTCCTTTATTTATAAAATACGGAACAAGATTTTCTTCTCTAAGGAAGGGTTGTTGTCTCTTTTACAACATGTTTGGTTAAATATCTTGCTCTCTGGGAATGGAAACTGCATCATGTGAATCCTGTGTGGTGTGCAGGATTGTATTTTAGAGTGCTCTTAGTTTGGCTGCTTTCCAAGTCAAACTCGCAGTGCATTATGGGAGACTGTGGCCTCTTATATTCAGCTGAGTTTCCTACAGTGTGAGACCCACTTGCGGTGGTTTTCTCTGTGTCAGAACCAATATTCTTACATGACATCTATATCTGCCTTCTCCGAGGTCCCACACTAAGGCCAAAAATGAATACTAATGAAGCATTGTGATGCTAATGATTTATGAAGAACAATTACAGTAACTGAGAGAGTAGTTGGTAAGACTTATCCATTGACACCTAGACACTTCATCCTGAACTGAGGTGCAGACACTCCTTAGCATCATATGCTGAGGAGACATGTCCATTTTGTCTTTATGACTGAAATGTCTTAGCTAATAAAATTCATTAGTATTTTTACATATATCTTTAGGTAAAATACATATATCTTTACAGCTTACTAAACCCAATTTTAAATTTGAGAATCTTTTCTAAACATTTCTAATTCTTTGTATGGATTAATATTTATTAACCTATTTTTGTAGGAATCCTCTAAAGAGAAAATTCATATAGAGGGGACATTCACTGTCTTAAAAAATTAGGTTGAAATACTCTGTATTTTCAAAGGACTATTTTACTCATTTTGATGACTTGATCACACTTGTGGACTTACAATGTCCTTGTTTTATCCTGTGACTCAGATAGTTCTTTCACTTTCCTGGGGATAGCATCACTGTCACTGAGATTATGGACCCTTAAACACCGTCACATGGCTGACGCAGGCTTAGACAAGTGACAGATAATAGAAATTGAAAACCAGAAAATGGTGGGAAAGTTCGAATTCTTCAAATAGCCAAAGATTCCATTTTAAAACTGAAAATAAAAGGGTCCTTTGGACTCTAGATGGATTTTTCTCAAATCACAAGCATCACAGAGCACCTGAGCATCAAGCACACAGAGGGCAGACATCCAACTCGGAAGGTGCAGCTATAGACGTGCATGCTTAGAAGCCAACACAGATCGATGGTATTCTGCTGTCAGCCACATCCTGAAACGGCAGAATATGAAAATCTCAAACCTGAAATCACTGGCATTTAACCCCCTACCCCAAACACTACAATCATGAAAGAATAAAACTCAAAATGTCAGAATCCAGAAAGCCAAAATAACAACATTTATGATTCCCATTATAGGAAAAAACTGCATAAGAAAGGCAGAAAATTGACTGCTAGACACAGGATTGGCCACACAAAACTGAAGTTTAAAATCTTTCCCAGCATGGAGGTAGGGGGCAAGAGGTTTGGTAGTTGAAAGCCAGACTCAGCTACATAGTGAGTTCAAGACCAACCTGTTAAATGTGTTAATCATTTAATTTTCAGATCTGCATTAAGCATGGCTGTGTTCTTGCGTGATGCCTAGACAGAGATAAAGACACACACACACACACACACACACACACATCGAGACAAAGAGAGTCGGGGTGAGGGGAGTGCTTAAAAGAAAGCCACTTAAGAATTTCCTTTAACAAATAGACTGATTTTCTTCTCATTTTCTTTCTTAATATTAAATTCTGATTTCTGCAATCTATACATTTTTTTCTTCTGGGTATTTTAATTAGGTAGTAGGGCTTAAAAATAGGTCTCCAGTATACAGAGGAAGCTGCAGTGGTTTTTAATTTATAGGGGACAGCTGGTAGGTTTCTGATTTGAGGAGATTTTTTTCCCTTTAATTCTGTCATCTGAACTTTGCTTGGTTATGCTGCAAATTAGCAGCTATTCATTCTTTAATGAACATGGGTTCATGTAAATTTCAACTATGAATAGGCAATCAGGACTTCTTTGGGCATAATGGGTTATTTACCAGGCTTCCATTTCAATTTTGAACCCTCTGAGTCTTTAAACACCATCCTATATAATTTTGTGGCCATCTAATTACGTATGTATATATTTACCATATAGATATTGCCTTTGTGCCGGTAGCCACTCCAAATTGCTTTATTAAAATAATGGCAAAGGGCTGCCTCTACCTGAAGTGCAGCTCTTACATCAGCCCAATGCAGCTTCAGAGCATGGTTGGAAGTCTGTGAGCAGTCCTGTGATGGGCTCTGGTAGAAACTGGATATCCTGCTTCAGGGCTCTGATAGGTCCTGCCATTTACAACTCTGGACATTTCATTTTTCTTTTCACTCCTGCGTTAAAGTTTTAATTCAAGAACAATTGTCTATTTGTGGGTTGTTTCTTGATAAGCTTTATACCCACAGCCACTGGCCTGAGTTGAGCCTACCATACAGAAGGCATCTCATTACATTTGACTGCTTCTTGTCAGAAAATAGCCAGCTGCCAAGCTGTTCAAGTGGGTTCCCTGAGATCAGAACCACTACAGTAATGACATCATCAACTCACTGTCTTCCTTCCAGCCCCATCCACCCACTCTCTGTTCCTGGTCATTTCTCTCTAGATGTGGGGCAGGCTCAACAAGATTCATAAAGAATAAATGAAGGTTTAGGAAAGGTTCATTTTATTTGTTGGGGGCACTAAGATATGAACATTCAGTGGTCTGTTGAGTCTAAGTGCTAAGTCAAAGTCATCTATTTATGAACATATTCTCCTCTTTTTGCACATTCCCATGTGGTCATGCATGATGTCAGTACCGGTACTCAGACCTGGAAACACTCACCATTATTAAAGCCCACACTTCTGCCTGTGCAGTAAGGGCCAGAACCTGTCTGTAACAGTACAGAGCCGGTGTCTGGGCCTTCAAAGTGTCAAGGTCTCTCTTGAAAAGTTCACAGACCCAAAGGACAGTCAATACAGGCCATAAGACAGAACCAAGAACATAGCCTGGCATCCTCCCATGCAAAGGTCACCTGCTAGGCAACCTCTGACCCTATTGGCTCCTTAGTTTCCTGTTGTGACACACCTAGTACCCAAAAGACTCTAACTCTCAACAACACCCAAAGCATGGTGGAATCTAACCTCACTTATGTCTTCAAACTTTTGTTGAAAGGCAACACAGTGGCTTAACCGTCTCTTAGGCTGCCCCAGCCTCCTTTCTACAAAACCTTCCCTCAGAGTTTCCAGTAATCTCAAAAGTGTTTTGACAAGTGTTCCTCCTTCTACCCTGGCAGAACCTCTGCCACCAATTGCCATCCCCCATCGAAGGGCAGCCCAAAGCCAGCATATGAACTATGGCACTGGCTTGTTCAGATGTCCCCAACAAGTGGAGGTGCTTGGTCATTTTATACTGCCTAGGAGTCTTCTCTTAAGTTCTGGAAGTGCAACAGCCTGTCCAATTTTCACCCAGCACTCTGGTGCCCTGTATATGCTACAGACTGGCTTGGAAGAAGCCAGCAGTTGCTTTGTGTACCCCTTTCTGGGAGCCTCGTATGCAGACTCTGAGGACTTCAACTTCATTTATTAAAGGGAAAGGCAACTATTACTATACATTGCCCTAGACCAAGCACTCTAGACGGTGGGTCATGGTTTTTGAAAATCAATCATTCACCATGCCACCTTTAGACTACAAAGAGTGTCCCTTGCATGACAAGCTGACTATTATTAGGTAGATAATAATAATAATAATAATAATAATAATAATTCAGTAATAACAATAATGATAATATCTTATTCTGCACTCTGCACATCTGTGTCTGATTGAACACTGCACCTCCACCCTGTCTTGCATCCTGGCTGGGCTTCACCTATGGGGTCCTGGCTCTTTTCCTGGCCTAAGCATGCCAATTTCCTCCTTTTGGGTAGCAGTTAATTTCCCATTGGACTGACAACTTGTTTGTGCAGGTCCTGAAATTTGACCCTCTTTGCTTCAAGGTCATGACCTTACAGCAGCATCCTGTTTCCCTGACTCACATGGACAATGGTTAGAAAATGTGTAGGATCCCCTGTCTTGGCTCTAAGCAGGATTCACCAGCCTCTGTCTCTCTTAGTGACGAAGCTTTCCATCACCCGGTCCTCTGATGTAGAATCTGCAGTCTCATAGCTCTTGTCCTGTCCCCCATTGTTGGTGGAGAAAAGGAGAAGGCCTGGAAAGAAGAAGGACCTCAACCCTAAGGTTGAGTTCTTTAAGGCTCCCTGGCTTCCAGCTTTCCTGGATTCGTTCGTCTGTAAATATTCTTTCGAGCCCCTCTGGAAAGAAATAACAAACAGGGTTCTGCAAATCGAAGAGCCAATCACTCCCTGTCTACTATAGGTGCAGGTGGCAGCCCCGCCCAGCACTAAATCAGGGGAGGTTATTAATATGCTAAAAGCACCGCAGCCAATTGGCTCCCATGGCGACAGCTCTGCAGCCTTCATGAATAATCCATGCAGCACCTGGAGGCATGAAATCTTAAGCAACCACAGTGCAGGCAGCCTTGCCGGACCCGGCTGCTGCAGCAGCTGCGGTGGCAAAGGCGAGCAAGGGTGTGGCTCCTGGTGTGCACTGTCTTATGAGTAGCTCCAAGGGCTCAGGAGGGTGCCCGCCTTGGCCACATGCCAGGAGGAATAAAGACACCAGGTCCAGTTCTCCGTTGAAGACAAAGGCAAACCGTGGAGTTTGTGCCCGGTGTTCTCTGCACGGGTGCTGTTTGTAGATGTTGCCATACAGACAGAGTAATGCAGAGCTTTCGACGGCCTGAGTTGAGTTGGAAATCTGTACCTTACATACCCGCCACCCCACTCCCCGTCTCCTGCGCACCTACATTTTCTGTCTGTCAGTCCCTCCTCCCTGTTCTTGCTCTGCAGGGCGGCTTCTTCCCTGGGACACCGGTTGTACCCACACCAGCATCAGGACTGTGGGAATGTGCACTTTACAGTATAAGGCTGGGGGTTAGATAGGAGTTCTTCATATCAGCTTATTCCCTCTCCACCGAGAGGTACATCTTCTCATCAGAATCTATTCCCAGGCTCAGCCTTCATCTTTCAAAGTGGCCCTGACTGCTCCTAAGTTGGGATGCATTCATCACTCTGATGAGCGCTGGGGCTCATCATGTAATTTACGTGGCAGTGGGCTCTCTAATTTACTCCATTGTGCCCATAAGCCTCCATGGTTTCAGGAGTCGTTTGTTTTCCTCTTTATCCCTGATGGGGCTTTGCTATTCTGGTGACTCTGATCCTTAGTTTTCCTATTTTAAGTTTTATAGACACAAATCACAGGACGAACACGAAGAAAATCTGTGTTTCTGAATGGATGGTTGAAAACCCAGAATCCTGCCCACCACCTACAGTGAATAAAATGGAAATATTTTATTCAGAGGTATTCAACTGAGGTAAAATTACTTTCAGGGTGATAGTCTGATGAAATATAGTCTGTATGAATGCTAAATGTAACTAGCAGAAGGAAACGACTTGCGTGAGGAAAGGGAGGAGGGGCATCCTGAAGAAGAGCATGCTGCTGACAGGGCTTCTTGGTTCTGACTTGGTGGCTTTGGGTTCTACTCTCTGTGCTGGTTCAGCTGTCTCCTATGCATAGGTGAAGCCTTGCCAGGTTTAAGAAGAATCAGGCTTTCTGAACATTTTCAAACACTAATCACACCCTGCAGGCCCAGAACCAAGGTGAGCCATATATCACACCTGCTGGACTCGGGGCAGCAGCCCCTCCTCTCTCAGGCCTATGACAAAACTGAGTATCCAGAGAACCTCAGAGAATAACACTGCAGCAGTCCCCTCAGTTACCTTTCTCAGATGGTCATGTACCATCTGTCAGGTTAGCTCATGCTCGTGGCGACTTTGTGATGCCCTTACCCGAGTCCTCCAGCCTTTGCCTGTTTCTCTCTCAGTCCTATTGCTGCCTTTGTTTCCAGCACTGGCTCTTTATCTCCTGGACCCAGAGCTTCAATATCTTCTCCACGTGGAGACTGTCATGTTTCCAAAACCATTATTGACTCTTATTTTTTTCCTATTTAAATCCTTAGAAAAGTTTCTTTTGTCTTTAGAGCGTTTAAGACCTACGTTCTGGAACCCACATCCCTGGAGGCTCCCTGGGTCTCACCACATCATTTGCCTTTCCCCATCCCATTAAGCCTGAAAGAAGGGAGATGTCACCATAGAATGGACAGTGAGTTTGGCTTCAGTCACTGGATCCAGTACTGCTTTCTGCTTCATCCCTTCAATGTGAATGTCTGCAGGTAAGGGCCGCATAGATCTCACCATCCTCAGAATCTGGTTAGGTAAGTAACTTTAGCTAAAATTTTGGAAAGTCCTGAGTCAACAGGAGCTAAGATTTCTCCAACTATTACTTGACAGTGACACTTCCATGAAGGAACTGGTAATTTTTTTTTCTTTTTGTATATGTCACATGTTCAAAATGAGATCTGTAGCAAGTGAAAGTTACACAGTATAACAAGCGAACACTAAAACTCATTCTTCATATAAATTATAGGAACATATCAATACCTGTACCTTCTTGAACACCACTTCAGAGCTACATGTCTAGACCTGTCTCACCTTGATGCAGAGGAAGCCCAGGTCTACATCTGTCTCTATGATGATAAGAGTTTGTAAATGTTTGTAGACCATTTCTCTGGATTCCAGGAAGCATCTGCCCAAGTGTTATCTTTTGAGATTCGGTTCTTGGAGCTTGATGACACTTCTGCTCATGACATCATTGGCATCTTGTCAGACTCATTTACAGATGCCTTCAAACCAGACAGGTAGACCCCACACACACACACACCAGCATGACACTGGGAAATGCTTACTCTGGCTTTGTTAATTTCCTTACAAAAATTGTATGGGAGAATTCTAAAATATATTCATACCTATAATTATTAGCTACTGCTAGAAAATGAATATGTTTTTATTTTATAGACTATTATATTACATATTAAGACTTTTACATAATTTTTTGCTGTTTTTAGCTTAAATTTATTTTGTTCAGTTTTCATAAAATGTTTGCTTGTATTTATTTTATATATTTTCACTTCAAATTTTGGTGGTTTCTCCCCTTTAGGTAGCATGCTATGGCCTCTTTTACAATTCAAAAAAGGTATTCTGGCAAATTGAGTTCATTTATTATCATTTGAAATATGATACTCAAATACTTACCTGTTTCTGTCCTCTTGACGTTTTCTGTCCCCCACTACTGAGGCTAATCATTTTAAGTTTGGTTCTTCCCCTTGTGGCTTTCTTATGTTCACATTCCACTTTCTCTGGCAGAATTTTGGTGGTCAATGACCCCATGTCTCCTTTCCTAAAAGTGAGTCTTGATATTTCCCCAGTCACACTTCATTTGCCTTTTATACATTTTATCAACTGCTCAGAAAATAGCTTCGAGTAGACTGCTGTCTTTCAACACCTGGTATCGTTGTGGGTTTTCTTCCTCTTACTGTCTCATCAGTGGCCATTCAAGTCAGATTATGCCCACTGTGGTTTTCCTAGTTTCAACACTCCTGACCCTGCCACAGTTTTGCCTCTTTCTCTCTTCTCTCTCTGTGCCCTTTCCTAGGAAGATTCCCATCTAGACCAGCCCTTTCCACATAGCCCTGCACTAGAAGCTACTTCTCCACATTACCTGGGAGCACCTGTGACAGGGTTTCCTTCCCTACCTGAGCCTAACAGAATGAAAGATGTGCCAGGAATCTGATGCTCAAATCTTGCTAGGTAGGCAGTGTGGTAATTGGAGATATAGCCTGCATAAGCACCTGGTGTCTGCTGTGGTACTTGCCCCTTTTCCCTGTGACATCTGTTGGGATTCAGGGAGAAAGAGCTGTCTTTCACCCCTCCCCCATCCCAAAAATATACTGATTTATGCCAGTATGGCCTCATTACTTACTTTATGCTGTCATTTATGATCCCATCCTGTCCTGCATGGACTCTCCACAGTCCTCCTTAGCGGTGAACCCTTCACTGCATCTTTTGTATGTCCTCTGCATTCTATACAGTCAGGGTCATTACACCTGATGGAGAGAATAAGGGCTTAATTAGGACCTGCTTACCCAAAATAATTCCTAGAGGGACTGAAGCAAGAAGCTCATCCCAAGAAGAAATAGGACCAGGCTTATCCTTCCTCCCCTCAGTCTGCTGTGGGTATGTCCAGGCTGCCAGGCTCCAAGATAGAGGATGGTTGCTCTGCTTGCTATGATTTCTGGATTCTTTTTTGACCAGATCCTGGTAACTGGAGTTCATTTATAGGTGTGTCCCCAAGACTTGGTGGAGGCAGCTGGTGGCTAGCATGCTTCAGGTTAGCACTTATTCCGTAGCCTCTGAGCCAGCTGGGGCCAGCACTGCTGAGACTTCTTAGCCAAGCCTCATGTCCACACATTTCTTATTAGTAAATTGTGTTGTTTTTATGCACAGTAATATTTTAATTATGAGACCGTACTTTAAAAAAAGAACCCTTAGCCTTTAGATAATATACCTTCCTGGAAAGCATGCATTTTTGAAAAGTTCTTGAAAACGTGTTTCATACCCAAATAAGTTAAAATCATGTATCCATGACAAAACCACAACAACAACAACAACAACAAAGCTTTTATGGCAAGTTTATCATGGATTTATTCATCATTGTTAAAATTTGGAAGCAACTAAGATTTACTTCTGTAGGTGACTAAATAAACTATGATGCATCCCAACAGGTGGAAAATTATTAAGCACTAAAAAGAAGTCTATCAAGCTATAAAAAGACATGGAAAAACTTCAAACATATTTTCCCAAGTGAAGTAAGACAAATTGAAGAAAGCCATTTATGTGGCATGATTCCAAACTATGAGATCATCTAGACACACAAAAGTGTTGAGAAAGTAAAAATGCCAGTGGTTGCCATGGGGATGTGGGTAAAGAATGGACAAAGATGAGATGTACATAATGTGTTGGAGCAGAACAAGTATTCTGTGGAAAGCTATCACAATGGATACATATGAGTCTACTTGGAAGAATGCATAGAACACAACACATCACACATGGGCTCTAATGGGAGCTCTGCACCTCTTCTAATAATAATGGATCAGTGTGGTGAGCAATTACAAGAGGAAAGCTAGAACTTCAGTGTGGGGTGGCAGTGTGGATGCTGTGTGTGGAGGAGGAGATGGGAGTTCTGTATTTTCTGTTTAATTTTTCTATAAAATGAAAATAGCTTTTGCATGGAAGGGTCAGAGTAAAAAAGAGTAACAACCATATTTAATTATATACATAATATATATATATATATATATAATATACATACATATATATGTATACACACACATACACACACACACACACACACACACACATATATATATATATATATGAATGAAATGCCACAATGAAAACCATGGTAGCTAAAATGATTAATAAAAATGGAGTTTATACACTAAAAATAAATGAGGTTTATTAATTTTAAATAAAAATACATATTCAAAAGTCTTGAGATAACTTTAGTGGCAGTCAGATTGTAGAAGAAATCAGACACGTGTGGAAAACTACCACAAAGCCAGAAAGCCCTCTTGATTCGGAACTAGCAGTCGCTTTTGAAAAGATGCTAGAAGACAAGATTCAGTTCTGAGAGCAAGTTGAGATATTACAATGGCATCTTAAAAGGCTTTGTCTCTACAGGATGCATCAGAATACACACAAGTTCAAGGGTCTGTAGAGGGATGTCCATCAGAATCTGAGACACAAAGGCTCTGAAGGGAAAGTGACACATTGTACAAGGTTGGTAGGCATTTCCCTGAAGCTGCAGAGAGGAAGTGGACTCTCCAGACAGTGATGTTATCACATGGCAATGCTTGTCTAGAACCCTGAAAGAGTTCAAGTGTGCCTGGATGGTGCTGGTAACACAGGCGACCTTTTGTTGTAAATCTTGGAAAGGAGAATGTGGCCAACACTGGGAACTTGGGAATAGATACAATGACTACTATAGAAAATGGAGACCTTCTGAGAGGTAAGACACAGGCACTTGGGAGAAACTGATGAGTGTGGCAATGTAAGATATTAACTTCAAACTCCGGAAGAACAAAGATGAGCATGCTAAAATTAATGAGAAGTGGACTTGCCAGTGCAGTAAAGGTCAGATGAAGGCTTGTTGGCTAAGAAAGCTGCAAGATAGCTAGAAAGAGAGGGTGTATAGAGAAGCAGCCACCACAGAGGAAACAGCCCATCTTCTCAGAAATGCAGCAAAGCTAAGACTTTCACCAAATATCACATTTAGAGGGACATTTCCAAAGCAGAGTTAACAATGTTGCATACAAAACATAGTATAAGTCTAAAGTATACACCAAAGTTGGCCCAGCCATATTTGACAGTTTCACTTGTATTACTTACTTACTTATCACTGTGTTCAAACACCCAACCAACGCATCTGAAGGAAACCTGGAAGCAGATGAGTTTGCTGGTCACATTTCATACACTGAGGCAGTGACCCATGATTGTATCTTCTGAGTTTGCTTTCTGCTTTTTGCAGTCTGGGACCTGAGCCGTGAAATCATGCTGCCTACAGTCAAGGTGGGTCTTCTTACTTCCATCGATAATCTAGGAAGTTCCTCACAGACATGTTCAGGAGTTTGTTTACAAAGTGATTCTAGGCCTTGTCAATTGAAACTCAGCAAAAAAAAAATCATCTCATGGAGGGCAACCTGAAAGGCAGCATACTGTCCATAAGAAAAAAAAGATTTATGAATCATGAACTCTATTTAATACGTACTTTCTCAGTCTCGTTCACCTAAAAGTAATTTTTGGAAAAGACACATCAAACAAAGCAACACTGAAGGCACACATACAAGTATCAAAAATATCTACACACTCAACATTATCAGTAACTAATTTGGCATAAATTGGAAAAACAGCAAAGACTCTCCAGGTTGACCAGTGGTGCAAGCTGTTAAGGGATATAAAGCTATTATCCGTTTTCCCAACTGGACAAGAAGTCAAACATCCACACTCACCCATCAGGTTGACCGAATGTGATGGAGCATCTTCTCCATATGCACAAGGGGACCTTGTGGCACAGAGGTAGGTACTTAAGACCTCATCAAAGTTTGGCTTTCCAACCAAATATCTCTTCAGAAGAGGTCACCAAAACTTGTCCTTCTCCCTGGCCCAGTAAGACAGAGCCAGTGTCCCTGTCTCTGATGTTCTCTAAGTGACTGACTTGATGAAATTCATCTTCTCCCTTTCCCCCAAACCCTCACTGAGTCAAGTCAGCACACATGGAAACAGAAGTGGAAGGCCCTTCAACTTACTTTCCAAAGAACTGAGTTCTAAAAATCCAGTACAACATTAAAATGCTATTCATCACTAAAAATAATAGTTTTCCATTTAGTTTTATTTTTATTAAATGGCTACACAATGGCTGAATAGAAAAATAGTAAGATTATAATTCTTGTACATTTTTAGAATTCAAAAGTTATTTAAAGGGAATTCATAAGCTAATTACTTTAATTTTGTCCTATTTGTAGGTAGGATAATTATAGTATTTTATTGCTATAAATAAGTCCCCTAAAATAATCCAGAAACACAGCAAGAATTTTATTTTCTCTTTCTTGTAAAATAATTTTGATTTATTTTCTATTCTCTTTGTATCGGTATTATTTAAGTGATTATAAAAAATATTATCAGGCAGAGACCTGGTAGATTATATAATTTTAGAGAATTATTTTGAAGCTACATTATGTAAATGCACACACTTTAAGTAATACGTTTATATATTACTTTATTTTCAAATGGTGTAAATATGGTGTAAAAATGATAAAGAGTTTTTATTTCTATTTATCCATATCCATATTGATCTGGAAGCATAAGATTTTTGCCTCCTGCATAGTTTCAGTTTTTCTCTCTCTTGGTTTTAATATAGATTAAAGTATTCATAATTGTTCAAAGAAAAGCATAATAGAATTTTAATTCTCACTATTCTGTTTTCATATTTATCTCATTAAATATTTAATGTCATGAGTAAGCTGTTTATTTCCCCCATGCCTAGCTAGTGTAAGGATAGTATCCATTTGTTACACTCTTACAAATGGGCTTCCTTCCCAAAGGCCCAAAACAGGCTAAGCGATTGGCTGATTCTGACTGAGCTTGGAGATGGCGAGTAGTCTGGGAGAGAACAAGAGGACCTCCTACATTGCCATTATACGATGCATCCCACAGTGGAGGAGCATCTTTGCCCTCCCTGATGCTTGGTCAGTTTCTATCTCTTCAACATAGACAAGGGGATGCAGCAGAGCCACTCTTCTTTCTGTTGTCGTACTTCTGATATGGGAGATAGAAATGACCATTTCCACTTAGCAGATCACCGTGAAGACTACAGGGTGTGTTCCATGAGCTGCATGAGCACCCAGGGAGAGTAAGCCTCTCTTCTCCACGTCTACTAACTCATTCAGGGAAAGTTCTTCCATTGCATTCGAGAATCAATAGTCTGCAGGCCAGAACCACTTCACACTTCAGAGGGTCCTGTGTGAAATGAAAATATGTGAGTCCGTATTCTTAAATAATAAAGAATTGCAAATGGTGACAACAAGCATTTAATCAGCATAGTACCACCTGATCTCAGGCTTGTGAGCCCTGGCCTCATCTCCAAGAGCACCCCCATAGAAGCTTATGGAGAAGCTCAGCTCAGTGTTGAAGATAGTTTCCCAATTTTTTCCCAGTGAATGCTTGCATAACTGCATCGTACTGGAGAATGGCAGGATTGGCCTATTTAGGTTGTTTCACCACATGCACACAGAGTCAAGGTCCTGGTTTCTTCCCAGCAAGAAGCTCCCAGAGGGTGAGTTCATTGAATTCATCTCAGATTTCCTGTTATCCATTTCAGTCACTCCATTCAAGTTGAAAGATGATAAGTTTCTCATGCATGTTTTTACATTGGCATTCCTTTCTCATTATTGAAAAATAACATTTACTATCTCCTAGCTGTAACTTTCTTCATTGGGTAAATTCCTCTTCATCCTTCTTTTGGTAGTCTGCCTTTACTCTTGTGTCTACTGTCTTGCAGTGGGTAACATTCTGCTAGATGTACATGTCTTATTCGTCCCCAGCACACTAGATGCTTGTAACCACCATGTTCTATATCAAACTTTTCTGGAAAATGATCAGTCATTCTTTCAAATGTCTCTCTTCCTTTACTCTCTTTGTTCTTGCAGAAGTCTATGGACAGGTGCATTTGATTTCTTATCCTGTGCTCATCTCTTAGATTTCTTTCTATCTTACTGGAGTCAGCTCCACTCTTATGGACCATTCTTATGGACCTTGATCACCTTCTTCAGATGTACCTACCATTTTTACCTCCTAGTATATAATAAAGAAATGAGGGTATGTTGTTATCAGCCCAATGATACTATGCACGTTTCCACTAACCTTACAAGTACTTCTTCATGTAGGTTTCGATCTCTCCTCAGTAGAACACAGTCTCTCAACTATCAATAGTTTATTTTGTTCTGCCTTTAATTTTAAGTTTCACATAAGGTTTCTGAGGCCTATCTACGCTGCTTTTAGTAGTGAGTTTATGTTGAACCTCAGTCTTATAAAGCTACTGTCCTTACCACAGGTATAGATTTGTTTGCCATTTGGGAAAGAAGAGAATTCCTCTACAAGTAATTTTTGTGGGGACAGTTTTCTATGTTCTTGGATAAATTCTGAGAAGGGAGATAACTGTTTTAAGGTGAAGAAAAAAATAACAACAGATAAACAAAGATAAAGCTGTTTCTCCTATACCATTCAGTCCTTTTGGTGTTTAAACGATCCTAGCTGCTGTTGAGCAATCATTTCAGCTCTGAGTACCTGGCCTGTGTGTGTTTTAGTACTACATCTTCTTTTGCGGAAACTGGGTAAGGTTTTGCCCATTTTTCAATTGCCTGCCTTTGACTGTTGGCCTAAAGTATTCCAGGCAGTAGTCCTCAGCCAGCTCTCTGAGTTGCAGTGCCTTTGGGCTTTTGCTTTCCATTTTTTATTTTGATGAGGAGCTCTGCATTTCCACCATGTCCAATAAACTGATTTTTTCTTTCACATTTAATGTACTTTACAACCTCTTTGAAGAATGTCCATTCATCCAGGTCTGAAGACAGTTTTTCTTCTGTTATTTCTGGGGTTATTTGTTTTATACTCATTTCCTCTGACTTCACTTTTTCCCTTCCCACGGAATCACCAACTGCATTCAGCAGAAAACCACCATCTACACTGTTTTTTATTTCAGACTGGTCTATTCTCTTCCATAGACTTATGTGCTTTCTTTCTGTGTTAACACACCTTGGTTTAATTACTGTGAAATTTGAAATTAGGTAATAAGTATTCTCTAAGTGGAATAGTGGAATTTTCTGCTTGCTTGCTTACATTAGTTGTTTACTTGCTATTTTACAATCAACTTAATTATACAAAATAAAATCTGCTGGGCTTAAAGTTTGGGTTCTTTGGAAATATTGGATCAGTTGGGGAAAATGAGCCCTTCCCTACTTGGAACCATCTCATTTGTGGTTGTGCTTTCTCCCGTTTGGCTTTTGTGCTGACTAGTCTTTTTTTTTTTGCTTTTGGGTTTTTGTTTGTTTGTTTTATGAGTGCATGATTTCTTCATTTAAAAGTCCAGAATTCAGCTTCCATTTGGAGCTATGACACTTTATGAGGCCTTTCCCAGCCATTCCCTAGAATGAAGAACAGAAATAATTCAGAGCAAGATCAAGACTTGGTTCCATATGAATAGCTAAAATGAGGCAGCTCCTCCTTTGTAGCTCTTCCCACTTCTCAGGAGTTCTTTCACGTTTCTCCTCCATTAATCTTCCCACCTCTTCTTTCTTTTTACTTATTCTTCTCTCATATCATACACCCCAACCACATCCTCCTCCCCCCACTCCTCTCAGTCGCCCCCCCAACCCCCATACTTCCCCTTCCCCAGATCCACTCTTCCTCTATTTTTCTTCAGAAAAGAGAACTGCATTACAAGATGCAATAAGTCCAGGCAAAAACACTCACATCAAGTGTGCACAAGGCAACCCATAGGAGGAAAAGAGTCTCAAGAGCAGACAAAAGAGTCAAAGCCACCCCCTCCCACTGTTAAAAGTCCCACAAAAAATCCAAGCTAAACAGCCACAACATATATGCAGAGGTCCTAGTACCGACCATGCAGGCTCTGAGATTGCTGCTTTAATCTCTGTGAGTCCCTACTTGTCGTGCTTAGTTGATTCTGTGGGCCTTGGTCTCCTGGTGTTCACAACACCTCTGACTCCTATCATCCTCTCTCTGCCTTTTGCTCAAGGTTCCCTGAGCTCTGCCTAATGTTTAGCTCTGGGTCTCTGTATCTGCTCCAATCAGCTGCCAGAGGAAGCCTCTCTGATGATCGGGCTAGGCACCAGTCTATGAGTATAGCATAATAGCATTAAGAATCATTTCACTGAGTTTTCGTAGGAGGCAGTAGTGATTGGTCCTACCCTAGGTCTCCAAGCCATCCAGCTTCTGGTTCCTGGACTTCTGGGCAAATGGGCTCCCTCTTGTGGCTTGGGCCTCAAGTTAGACCTCAAGTTGGTTGGCCAGTCACACAAGCTCTGAGCCACTATTGCCTCAGCACATCTTGCCTGCAGAACAGGTTGTGGGTAGAAGGTTTTGTGGCTGGGTTGGTGCCTGAGTTCTACCAGAAGCCTAGCCTGGTTACAGAAAATGGTTGGCTCAGGCCCCATCTCCTCTATTATTAGGACTCCTCAATAGGCTCACCCTTGTAGGTTCCCCGAAATTTTCATTGCACTAGATTTCTACATTTTCCCCCAAAATGCCCCCGAATTCCAGTCATCTCTCCTTGTACTCTCTCCCTCTGTCTCCTCCTCCCTGACATGATCCCCCCTATTCCAGTTCCCACCTCCCACCATTCTACCCACAAAATCTATTCTATTTCTCCTTCCCAGAGAGATTCATGTGTTCCTCAATAGAGGCCTCCTTGTTTCTTAACCTTTTTGGGTCTGTGAATTGTGATAGATAGATAGATAGATAAATAGATAGATAGATAGATAGATAGATAGATAGATAGATAGATATTCTTAACAGCTATTATCCTCTTATAAGTGAACACATACCCTGTTTGTCTTTCTGAGTTTGTTTTACCTCACTCAGGATGAATTTTTCTAGTTTCAACCATCTGCCTTCAAATTTCATGATGTCCAATTTAAACATGTTCTTAACTGATGATCAATACTTTATTGTGTAAATATACCACATTACTTTTAACCATTCTTTGGTTGAGAGCTATCTAGGCTGTTTCAAGTTTCTGACTTTTATGAATAAAGCTGCAATGAACATAGTTGAGCAAGTGTCCTTGGGGTAGAGTGGAGTGTCCTTTGAGTATATGCTAGGAATGGTATGGCTATGTCTTGAAGTAGATAAATTCCCAATTTTCTGTAAACTGCAAGATTGATTTCCATAGTCATTGTACAAGTTTACACTCTCACCAGTAATGGAGGGGTGTTTCCCTTGCTCACACCCCCTCTAGAATGAGCTGTCACTTGTGTTATTGATCTTAGCCATTCTGAAAGATATAAGATGGAATCACAAGGTAGTTTTATTTGCATTTCCCTGATGGCTAAGGATGTTGAATCTTTAGTGTTGCTTGGTCATTTAAGAGTCCTCTGTTGAGAAGTCTTTGTTTAGATCTGTACCTCATTTTTTAATTATATTATTTGGCTTGTTGATGTCTAGTTTCTTGAATTCTTTATATATTTTGAATATTAGCCCTCTATCAGATGCAGAGCTCGTGCAAATTTTTTCCCATTCTGTAGACTGGGAGCTGTTTAGACTTACGTGAACTTGTTATAAAAACTAGAGTTATCAGAAAAGAGGGAACTTCAACTAAGAAAACGTCTCCATAAGATCCAGCTGTAAGGCATTTTGTTAAGGGGCCTATTATGGGTGGTGCCATTCCTGGGCTGGTGGTCCTGTGTTCTATAAGAAAGTAGGCTGAGTTTTCTTGTAGTAAGCAGCAGCCTTCATGACTCCTGCATCAGCTCCTGCCTCCAGGTACCTGCCCTGTTAGAGTTCTTGTCCTGACTTCCTTCGATGATGGTGAACAGCAGCATGAAGGAGAGCCAGGCAGGAACCCCAGTGGAGTAATAGAGACACCAAGCCACCCACAAAACTTTAAACTCAAATTTTGTCCTGTCTATAAGAAATGCAGTCCTGGAGGATAGAGGGGAGACTGAGGAAATGGCCAACTAATAACGGGCTCAACTTGAGACCTATCCCCTAGGCAAGCATCAATCTCTGACACTATTGATAATAATCTTTTGTGCTTGCAGACAGGAGTCTAGCATGGCTATCCTCTAAGAAGCTCCACAGCAATTAAACTCAGAGAGATACAGACACGCTCAGTCAAACAGTGGATGGAGCTTGGGGACCCTTATGGAAAAATAGGAAGAAGGATTGCAGGCCCTGAAGAGGATGGAAAGTCCTCAGGAAGACCAACAGAGTCAACTAACCAGGACTGTTGGGATTCTTGAAGTCTGAACCACCAGCCAAAGAGCATACACGGGCTGGACCTAGGCCTTCCTGATCACATGTAACAGATGTGCAGCTTGGTCTTCATGTGAGTCCTGAACAACTGGTGTGGGGGCTATCCCAAACCTGCATGTGGGACATGTTCTACCAGCTGAGATGCCTTCTCAGACCCAGTGGGAGAGGAAGCACCTAGCCTCTCAGGGACTTGAAATGCCAGGGTTGGGGTAGGGGGTGGGGGATACTCAGAGTTGTCCATCCATTCAGAGGAGAAGGGGATAGGGTAAGGATTGTGGGAGGGGTGACTTGGAGAGGGCAGTGAACAGGATGAAAAGTGAATAGGTAAAAATAAAATAAATAAAATAAAATAAAATAAAATAAAATAAAATAAGAGAGAGAAAAGAAGATGTAAGCTAAATCAACCTTTCCTCCCTGTCTTGCTTTCTGGTTATGGTGTTTCATGGCAGTCATAAAAACCCTAATTAAGACAGCTTTTCTCCAGTTTGGATCTGATGTTGGTTTTATGAATCCTCTCATGGAATGAAATAGCTTGTCTCCATGAGTGCTGCTTTCCTTCTGACTTTTCACATAAAAAGTGACTTCCTATTCCCAAGATCTCCCATTTTCCACCTCTGTTTTCCTGCTTGGTGTATGACAGCCCGTCTCTTGACCATACCTGGGCAAGCACTTCCAGACAGGGATCTAGAAGGCCTGCCCATATCTTGTGTGAGACTCTGCTGCCATGCAACACAGCCTTTAGCACCTCATGCCCCACTCTAGGATGTAAGTGGTTCTACATACATGTGTATGTATGTTTTTATAAACATATGAAGGGGGGTGACTGGGAGAGCCACCGTCGTTGGCAACGTGTGCTGTGTTTCCACTTTTGCCTTTTTTTTTTCTGAGCTTTTTCTCTGTGAGAGAACGTTGTATGTCTTTGCATCCTGACATCTGTACTCTCTGGTCTGTAGCTAGGATGTGCAACCCTTCGGGCACTATTGCTGCTTCTTCTGTAAACTGGTGTTCTCTGCATGCAAGGCCCTATTTGACTGAGCAGGATCTCTAGAAATCCCGAGGACATGAATGATGTCTTTATTCATAAATAAATGTTTTTTCCCTCTCAAGAACATTATGGGCTTGAAAATATGTTTTCCTATTTTCCAGGGCTCAGATCCAATATAGGAATCCTTAATCCAGCCAACATATCATCCAGCCAGCCTGTTGTCTGTCTGTCTGTCTGTCTGTCTGTCAGTCTTCCTGCCCATGACTCTCCTTATCACCTAACTTGTGATACTAGCTTTGACTGTACTACAGTGTGTCCTCCACATCTCTGTGTTAGTAGAACTGAGGGACTAACTGTGTTTCTTGTGTTTCCAGCTATATGACTACTAAATGTTAGAACTTTACAGATGTTAAACATATGTGTGTGAGTCTTTTGCTTGCTTGTATTTCTGTGTATCACGTGCATACAGTGCCCACAAAACCAGAAGAAGGTATCAGATTTCCTATAACTGGAGGTACGGAAAGTTGTTTGCCACAATGTATGGGCAAGGAATTGAATCCTGGTCCTTCCAAAAGGCCTCAAGTGTTTTTAACCATTAAGCCATTTCTCTATCCCAACAGTTGGGATTTTACAAGTGTCACAAGCCCTGTGATTTTTGTTGTACAGGTTTACAGAACAGGAGAATTTTAATAAAATATGCCATGGCTTCCAAAGACAAGGACAGAAGATGCAGAAGATGCAACTGTGGGGTTTAGAACTTCAGGGAGGAGGACACTGCACCTGAACCCTGCTTTGGTGCAAATATTGACTCTGCTAACTTCCTCCTGGGAGACGAAGCCACATCTCCTTCATGTGCTGAGTCTCCATTTTATCCTGTGGGTATCTTCCTTGTAGAGTGCTTTCTTCTTCACAGGGAGGTCTCTGGGATAAGCATCATCCATCAGAGTATCTGTGGAAACACACTGGAAATGCGACGCCAGGTGCACAGCATCTTCTAGGTGTTTACCTGGCTTGACCACAATCCACACATTGACTACTTTCTCCAAATTCTCAGAATTTTTTTTCCTGAAGCGAAGCATCATGGAATGAGAATCCATATTGCTGCACTTACCCATTCTCCGATTGTCTCTGACAATACCAGAAATGCCAGAACAGATATAAACAGAACAAAGAGTGCAAAACCTTTCTAGACAGTCTGTTTCTTTAAGTGTGTTCTAGTAACCCTTGCGTGTGGACACAGAGAGCTTGCTCACCTTCTATCATAGTTTCTGCTTGGATTTTAGCAAAAATATTAAACTGAGCCCATGTGGCACTTGGGAAGTAGAGTTTTGTTTTCAATTGGTGGTATTTCATCACAACAAGTCTCAGTATCCAATTCATTCCCAACACAGAAGAGAGGTCAGAATAGGAAAGTAAGGGGGGGGAGTGGAAGGACTTGGGAGGTGATGGATGCTGGTGGTTGTCACCCTTGCGAATCTTTGAAAATGCCCCCATGTTTTCAGCTCTGTGTGCTCTTGAGCTAGAGAATGGAGCAGCAGCCTCGAGGAAGGAAATCCCAGGAAAGGACACAGGATGCGGGTGGAAGCCAAGGTGGTTGTGTTCTCATTACAAATGATATTCTCCCACAGCTTTCCACTACTGAGCATGTGCAGCTACCTGGGGTGTCATGAGGCAGCACAATACATGTATTAGAGGGTGGAAAAAGTAACATCCTTCTTCATCCAGCCCAAGCATAATTCCAGCTTGGAGAGTCTCTGTTCTTTCAGAATCTTGTTATTTGGAAAGATCTTTAATTCCAGTGCTGATGAGAACTGACTGGTCTTCTTGATCCTGAAAGCTTCTTATAAAGGCCCAGGTTGACTGGTAACTAGTTTGTGAGAAGCTTTTCTGGTCCACCCGGATGTCCTTTCCTGTGTTCCACCACAACCATTAGTGGCAAAACTCGTTGTTCCCATGAGGACATCCAGGAACACACAATGGCTTGCTTTGTAATACTCCCTCGGCTGCACACCAGGATGTGCTCAAGAATTCCTTGATTAAGAATCAAAGGCATTGAGACCCCTATATCTGAGCATCCACTGACAATCAACCCTCTCTTACACTCAGGTGACTCTTCATGACTTTCAGAAGCCATTCTTCCCCTGGGCCCCAGCTGTGAGCCTGACAGCTCTGTTCCTGGTAGCTCTCTTAACATGGCCAGCATGCAATTTCTAAAGTGCTCCCAGAGTCTAGGCTGGCTCTTGGGGTAGAAAGAACTTTAGTCTCTTATTTAATTAGTGTATTTAAATTCTGAATTTCTCCAGGCTACAAAAGTAGTAGTAGTGACAGTAGAAAAATTAATCCGAGCAAAGGGGTAGATGAAGGGAGAGGCTGAGCCTCACTTTTAGGGCATTAGTGCTCACAACTCTCTGCATTCAATTATCCATAAAGCAATTTCAAAATGTTAAAGTTTCTGTGCCAAAGCAGACAGTGGAGCCATAAAAGAAAAAAATATTCTCCTAAAGTAGGCCACCTATGGAAATCGGCACAGGCCCCTAAGCTCAGAGACTTTCAAAGAATTTGGGCTAGGCTCAAATAAACTGAGGTTGTGGTAAAGTCAGGGGTAAGTTCAACTCTGAAAACAGCCTGTTCCACTCCAGTAAGGTCAAAGCTCCTGCTGAGAGTGACCTAGAGTAGGTGCTACCTTCAGTTTTCTTATTTCCCTGTCGAAGCTGTTCAAAATAAGAACAAGGTAGAAGTTGAAGCATGGGGTTTTCTTTCGAATGACGTGGTGAAAAGAAGATGCATTCTTGAAATTCAGCCATGTGGGTCAGGTTTTCTGAGAGAGTTCTTCCCCTCCCAGCTGAGCTCAGAGGCCTACATCCTTCTAGGAATGGTTTGTAAGGTGACCAGAGAAGCTCTTCATTCTTCAGTGCCCAGGGCTCCCTGCCGCTGTTTAGTTGGCATGAGCATCCTTTTCCTCATGGGGAAGTCAAGGCATAATGTGTGTGGGAATATTCTCAAGCTGCCTCAGAGATGGAGAGTGAACTCAGATCAGTGAGCCTTCAGAGACTGTCCCACATCTCTCCTTCCTCTGTTTTATTATCCCTGATCCTTTTTTAATTTTTTTTAATCTAGCTCTGATTTCTTTGTTTCTTGAGGTTCTTCTTTGTTTCCACAGGTTGGCTCTATTAGGATGAGGAGACCAGCTACACTGATCTGAATCCAAATGCACACTCTTGCATTTGTGATGAAGGACAACCATCAGCTTATTGGGTGCTAACAGCTCTTTCACTAGAGGGACAGTATTCCTTCCCTGAAGAGGCAAAATATCTGTGTCTGCTATGGCAAAAGATTCACACTGGTCTCAGGAGTCAGGAGACCTGTTTGAGGACAAAAGTATTGGTTCCACCATCTTACTTTACATGCTTCCCAACTTCATCATCATGGTGCAGAAGATGCTGCTATTTTCATACTGTGGACAGTGAGTAAGGACATAGCATCTACGTGCAGCCATAGATTAGGGCGATCTGCCTTCCTAGGCGGGGTGACAGTTATGCCTCTATGCCACCCAGAGATGCCATTCCTCTGATCGGGAGGTTTTTGTTTGTGTTCTTGTTTTGTTTTTGTTGTTTGTTTATTTGTTTGATTGCACTAGTCAAATTCTGTGGGACTTACATTTTGAATTTCGATATATGAATGGGATGGATGGGGCTGGGAAATAAAGAATGGGGCTGAGGGAGAAAGAGGCAGAGACAGAGACAAAAAGAGAGACAGAGAGGCAGAGACAAAGACAGAGAGACAGAGACAGAGCGAGAGAGCGAGTGAAAGAAAGAAAGCGAGAGTGAGAGCAAGAGAGACAGGAAAGCAAGAGAGAAAGTCTGTATGTCTATAGCCTTCGTGTGCTCATATACGATGTTTTATGGTGAAGGCCTATGGG
The DNA here is from genome assembly GCF_004785775.1 of Grammomys surdaster. Classification (NCBI taxonomy): domain Eukaryota; kingdom Metazoa; phylum Chordata; class Mammalia; order Rodentia; family Muridae; genus Grammomys; species Grammomys surdaster. The sequence goes on along the minus strand of NW_021604633.1, from coordinate 2,035,271 downwards.
CTGATGGCTCTCAGGGAAGATACAGAGAGTTGTGGATTTCCAAGACAAAGCTATAGAGAACCACATGAAGTTATGACCTGACCTTCATACCATTTTTATTGCAATTTTAATTATGAGAGGAGTGGCTCTCTTCCTGTGCTCCTGGAAGCCATCTCCAGACCTCAGGTCACCAGATAGGGTTAAAAGAGAATGCAATTACTCTGAAGGACCAGTTCAAGTCTGGTATGTGTGACAGAGTCCTGGTGCTGAAGGACAGTGTGTGCCCATAGGGAAGCCATGCCTTGAAAGTGGCCAGTGTCCTGCCCACACTCGGTCTATGCTTCTGAATTCTCTTGTAGAACTCTGCTGCACCCTAAATCTGGCCTCTTTGCCTCTCTTGGAGAGTCATCTGTGCCACAGAGACAACTGGATCCATATATCATTGCCACAGTCTGGCTCTGCCCTCACTGCTGGATTTGTTCAGCTCGGGACAAGTAGGTAAGTACCAACTATGTGCACCAGACAGGCTTTGCCAATCCTACATAATCACGACAGCCAATCAGTGGAAGTAGATTGGCTCTCTCAGCTTATAAGTGACAAGATAGTCCCAAAGATGTCACTTCAGTCCCCACACATCAGGGGTATGAGGCAGAGAGAATCTTTCAAGTACTGGTAACCCCATCTGCAGGTGGGCATGTATAGGAGGGTTGAGGGCTGAGTCCACCGTGATTCTTGTTCAGCAAAATGGACCATGAGCTTGATTAAGGCCTCACCTCTAATAATTACACATGTTAAGATTTTCTCTCTCAAGAAATGATGAGAGAAATCAGGTACTCACACACAGTATACCTCCTTTTAATTCTGTTCTTGTCCTTGTCAGTAGCCACTATATAAAGCTGAATAAATGATTCAGTAAGATTCTCAAGGTTTCAAATGGCTTCCTTCTAGAGGTGAAGAGGCCCTTTAACAGTCCTTAAGGCATTAAATTTAGAAAAGTTAAGTGTCTGTGTATGATAACATAAGAAGTGTGATAATCTCTATATCCAAATGGACCATCCCTGAGAGATGGGATGGAGTGATGTGATCATCAACTCCAGCTGCAGACAGCATGGCTTTCTTCTACTCCCACCACCAAATAACAAGTAGAAGTTGGTGGAGGCCATTACAATATGGAGTCCTTGCAGAATTCACCCATGTTCTTGGGAGAGCAGTTTCCCTTGTCATTAGCACTTGCCTTTGACAAAGGTAGCACTATCTATCCAAGCTGCTCCGTCCACTTCAGGACCATGGATCATAAAGTTATCCTTCCCCAGTTTGCTTTCCTTATCTCTGCAGTTGGGCTTCCTGCTCTCAACTCACATGGTGACACAACCTGCTTCCAGTCATGAAGGTCACAGGAAAGCAAGACAGTACCACTTTTAGAAAGCTGTAAATGCGTTATAAATATTTATTGCAGGCACACATCCTGTGCTTGGTTTAAATCACTCTGTAGTGTTCTACCAGCAATAATTATTTTTTTTTAAACAGGAGTTAAGAGTTACCACTTTTAAAAAGCCCCTTTCCATTCATTTCCTCATTAGCATCCATGCATAGATTTTATAGCCTCTTAACATAAAGAAACAACATTGCACAGCACATTAAGCAATAAAGACAAGCATCAAAGAGCAGAAGCTGCGCTGAAATTCTCTCCTGTTAGGCTCAGGTGTGTTTCTTTACTAGCTATAGAAGTGGATTCTGAAATAGAAGGTGCGAGACCCTGCTGCCACACTAGAAGCAAACAGGAAGATTACCACTCATATTTACTTTCATGGAACAAATTAGAAAACAAATGGAACTTCACTGCTATTCCATGGATAGGCTGACAAGTGTGCAGAGGAAAAATATGTAGAGATTTATGTTTTTATTTGAAAGACACTTGAGCAGCGTGGTAGCAACCTTCTACCTGTGACAGACAAGTGATCAACTCCAGCCCAGCAAAAGCAGGCTGCATCTGTATCTCTGCAGAGACGCACAGAGAGCTGTGTGTCTCTGCAGAGATGCACAGAGAGCTGTGCTCAGCCCTCCTGTGTGTGGTCCCCCTGAGAACTTCTCTTCATGCAAAGCATGCTATTTCTCCTTTCTGGAGCCTGACGCAATGGTCACTACAGCTGTTTCACGATCTATCTATGAGTTGCTTTACTGAATACTGCTTCTTGTTTCTTTCTTTGTTTTTAACCTCACAATATCCATGCAGTTGTACAATGATATCAAAGTCTCAACCCACAGCTCGAAAAGTACTGGATTGCTTTAGTCGTTGTTGTTGTTTATTGGCAACTCTATACTAGAAAGCATTTAATTGGGGCTGGCTTACAGTTTCAGAAGCTTAGTCCATTATCATCACAGTGGGGAACATGTGGGCAGACATAGTGCTGGAGAAGTTGAGAATTGTACATCCAGATCCATGGGCAGCAGGCAAAGAGAGACCAAGGGGCTGGTTTACGCCCTCCGCCAGTGACGCACTTCCTCCATCAAAGCCACACCCACTCCAACAGTGGCACACTTCCTAATCCTTAAGTAGTGTCATTCCCTGAGGAGTAAGCATTCAAATATATGAGCCTATGGGAATCATACCTATTCAAACCAGTACAAGAGCCTTTCTTAATATCTTCTGCTCAGATCATAGAGCCCAACAGGACCAAGGGAGCCTCTGCTCATTTCACAGTGATTATAAGCCAGCTCTCCATGAGACTGTGCTGGGACTAAGTTTTATCATTGGCTTCTACCCTCAGGTTTTAAAAAAGGTTATTATTATTATTATTAGCATTATTAGTGTCAGTATTTCTACTTGCCATGTCTTATTTGCCTTGTATCCAACCTCAAATAAAATCACCCGGTATGTTCCTCAGACGCTCTTCCTTAGCCTCCCAACTTTCATTGAAGCTGGGCAAAAAAAAAATCAAGATGTGCCCTTGAGAAAGGCTTCTCACTGGTATCCCTGATGCAGGCTCTGTGTGACCAGTCCTCACCTTTTTTGCGTTACAGCTTGGGGACACACTCTGACACACAGTGGGTATCTAAACCATTTCTCACAGAATGTATTTCAAGTTTCCAAATAACCTTTGAATGCTAGGGTGATTTCAGGATCTGCTCACACAGGGCACATACAAGTATATTCATGCACACACATATTCACACACAAGGCTTCCCAACCCTGTCATATAGTTTGTATCATAACTCTGCGTGATTGACTTAACGGAACAAAAAGACTTCAGGGGGCTGTGTCTTGTCTGAAGGCAACCTGCAAGATACAATTTCTGTGAGATTTTGAAACCGTCTGGCATCTGCAGACTTCAAAACCACTTATAGATATTATAAAGCTTGCACTGGTTGTGTCGTGATGATTGCTGACATTCAGTGTCTGTCAACCTGGGGTGGGGAGAGAGAGGAGGCAGAGAGGAGGGAGGGGGAGGGGGAAGGGGAAGGTGGGGGATAAGCAAAGGCTTTGCTCCTTCAAGCACACAGCAGCTGCGACAGTGTGGCCAAGCCCAGGGCTGGGACTAGGCTGCAGGCTGCTCCTGTTCAGGCTCCAGTACATCCTTTCTGAGGCCAAGCGTTTTGGATGTCAGAGCGTTCTCATTTCCTCCTTGACCACGCTGGCTCCTGTGCCCTTTCACACCTAACCCCTTTGCCTTACAAATGGGAACAGTACCTGGGAACAAAGGCGGTGATGGGAAATCCAAGGCGGCATATTAATATTTCATTAGCAATTCTTTTCTCTCTGAGGCTGACTGACAGCTCCGCCGAGATAGTAGCAAAGCTGATTTTAATTATTTTTTTTAACCTGCATCACCGACTCTCCCTGCCTCTTCCTGCTGTGAATCAGTCTGAACGTAGTCCCTCATTATTACCATGAGCGCTCAGCAGTCTCTAATTACTCCAAAGAATTTCTTATCTTTCATTTCTAAAGCTGAGATTTTTTTTTTTTTAAAGAGAGGGAGAGCGCCATAATTAACTGTGCAGCTGTTGGTAGTCTGCCTGAGTCTAGAACTACAGCCGTCCCTATTCTGTCGGCTTGGCTGCTTGGGGAGACTGGATACAAGGATTGGTGGAACTCTCTTAGAAGCAGAAGAGGAGCGAGTATAACAAACTGCTTTTGGGAACGCTCCTCGGAATCCATTTTTAATACCAACATGATTAAGAGCAGCCCAGAGAAGGCAAGGCGAGCGCGCGCTCACACACACACACACACACACACACACACACACACACGTGCACAGGACAACAGTCCCTGGGAGGGAGCAGCCCACTGTGGGAGCTTCTCTGTGCACTCTGGCAGGCTTCCCTTCAGCCTGGCTTGCAGCCTGGAGGGGAGGAGAGGCAAGCCTCTCGCCCAGAGAAATCAGGAAGCCCAAGATGAGTCTCTGCTGAGCAGAATGAGTTTGGGTGGCCTCTATGGGAAGCCTGTTTCCTCTCTTTGGGAGAGTGAGTGCCAAGCACAGAGGAGGAGAGGGACCATTTCAGATGATGATGAAAATCTATGATCGAAGACCCCTGGAGGCACAGAGCCTTGCCATTCTGTATGAGGAGCTCCTTTCCAGGGATTGCATTAACTTCCTGGTATTGTGCCTTACAAGAAGACATAAATACGAATCGAGGGGTTTGGAGATGATGGGTCTTTTCTATACACCCCCTCAACTGAATTTGCCTCTGGCTGTCTCTCTGGGTTTTATTGTGTTGATGACTCTCAAACTGATTATTCCCTGGAAATAAGGACATAAATAAAAATGAAGATAGGATATACATGTATTTAGTAGAAATAGCATTTGCAGCTAGAATCCAAAGTGTTCGGTTCTGTACTCTTTTTAAAGAGACACATTCCCAGATAGGCAGAGGAAGAGATGGAAAGAGCTCTGAGATTAAAACACAGGTTTATTCCAGAACAGCTGTGCCATGAAATGGTCTAACAGCAGTAGTCCTCTCATGGGCAGAATAGGGACCTCACATCTAATATGGGGAGCCCACCTGTGCTATGAGCTGGGGTTTATTCAACCCTGAATGGCTCTCAGGGGCAATCCCTTCTGGGTCTGCTGTGCTATGTGCTGAGGAATTATGATGCGGAAAGCATCCATCAGGAACCTGCCAGTCCCCTGCACCTCATCTATAGCTGGATTATCAAGGATTCAAAATACATCCGGGGAACTGGAGGGGCTGCCTCCCTCTCCATAGTTTCCTAATGAACTCTTAAGAGCAGTGGGTCCCAGACATGGTCACAGAAGTATTACAGGTCACAGCACCTCTTCAAGGAAAAGTGTCTCTATAGATAGATATAAGAAGCTCCCTCCCCCATGAGCCTAGCTGGCTTCCTCCCCTGAGAGATGAGCTGATCAAGGCTGTAGGAAACAAAAGGTACCAGGAAGGTAGGAGCTCAGAGCATTAACTGTGGCACTAACCCCTAGAGCTGATAGCTTGGACCTCCCCTCCTCTGCTTCCTCCAGCCTATTAGTGCAATGGTTCTTCCTTGCCAGCCTAATAATGATGCTCTTGGCTGAATGGAAGCAACTGCACTGGAACTTGAGCATAAGCAAGAGCAGCAACAATTTCAATTTTTTAAAAAATGAGAAGTTAACACGGCTGCACAAATACAGCCTCTGCTTTGAACTTACGTGTAGGCGAAAGCAAATTTACTGTCGAACAAAACAAAACAAAACACAACAAAATCCACTCCCTTACTCTCAGAACCAATGGCATTGTGATTTAAAGGAGAACATACAATTGTGATTATCTCTTCTCTAGCTCACTGAATTCGTATTAATAAGGATGCCGTGCACTGACTGGAGTATCAAGACTACAAATACTAGTGTTGATTTGAAGTAAGTGTCCTGCTTGCAGGATTTCCATCAGCATACAGATTCCACAATGGCTGTAAAAAATAAATAAAATAAAGGATGCCAGGGTCTGCAGGGAGGCTCTTTCATGCATTCCCGCTGTGATTTAAAGCAGGAGGCTCTGAGCCAAGGTTGATGAGTCAGCACTGGGAGTGGAAAGGCACCAAGCTCTGGTTTCTCCATATGCAGAAGGAGATTGATTTTCACTGGCCCCTGAAAGGATGGGGGAGGATAAAAGGAAGAGTGTGTCTTCTAGGAGCTCTACCCCTCTCTAAGAGGGGAAGGAGCAACAGCCCCTGGGTCTAAGATCCATGAATCAATATTATGCATACAACAGATAATAATAGCAACCATTACACATGTGGCTCTCATATATTTGCATAGCATAGCTTTTTAGGGCAGCTACCATGTGTAATAGATTCGTGCTTTAACATACTATAACTCCACTTTACAAGGAGGAAAATGAGGTGGGAAGGGACGAAGTTGTTTTTAAGGGGCTGAAGCTAAAAGATAAAAGCCTACATTTGACAGTTGGCAGTCCCACTTACAGTACTGGACATCCCTTCTACTCAGTGTACCTTCTCACTCAGGCCAGCTAATCAGAATTTTGAAAGTAACTGTGTCCTATGAGCCCAGCTCTCATTAATGGAGTAATCCCTTGATGGAGTCATGAGACAATGTCATTATGGGGATGTGATGCTTATGTGGTGAAGGAACCAGGTCACTGTTGTACTGCCCTAGGAATATATACAGTATTTCTAGCCCTCTCTCGTCTCTATATACTTGCAGCCTCCTTCTCCAACTTCTGGCACCATGAACTTCTACCTCACAATAACTGCAAAACCACAGGGCCAGCCAACCTGGACTGAAGCTCTGCTAGTCAAATGGTCCTTATCCAAGCATGGGGACCTGAATTCCACCCCCTAGAACTCAGGTACATATTCAGGAAGGTGGTACACACATGTCCTTCTAGAACTAGGGCAGAAATGACTCTGTGCTCACATGTACATACATGCCAATACATGTGCTTGTACATACACATATACACAACAGGGCTAGCCAACGTTGTAGGGAAGCTTCTGAAATTGGACTCAGCAAAATCTTTCCTTGCTTTGAATTGATTTTAGTTGTTATAGCCTTGAGGAACTAATACATCAGTTGAAAAAATGTCCTGTTTCATGTTCACTCTTTGGTAAGGCCTTTTGCCCTATACAAATGTGCATGGGTTATAGGAGGAGAATATTTATACTTGTAAATGTCTCTTTCATTGGTATCGTTGTATTTCCTGACTATTTCCTGGGTGTGGAGTAGAAAAACTGGTTATAGAAGAAACAGGGAGATAGAAAGGGGAGATGGTTTAGGGGCAGAGGAAAAGGCAAGGGCACAAATTCAGTTCCTCAACACCACATGAAACAAAATGCAGAGGGAGTGGTGAGTGTTTGTAATCCCAGCACTAGAAAGACACAGACAGATACTTGCCTGGGGCCCACAGGCCAGCCTGAAACTTGATGAGTTTCAGGACAATGAGAGACCCTGCCTCAAAGAGCAAGGTGCATGGTGCCTGTGAAACAACACCAGAGATTGACCTCTGACCCCTATGTGTACACATACACAAAATGAACATGCCCCTGTACACAGACAAATTGTGGGATGTACATGCATACATAGCTACATCCAAAAAAAGGAGAAAAAAAAGAGACCTTCAATTGGAGAAAGTTTGCCAATGGGGAATGAGGCTGGTGATGCAGTGTGCTCTGGTCTTGGGAACATTCATTGCTGGTAAGAGCTCACCACGGCCACTTTCTACTTCTTCCAGAGATCAGAGCTAAATTCCAAGGTGGCAGAGTATACTTTTAGCACCATGAATCACGGACAGGAATTTTCTGACCAGAAAACTCCAGTGTTCATGGGTGTTATTTGATTTCAAAGGAGTAGGCTAAATTTGAATTTGGTACAATGTCCTAAGTTTTTTTTCCCCCTAGAGTTGACAACAAAAGCAATAATAGAAACAGAAGCAGCAGCTATAGGCTTTCCTTCATTCCAATCTCTAATCTAGTGACAAGACTAAGGTGCATATTCCTGTTCTGCAATAGACAATGCAATCTGCTCTATGTACTCAGATGTTTGTACTACCCCAACCTCTTATAAGGCAGTGACATGATTTAGCTTATAAAGCCCCTCTGCAGGCTCAAATTCACACATATTAAAACTAGTTTGTAGTGGATCCACCTTCCTAAGGGTTGTCTAGCCTTCGTCAGGGGTGGTCCCTTAGCCAGGTGCTTGAACAGCCCAACTGGATTTATTCTTGCTACTGAAATTGGAAGAATAATTATCCCTTTAAGGAGATAATGTATCTTTCCTTGTCAGAATTCCCTACTTCCAGTGCCACCCACATGTGCTGCTATGATAGTTTCAAATAAATGAAGAGATGTCCCTGACAGGCTCCTGTGTTTGAGTACATGGTCCATTGTTGATGGCTGTTTGGGAGGAAGTGTGACCTTGCTAGAGGGAGTGTGTCACTGGGGAAGAACTCTGAGAGTTTAAAAGACTTTCTCTCTCTCTCTCTCTCTCTCTCTCTCTCTCTCTCTCTCTCTCTCTTTCTCTCTTTCTGTTTTCGTGCTTGTGCTTCAAGATGTGTACCCTCCTTAGCTTCCCACTCACCATGTCTGCTTCCTGTTGCCAGGCTCCCACTCTGCCATCATGAATTCTAACCCTCTGGAACCATAAGTCCACATAAACCATTTCTTCTGTAAGTTGCTTTGGTCATGTTTTGTCACAGCCACTGATAAGTAACTAAGACAGCTGCCACGAAGTTCTGTTGGCTTTTCCTACCTTTCTGAGTCCTCCTATAACTTTTTTTCTTCCCTTCTCTCTCTATTTTTTGGGTCCTGGCAAGAACTTAAGTGTATCTTTTCTGACCCTCCGGGCTTACTCTATCAAGAAGCCTTCCTTCCATCCTATCGTTAGCCATGGAACTTTTTGTCAGCTATGTGGCTGCCCTTTGTGCCTAACTCAGATTACATACATACTCCCTCCCAGCTCCCAGCTATGAATAGATGACAAATTTCTCTTTCACACTAAAATAGAAAAGGCCAATTTGTAATTACTGATACTGAAGTGATGAGGTTTAAAGTGATTAGGAGAGACAGAAATCTTGGAGAGCAATAGATGTTAGCTTTGGAGGCTGGGATCATCCCAACAAGAGCTCCACTCTCCACCCTCCTGTAATTCCTCTGTAGTTTTCATAGGCATTTCTGTGGGTCATTGACCTTCTGCACTGCCTCTGTTTTTTCTTAAGATACAGTATTTGAAATTTGAATATAACTAATCTAGAAGAAAGCATTTTTTTTTCTTCCAGTTATTCGAGCCCTAGAGCATGTCTGAGAAGCCTCATCTGCTCCCACCCTGCCAGCTTTGGGGTCTACATATCTTCTGAGGTGGTCACCACCCAAGGGTAGTAAAAATGTAGCTGGGGACTTGTTGGCTCCACTGCAGCTGGGCTTCCATGTCTCATGGACAGGAAATATGTCAACATTTCCTGAGACATTGCACCTGGGATAGGGATCCAGCTGCCCGCACTTAAAGTCTCAACAGGAATTAAGTGCATGAAACAGTATAATAACACAAATTTCAATTGGTATCAACCCTTTTCAACACCAAATCTCACAGTCTGAACATTCTCCAGTGCTGAAAGACAAAGAAAGAGGAGAAGAGTGGACGATTTGGGAAATGAGACGGAAAGGAAGCCAAATGTTCACAGAGCTGTGAAGCTCCAGGCTCGAAGTGAGTCTGCACACCAGCAAGTTTCAAAATATGGATTAGACACAGGCTTCAGAACAGCTAAGCCTTGGGTATCCCCTCCCCCAAGCTTTCCTGGCTCTATCTAGAGTCAACAGACCTGGGGTGGGTCCCAGAAGTCTGCCTTGTGAACAAGCCAGGACTCTTTTCATTCATTTGCCTGTCTCCCATGGTAGAACTCTTTAAAACTCCATGCCCAGTTGAGAGGCCCAGTCTCAGTGAGGGATTTTGACCTTGAAAAAGTTCAAGTGAAACTGGTTATGAGCAAAGGCAATGGCGATGGACTCTGGTTGTTTAGAATCACTGATATTCACCCTGGGCTATATCAGTACACAGTATGGGTTTAATAAGTGCGGATGTGGATTCAAATGCACTTTTCATCCCAGGCAAAGCTGTGCAATAGGAATGATGTAGTGTGGATTCAGCACACCACACATATGGTCACGGATACCCAAGCTCTGTAGTTATGCCAGATCTTTCAATCCAAGTGCGGTTGCTGATTGATAAACAAGCCTCTGATACACAAAATAACAAGTAACCTCCCCCACCCCCATCTTTACAGTAAAATATACAGAGAACAAATCAGGAAATCCATGGGGATTTGTAGTTCACGTAGTCTCTAGTGCACAGCTATAGCTACAGGTACTGGAGAGTTGTATCTGTGGGTAGGAGCTCTTAATGCATAAGCCTGAGAGCCTGAGTTGGGATTCTCAGTATACGTGTAAAATGTTAGGAATTGACATGTACGCCTTTTACCCCAAGAGCATGTGCATGTGTGTGTGTGTGTTTGCATGTGAAAATCAGAGGTCTTTCTTCAGATGCCTTCCACCTTGTTTTTTGAGATTCTTTTACTGACTTGAAAGCTATCAAGTAGACAAGACTAAGCTAAATTCTCAAGGGAGTGCTGGGATATCTATCTGCCTCTGCCTCTCCAGAGCTGAGATTACAGATCTGTGCCACGCCCCATGGGTTCTGGAATTCAGGTTTCTTTGTTTGCAACGAAAGCACTTTTCCCACCGCAGCATCCCTCTAGCTCCCCTTTCCCTTTACACAGTGGTATTTCCATGTCTCAGTTCTAGGCTTCTTCCATGTCTCCCTCTTGAGTCTTTCATGATTACTTCTTTCCCCCAGACTTCATTGATAAGATATAGTCTCATGGTCCCTAAATTAAAATCTTCAACACAGTCTTTTCTCTGAAATTCAAATGAAGAAAACCACAAACGGCTCAGCAACCTCAAATAAAATGTCTGAAGGAAACTCAAACTCACCAAAGTTCCCCTTGTCTATAACACAGAGGCCACTGAGATCTGGGAGCTGACTCATCTGCTGCAGGCTGTTCTCCTTTACCTCATCCCTTTACCTGAGCATGCATAATATTAGTCCAATATCTCATAGTCTCCTCTTCTAAATACCTTTCAAACCAGTCTTCCCGGCCTCTTGTTTAGGTCTATTTTCATCCAAAGCTCCAGGCTTCCTTCCGGTCCACCACCGGGAAGCAATTGAAAGCAAAGAATATTTAATACATTGTTATTCTATTAATCTAAACTATACATGACTTTTATCTAACAGTCAAGTGCAAATAAGATAAATAAAAGTGATCCAGCTTTCTCTTCAACCATGCAACTTCCCCAGCAGACTACTAAGTACAAATGTGAATTCTTACATATTGTAACACATTGACTTCAGCATACACTTATACCTGTGTGGATGACTAGACTCATTTATTGTCTTCTTCATCCAATCACTTTTCTCCCAGAAGACTCAGCAATAATGGCATCATAAAAGATGAGATGTTTTGATCGACGACATTTATTTGGAATAATCTTGGACAGATAAGCAATTTTTATTCAGGTTTCCTTTGCGTGCTGCTGTGTCAGAGTCTAATATCTAACGAACTCTCGAGGTTGAACTATGAGATCCAAAAATGTAGAAAGTGTTGTTTCTTGCATGGTGTGATGGGGTAGCCATTTCTAGAGAGTTCCTGAGCCTCAGGTTTAGCAGACAAGTTGATCTTTGTGCAATAGGCTGAGATCCAGTAGCCTTCATTCAGAAAAACAGGATGTCCAAAGAATTCTTGGTTAAGGGTCTCTACTGCAAGTAGCTACATCTCTGCTGTATTCCTTCAGCGGATCCCTCTCACCCTGAGGAGGATGTCTGTGCTCTTCAAACCTTCAGAAAGAGATTCCGAGTGTGGTCATCTTCCTTCAGAGATATAGGCTTCCTTTGGACCCTTGACTGGGAGATAACTCATATCTCTAAACCACCCTGAAGTCTGCCTCTTCCATCAGAACCATCTTTCTGAAGCTCCTGTACCCAAACAGAACCACACACTCTTCAAGTCCACTATAAATCCATGGTGTTGTAAAGCTATAGGGAGATGTGTGCAAACACACATAATGACATCCTGAGACCTCTCTTCCCTATTGCAGACGATCATTCTCCACGAATCTGCCTTTCTAACATGGGTTCATTTCATTTAAAAACTCAACTCTGAGCTTGTCTGCACTTGAAATGCCAATCCTTCTTAGTTTTAGGTATCCCATTTTGACTTGGGGAGCAGTGCCCAGAGCCTTTGCACTCCTTGATATCCTGATAGCTCATCTCATTGTTTCCTGAGTGGACCATGGAACCCACTGCAGGGTCACCTTGTCTTGTATGCTCGAGACCCTGTGCTAGATGCAGTTTGTGGTGCTGATCAGGCAAATAAGGAAGGAAGAATCCAGATAAAGGCTGCAGAGAAGTGTGCCGCCGTGTGGATGCATCAGAGCAATTTCTTTCCATTACTTCGGTGGACAGTCAGGGAAGCATCAGACCACAGTCAGCTCACTCCCACCCAGACGAGAAACCACGGCCATCTCCTTCTCAGCACAAACAAGCTGGCACTCTCAGCATGAAAGCTGTCTAGGAAATTTTAAGTAATAGTGTGGTGTGGATAGATCTCATGAATATTCATGAACCAAGGGTCTAAGCAGCCAAGCTAAGCACAGAATTACAGCAATTATCTGAGTGATTTACACACACACAAAGCCAGCCCTAAGCAAAATTACTAAGGAAGCTGGAAGTCAGCTGTCCCTCTGTCTGGCACCACCCTGCTTCCTCTCAGGTTGCCCTGCAGGGCCCCCCTGCTCTCTGGTTGATTGAGAGTCTCTGTATCACTCATTCCCAAACCAGCTTTCTGCACAACCCCGTCCTCAATGACTCAGACCTCTTCCCACAACTTACCTGGTTCCATTCTCCAGAGCATGGTCAATTAACTGGCCAGAAAAGAGGACAGGATGATTTCGGTGAGGGCAAAAATAGGTCTTGCCTTTGTGTTTCAGTATCTCCGATGATGGTGAGCCTTATTTAAAGGATTTTTGTTATGATTCCTTTACCCAACTCCAAGAACAGGAGGCTATAAACAGATTTAGTAAATAATTAAGTACATGTAGAGGGGTGGCAAGAACTGCATGAGAAGCCCTGGTGTCACAGAGCCTTGGAGCAGGAAGGAAGTTCATAGGCCATTTAGTTTCCTTCACAGGCTCATGGTTCTGTGCACTAATAGATGACAGAATACTGTAATGTAAACCAAAAGTTATTCATGAGAGGATTGTCAGGCCTTTATTGTGATTTTCTGCCTCTCGGAAAGGTAGGTATAATGTTAATCCCTTCTTAGTATTCCTCTCTGTATGACTTTAGGTACACATCTGCATGGCTCTCGTTATCTATCTCCGTGCCATTTGTTTTGGAAACATTAGGGAAGATGATGTTTGATTAAGGGAAAACACATAGGAGGGGTCAACTTGAATCACATACCTGTCTATCCATCCAGATAAATATCCTATCCTCTCTCCAGCCACCATGGCCCTGAACCCCATCCTCCTTCTCCTGGCTCTTGGGTATCATGCATCCCAGACTTGAACCTCAAATTTCTGATCCATCTGTCTTCTCTGCCTCCCAATTGCTGTGGTTACAAGTGTGTGTTGCCATAACCCAGATCATGTGTTCTCTTTTAGCAGAAGTTTTCAAAACTTTAATTTACACACTTAAAAGCTCGTTGAATAACATGAAATAATTATTAATATTTCAATATGTGTCACCAATATGTAGTGGTCAACAAGGATAACTGCCAGTGAAGTATGGCTGGAGCATCCCACTAATAGCTGCATGGATATACTGGAAAAGGTTGAAGCAGCCATCTTGGATCATAAAATAGAAAGCACGAATGGATGCTAAAGATGAACAGGAAACAAAAGGGAGCTCAAATGGGAAGGTCTGAGGCCTTGGTTAAGTTTCCAGATCAGTTATTAAAGGGGAAAGTAGTCTGTTTTGGCTTGCCATCTCAGGGATACAGCCCAATGTGGTAGGTGTGATGATGGCAGTATTCTGAGCTTCCATGTTCCCAAGTAACCAGTTCCCAAGTTCCAGAAGTTAGGAATTGGGACTGTTTCTCTCCTTGCCTCCACTTTCCTCAGCTGATGTCTTATGGTTCTGACATCCCAGGGTCATGGGATCTCCAATGCAACCTAGGGTTTGCCTTCTCAGCAAAGCATAAGTACTTCAGGTAGTCCTGGCAGGGACCCCAACCCTCCCTTCATCCTTTAGCTTTAATGGCTCTCTGGAATGTTGTCCCAAGCCTCTGTGATCCCTTATTTCATCTCTCATGCCTGATGCTGTTGCCTAGGTCTGCTGCTGGCTCAATATATAATAAGGACCCTTGGAGACAAAGCTATAGTGACCTTTGTATGCCTTGGTAGTTCAATCTGGAAAACCTCTTTCTTAGGCAGTGACTTCCCAGCAGGAAACCTTAGATCTCATTTTCAATTCAAGTACTCTTCTTCCAAATTAATTTGCATTTTCACAAGTTATAGCATTAGGTGTGCAGGGTCTTGCCCTCATGGGATGCTTCCCAATGGCCCAGGGTAGATGGGGTTGAGAGCTTTAATGGGGTGAATCTTCGTAACAATTGCTGTTTCTTTCTCATCTGCTTTGTTGCATCTTGAAACTAATTTTCTTTCCTTACCAAACTGTATTTTTTTTTCATATCTGTCCGCTTCACTTTCTGCTGCTTCTCACTTGCAGACCAGACTGAGAGCAAGAAGCAGTAACCATTCTGTGGCATGAATTCTATTCTGAACCCAAACTTTCTCTGTCAAGCACATTAGTTTACTTTTAAATTACTTTTAAATTCAGCCTTACTTAACTTCTGAGGACATGGACAGAAAGCAGCATTGATCTTTGCCAGAATGTAGCACCAATGGCCTCTATATCCAGGTTCAAATGGAGTCCTTGTTTCCATGTGACCCCAAGAGCTGGGCTTTCACTGCTAGCCGTTCTTTCAGCATCCTAGTACCACAAACACCGATCTGGATACATCATTATTCTGTGCTAACAACATATTCTGATTTCTCCAGCACAAAGTTCCAGAATCTTCTATGGTTAATGATATTAACCTAGAAGAGAGAGGAGCGTCCAAGCATGTCATAGAGGTCAACCAGTTTGCCTAAGAACACCTAGAAAATTCATCAGTTGGACATATTAAGAGGCCTCTGTAACAAAACAAAAACAAATCAAAATGCATACAAACACATTAAATCGCAATGTAGATGTAAAGACTGACACTTAAGAACAAGGGCATTTGCAAGGAAAATAGTCATATGGCCAATCGATGGTGTTTTATTTTTAATGCACATGGAGAACAATTAGGTTTTTTATTAGTCAAGTGAAAAGAAAAGGGCTTGGTTGAGTAATTTAAAAAAAAGAACTATTAGTAAGTAATAAACCCATGGCAGTTTATAAATGCACAAAAATCAATTTCTTTGCCATTTATATTGTCAAACAAAATTAGATTCTACAGAAAATTCACATTATACAGGACTATACTCCAAGCCAAACTGCCATAAGCTTTACAAGTTCAGATGTTAGGCTTACAGAAGATCCTCATAGCTGGCCATGTTGACTGTTGACATAATAGGAGGGGCAGAGAGCATCATGGGACTCTCCACTAAGTCTCCAGCAACTCATCCCGAGCAGTCCTATGCAGTTCTGCCCTAACTGCACATGGCCATGCAGTCTCAGGAAGGAGCTAGAGTATATAGGCTGGAGAAGACTAATGGGAAGGGATGTATATATAAACTTATAATAAGTCATCATCCATGCCAACTGAAGACTTTCCAGTGCAGTTGCTTTGGGGTGTCCCATGCTCCTATCAGTAACCCCTCACCAATGCTCTGCAAGAAGTTTCAATAAACCCACTAGTTCTCCAAAAGGGAACTTTGGTGGAAACAAGCTTTGCTTTGTTCATTGGGACCTTAGAAGGACGGGATAGACTTTGTCTAGGTCTACCTTATCCAAGAGAAACTTCCCACAATCCTCACAAAAATATGGTTAAAAATGTGTGATTTACAGTGACGTTGCAATGACAAGCTGCAAACAGAGTATCATTTGTTTTGGTTTATTAATAAAATGAAGAACTGAGAAAACATATGCATTCAGTTTGATAGCAAGTATTTTCAAACATCATGGAGGAAAAAAAATGACACAAATGAAAAGTTTACAAATATTTTGTCTCTTAAGCTGTGGATAGATGGTGGCACACACCTGTAATGCTAACTGTCTGGAGACAGGAGGATCACTACCTTGGAGCCAACCAGAGGCTATATAGTAAGATCTTGTTGAGGGTTTAAAAAATGTTATCCTGGGAGGTTCTTTTTAATAATCTATATTATTTGTTTGTAGTTCTCCATATTGGTTCCAATATCGCATAATAAATTAATAGTCAGAAAAGCAGTGATCATCCTTAATTCTACTTCAAATATCAGAGGAAGGAGAACATCATCTGATTTTTGGAATTTTTGCAATGTGGTATCTCTGTATTTTTCACATCTCTGAGATCTCTTCTCTAGAACATCTTTTCTTCAGGTAAATTTCATTTGTGATGTTCAGATTGTGTGTGCACCCCTGTGCTTTTAACTACTTAATATTCTTGTCTTCCTTAATGGACCAAGTTATTACACATGGAAGCCTACCCAGAGGGAAATGGCGAGTGTTACTATGGCATGCATCCTGGACCCTGCTTACCCTGCATAGAGGATTAGCGTCCACTATATGATGGACCCCGCTTGGTCTTGGTGTGTTGAACAGAGAAGGACAATGGATAGCATCTTTTAGGTCTCTTAAATAGAACGGAGGCTTATCCTCTGCACTATTTTTGTTTACTTCAATCCACATTATTTCACTTTTTATTTTACAAAAACATCTGTCCACTCAGATTGGACATTTTAAAAATGTTAACAAACAGCAATTCAAATACCTGGTGCATCACCAAGAATGCTTTCATGCTCTAGGCACATGCTGTGGACACAGTATACATTCTACACAGGCCTAATCCAACCCTTCTGATGGCTCCAGGCACCAAGGATGCCACAGGAATTGAGAAGACTGCAAGAACATTTTCTTCTGATGCTCTCTCTCTGTGCTCAGAGATCTCCATCAAGAACAAAGGAGCTCATCTAACATACTAGTGCAAGGTTCTTTTACTTGCTTTTCCACCTGGTCTTTCTAACCCTCCTCTATTGCTGTAAAATAATTCCATAACATGCAGACACAGATATCCATGGAATTCGGGTTTTCTTCTGCTGTGTCCGTACCTTTCTGATAAGTGGTACCAGATATCATTTAGAGGAGATGTATAGATGATGTCTTGTTTGTGTCTTAGGATGCTGGCTGACTGTGAAGGCCCATGGAGGACTTACAACTTTGTAAAAGAAACACTCAGTTTTATGAAGGGAGCAATGACAAAACCCTACTCTTATGTACCATCCCTCTACTTACACAGCCTCATGGACCAGCACCCTCAAAATTAGCACTGCATCACTATATGGAAATAATGGTGTGAGTTGCATCTGCCTAAGTCAGGATTTAATATTGATAGTAAGAGCTTTTCCAGTTCCTGAGGATGGAGTAATTCTTCCATTTTGTTATGGTGTTTGGTGTGAGATAATTTCATTTGCTTCTTGCAGAATTTGGAGGGATCGTAGCTCTTTACCACTTGCTTTTGTAAATAAAGGGTTGTAACACTTTCCTCATCCCTCTTTCATGTTGTCATTTAAAACAGGTAATTTTTCTGTAACCCCTGGAAAAGTAACAAATATATATGTCAGAGCCTACATATAAGTTGGTCATCGTGGACAGTGCAATTCCAAGTAACACAAAGAAAATTGTGCTCACAAAGGTTTCCTTGCAGAAACCTCCCCCACTCACAGAAGATGAAGTTAATGAGCCCAAGGTCAGAGGGCAATCTCTGTATGAACCACTTAAGCCCATACTGGAGCCAGCCCTGTACCCAGCAGAAAGCTGCACCTTGTCACAGCTGTCCTGTAAATGTCAGGCAAGGGCTCCAAATGGAACCAACATAATTGTGGACAACTTCACAGTTTCCAGTCATCTACGAAAAAGTCATAAAGTCATCACATGCAGCCACTCACCTTACTGTTCTTAGATGCTCAGATTCAGAAAATATGTTTGAATGTGTTCATTCCCATTAAAATGTGTTTATCACAACAGGATTTGAGGGAGATGGGATAAGTGTTGTTAATTTTATCGATGAAGAAATGGATGACAAAAATGGTGTTTTCCACATGCCAATAGTCTGATGAAGAAGTCCAGTCCAATGCCGATGACAAGGAAAGTGGAAGGGAACAGGGTCATTATGCATGAATTATGAGGTTTTTACCTTTGTATAATTTTTATAAAGTCATCTATTTGCAATTATCACAGAAATTAAGATAAAGCGTATGTAGAAAAGTGTCCTTCAGACATCAGAAAAAGTGTCACAGACATTGACAGGAAGGTTGAAACTATGAGGCTAGATAAGGTAAGCTGGATGCTCCATCAAAAGATGACCAGTGTGGGCTGCCATGGCTTTGTCACAGTATCCAGAGGGAGGGGGTCCATGGGTAAGTGACCAGACCTGAGTTGTAAAGTCAGATAAGAGCACACAAGCTTGACCTGGACAAAGACCTGATAATAAGAGAGTCCATTGAAATAGGAGTTGTCTGGAGGCTGTCTAAAGCAAGAGACTGGAGTAAGATGGTCTTTAGAAATTGAAGTACCTTGTTAAAAAATGTTGGTGGGTTTGGGCATGAGAATTGAGCAGTGATGAGAACTCATTGTGGATTAGGATCAATATCCCCTTTAGGAAGATGAAGAGAGAGTGATGATCTGACCAAGTTCTCCATGGGAATGAAAAGCCTGTGCCTTTGTGTCCAACTGGAGGCCTCCCTAAGAAGAACATAAACTCACATGAAGAGACTTTGCACAATGGAGCCCTGACAAGCATAGAACTAAATGCCATCTGCAGATCACTCACTGCATTGGGGAAGCCAGCCCTTCTTGGAGGTGAGAGCTGATAAGGTAGGTCATATGTCCTACAGGGTCTCTCACAATCAGTTATGGAGATAGAGACTATATTAGAATTCACAGAGGTGGAGAACAGCTTGCTAGCAGTGGAGATGTTCACTAAAATCCAAAAAGCTGAAATCCAGACATCGACATACAGAGAAATAAGAATCTAAGATCTGGCCATCTTGGACAGAAGTGGTTCTCAACCTGTGTGTCCAGACTCCTTGGGGGGTGTCATGTCATATATCCTGTATATCAGATATTTATATTATGATTCATAACAGTAGTGCAATTGCAGTTATGAAGTAGCAACAAAAATAATTTTATAGTTGTGGATCACCACAACATGAAGACAGTATTTAAAGGTTCACAGCATTAGGAAGCTTGAGAACCACTGCTCTAGTCTGTTCCAAACAACAGGATACAAATCAGAGGGTGACATACCTCACACAGTTATAGTCAATGATTATGCCTGATAGCTGATATGAGGTTGGGACAAAGGAGATGTGCCTGGCCCCCACTTTTCTCAGCCTCAGGAAATCTTCCACTACTGTAGTGTCACGGTTGTTGACCACATTTACCATGGCAACTCACATCACAGGCAGTCACCTTGTAAAGTCACCTCAACAAGCCGAGGTGATATCATTAGGAGAGATGAGGTCGAATCCTCAGCTTCTCATTCATCAGCCTTGGTGTTTTACTTTTCTGCTGATTTTAGTATTTTTATAACTTATTTCATTTTATTTGCCTATGAACTGCACATGGTTTCCAGATGGAAACTTACTTGAGCAATATAGATCTTTCTTGGCTTTTCCCTGACACACAGCCACAATGCATAAAGCATACAACACAGTATAAACATTTGGCATAAAGTATTCTAAGACAAAAGAAGAAAAATGTGATTCCACTGGATTTGTAAAGGACAACAAATAAGAAAATGAGAGTTTCGTTCTAGGTGAGTGGTTCTCAACCTATGGGTCAGGAGCCCTTTGGCAATTGAATGGCCCTTTCACATGGGGTACAGATCAGATGTCTTCTTGCATATCCGGTGTTTACATTATGATTTATAAAATTTCAGTTAGGAAGTAGCAAACAATTAATTTTATGGTTGGGAGTCACCACAACACAAGGAACTGTTTTAAAAGGTTGCACCATTGGGAAGGTTGAGAACAACTGCTCTGTATGGAAATATGAGAATATCAAGTTCTCCCTTCTACTATGATCCAAAGCACTCTCACCATTTGGATACAAAGACTGCCAGCTCATAGCATAAACTAAAATTACATAAAATAACAATAGAAAACATAGACATCAAGACTCATGCAATAGTACCCATCTTATTTGCTGGTAATTGACCTACTTTAGATTGTCCCTGGCAACAGACAGTATGTGTAGTTTTCCATACTCTGGCCTTGTCCTGTGATATCACACTCTCTGTGACCTCAGCAGCATGTTTCTTCATGTTCTGATTATTTCCATTTGGTACAAGATGAGCTTTTGCCAATTTGGATGGCATGAGTGGGCTTTGCTATTAGATACTGATCACTGGGGAAGCTTCTATAGTTTGTCACTGGGCTAGCAGGCTCTTTATCTACACATCTGTGTGTATGTGTGTGTGTGTGTGTGTGTGTGTGTGTGTGCAGGTGTTTGTGTATGTGTTGATATTCAGGTGCGTGTGCACATGTTTTTGAAGGCCAGAGTTCACATTCAAGTTTATTCCTCTGGTAACACCCACTTTGTCTCTGGAGATAGGGTCTTTAAATGGCCTGGAGGTGTCCATATGGACCAGACTATCTGGAAAGTAGAGACAGTCTGAAATTTCATCCCTATCTGAGGAACTCCCCCTTCCATAGTTGTATTTTTACTGACTTGATCTCATAC
>NW_021604633.1:1987994-2013968 GCF_004785775.1 Grammomys surdaster | reverse complement strand
AGAGAAGAGAAGAGAAGAGAAGAGAAGAGAAGAGAAGAGAAGAGAAGCAAGGGAGGAAAACCCCATGGAATTTGGTTGGTCCCTAGGGAATGACTGTGCCCTCTTCACCTTCTGATGTCTTTGCATTTATTTTGATTGCTATTTTCTAAGCCCTAAAGGATGCTATGGTCCAAAATCAATTGTGTTCCTCCCTCAACTCAAGAAAGCTCCAGCATGGTGATATTTTCAGCTAAAATCCGTGACTAAAGGAGTGTAGAAGACCCCTGCTAAGTAATATCTTAGGTATATGATATCAATGCTTTTCAAGAAGGATATGAGAGCTCTGTCTCCCAAAAAGCCAAGGCTATTTTTTTGGGAGTGAGGCAGTACAAGATATAAGGTAATTTCCTGAAGTGAACTACAAAGTACCTTGACCATGTTCTTTCCAGCCTCTGAGATAGTGAGGGTTAAACAAATTTTCTTTGTATCTCATAGTCTCTGAATTTTGTTATGGCTGCTAAAGCTGCCTAACACAAAGGAACATCTTCCATGTCAAGCCTGAAATTATTCCTGGTGTTACCACTTAGAGGAATAAGGACTCCCCTTTCCACCCAGCTGCCCCTGGCTTTACCATATTTCTCATTGAGGATGCAGTGCACTTGTGCCTGATTGTGTTTTCTTGCATTCTTTCTTCACCTGTCCTTAATGAAAAAGAGACTGAAGTGAGTGAGTGGCAAGATGCCTCAAATTACTCTCTTGAGCTCTGGCAGCCATTTCATGCTTCCTAGATGAGATATAAATGCTGGGACATTTGTATACAAATTGAGCAAACATGCAAATCGGTAATCTGGGACGAAAAAGACACAGAAACGATCTTGGAAAATGCATTTAAGGAAAAAAATTACAGTATCATGTTGGTAGACATAAAAGAACTTTGATGAAAGCAGCTGTTAAATTGTTAATTTAACATAAAGATGGAGCTGATGATTCAAAAATGATCAAGTGGGTTGCACATATTCTGTGCTCTGAATAGCATAGGCTGCAAGGCGCTCAGCCCCATCTATGGCTGTAATTGGGGCTTGCATTCTATCCACATTAGCAGAACTGTTAATAAATCACACGAGTGAGAAATGAGGAATTGAAGCTCTCCAGGTGTTTGATAATGCCTCAAATATCCTCACCACATGTTCCATAGAAGTCAAGCGAGTTCATAAGCACAGCTTAGTGATCATTCACCACACAACTCTGGCTTGAGCCTGCTTAACTCTATAGGACAAATTCAGTTACAGGCTGAGAACATTATGTGGCTGCCTCTGCCTGAACCTCAAGACTCTTAGATCCTTTCACATAGAAGAGATCTGTGCCCATTAGTCAACTTGGCCCTTTTCTTGAATCTCAGTTTCTCTCTCCCTCTCCACCCCCAATTCATCCACATGTATATAGAGGAAAGGATTCTGTCAAACAGAACAGTGAAAGGGTGCTTACTGGAGGTATATGTATTTGCTCGATGATAGAATTATCCCCAAGATTATCCCTGGTGTTGCAACTGCAAGCATGCAACCTGAGTTGTAATTAGAATGCAGACTGAAACTCTGGTATTTAATAGTAATTGATTTGGTACTAGAAATGAAAGGACTTGTCAGAACAAATGCTATTATTATAGTGATAATTACTACCATTGTTTTAAACGGAAGGTTTTGTATGTGGGCCGCACTGGCCTTCAACTTATGGTCCTCCTGCCTCAGCATCACAGAATGAAAATTTCAATGAATACATCCTCATGCCTGGCCAGAACCCAGCTTAAAAGTCAGCTATTCAGAAGACAAGTCAGCCTATAAAATGCTTCCAAGTATTCATAAGGACATGAGTTTGATCCTCAGAACCTAGATAAGATAATAAAATTCAGTGATGTAGATTATATTCCGAGTGCTAGAAAGGTGGGGCTAGGTTGATTCCTGGAGATTCAAAGCCAGCCAGCCAAGCCCACTTGCCAAATTCCAGGAAATGAGAGACTCTATCTTGAAACAAACAAAACAAAATGTAAAACAATTAATGATACTGGGAGACATCTAGTGATAAATAATCCCCACACCACATAAGGCACATTCAAGAAAAGCACAAAGCCCAATAGCTAAGAGCTAAGTGCTAGTGTCCCAGGAAAAGAAATCATTTTGGTTTAAGATGGTGATGTGTTTCCCGTGTTGTTGTGGCTGAGCGTGAAGTTGAGCATGTGTTGTTGGCCTGGCCAGCATTAGCAGAGTTGGAAGCAAGCGACAGCATCAGTTCTTTGTGTTCCAGCTAAACAATACTCCCAGGAGTACTGTCTTCAATCCTACTTACTGAGGACGTGTTTAACACATCCACAAGACAGTATTCAGAGAACAGCATCTGGCATGACTGAATTTAAAGACAGGAGATGAATCTTTGGGGAGGGAAGAGAAGGGTATGGAAAAAAATAGTTCAAGGACCCCATCGGTAAAGTGTTTATTATGTAAGCAAGACGACTAGAGTTTGACCCCCAGAACCTACCTGCAAAAGTTGGGGAGTGATGGTGAACATTTATAATCTGAACACTGAGGAAACAGGTGGATCCTTTGAGCACACAGCCAACCAGCCTAAGGCAGCCGGGGAGCCCAAAGCCAGTCAGAAGTCCTGTCTCAGAGGCCAAGGTGACATTAGAAGTTGACTACTGGCCTCCATACACATGTACACACACACACACATGCACACACTCACACACACACACACACACACACACACACACACACACATGGACCCATGCAGCCCATATACATACAAACTCACGCATTCAGAAACATAGTACAGCTTTCTTTAACACTAGCTAGATATCATGGGAGACTGGTTAATAATACTCTGAAGGACTTTGTGTAGTAAACATTACAGAAAAGGCTAAAATGAGCCATGATGTCCCTGATAGGGAGAGAATTTTTGATATTCAGAACTATTCATGGTAAGACAGCATCATGGCATGTGAGACGGGAACCCTGTGACTGTCACTGTATTCCACAAAATTTTATCAGGTACATACAGTATTCAGCAGGCAAATTTAGGTAGTTGTTAGGCTCCAAGTGGTCTGCGAGGTGTTGCTCATGTCCTTGGCAACGTCACAGCCCTGTGGCTCAAATGGACACTGCTCATACGAAACCATAGACTAGTCAGTGATGGAGGCCAGAAAGAGGCAGTGCTGAAGCAATGGGTGCAAATGCCTCTCCTGTATTTTCGACAGTGGCTCATCCCTCCCTACTCACCCAAATGAAAGACTCTGAAGTTTAGGTGTGAATAAAACACTGTATTTTGGATAGCAGAGATAAATGCTGAAGTCATATTCAAGAAAAAAGATTCAGCAATTAAGAGGAACAGAAGAAGTATTTTCCAACTACATTGTTCCCAATGCATTTTTGGAGCTTGCCTTTCAAAGGATGTAATTAGGGGTAATGAGGTGCAAAATTTCATGTACAAAAGATGATCCTGTTAAGGGCAGTCTAGGCAGACGGTGCACTAAAAATGGATTGTAACTCGTTGTGCACTTGATGTTGGCACCCCCCCCCCAGCTTTTCTCCATAATCAACCCCAGTAAGGTCTTAAGAAAATCAGACATTTTCAAATCTCTTTCGTGAACAATCATTTGATTCTTCTCTTTCCAGGCCTTAAAAGTAGTCAGATTTTCTCACAACCTACAATGATGGAAGGACTTCTATGGTCATTGCTCAGCTACCTTTGCGGACTCAGACAGAGAATGCACAGCTCTGGCCAGAGCTGACTCTGTGAGACCCAAATTTCCACATCAAAACATGAATGCCAAGAGCATTCGCAGAATGTGTTTTTCAGCTCTGATCTACTCGCTCTTGGCTAACAGAAAACTAGATGCTCTACTATTTAAAGTCAAAATGCTCAGTGTGTGCTCTCACCTAAAATTGCGAGCAGAAAACACAATGCATATCATTAATCTGGAAATCAACATGTGTTATAAAAACTGTGTGTGTGTGTGTGAAAGTACATGCATATGTGTGTATGTGTGTGTGTATATGTTTGTGAGTACAACCATGCACAAATACACAAGTGAAAGTCAACTTGTAGGAGGTGATTCTCTCCCTGTGTCCATGCATGTATCTGGAAAAAAAACCCCTCAGGTTGTCAGATTAATGAAACTGCCTTGATCCCCAAACCATCTCCCTGACCCAAGTATTTAAATTTTTAAAAATTTTAAGAAAAAGGGAACCTCAGGTGACCGCACTGTTTACTATAGCCTGTGTCATATTAATTCAGATTATGCACTGGCAAAACCCATTGTTTGTTCATACATAAGCCTGACAGTGTTAATATCTTCTATGGAGACCATACCACTCAAACTTTATGACTCAGTGCTACCCAGAGGACAAGTTCAACCAGACTCAATGCAGAATGAACCACGCTCCAGTCCTGGTAAGCAGCAACTGTTCCCAAGTACAGGCTGATTTTTATTTCACAACTGTATTTATGCAAGAATGAAAGCTATAACTGAAACCCAAGAAAATCCTTTCACATCTAAAATGTCTCCTCATTGTTCATAAACCATGTGCTGAAATGCCAGGAGAAGAAATCAGGGTGATAAAAAGTGAGACTGTGAAGAACACTGTGCACTCTGTCATTTGGACTTTGTTCTAACAGATACAAGGACGCAGAGGGTGGGGAGAGCTAAGAACCAAATAGCATCATACTAACAGCAAAATTTCTATGGAAAAAATGTATAGAAGAGTCACACTGATCTTCCATTCAGAAATCCTTCCCACCTCCCAGTCTTATCTCTGTAGAAATTTGTTGGTGTCCTTCCCTGCTTACTACCTTGGAGATGTCTCTGGGAGACAGCTGAGGGTACCATTTATGTAGTATGTTCAAGGCCAGCACAGATAGATCCTTTCTACTTATCTGAAGTTCTTCCCTCCATGTAACTTAGTTGATCTCCATTTTCCAAGAAGGAGTGTTTCCAGAGAACATCTTCAATATGTGAGAAAAAGCATTATGATACCCTAGTCACTCAGTCTGAAAGCTTGTCACTAAGGCATGGTAACTGTGCAGTAGAAACTAAGAAAAAGAAAAAGGATTTTGATCATGCCATCCCAGAGCCAGGCAGGTCACAGCCTATAATGTAGTCCGCTGCTGCTCCCTTCTGCACAGAGGCAATTGTTAATTTTCAATGGACATGAGAGCTGGAGGAGAGACTCAGGGCTGATCTACCATGGAGTTGGTGCCTCAGGAATGGAAACAGGAAAGATAGGAAGGTTGGTGCTGACACACAGCTTGTACTTTCTCAATGTGTGTGGAGCCAGGTGTTGTGGGACCACCGTTGGCTATCTGCAGAGTGTGAGTAGGCAGGAAGTGATATCACAATAGGAAAGGCATGCAGCAGAGGTGAGAACCTCTGAGAAAGCCTTCACACAACTACTGTGGAAAGTACCAGAGTGAGGCAGGGATGGGGAGAGTACAGCCTCTCCAACATCCTTTGATTCTTTCACTTACAAGTTTAGTGAAATGGGCACCAAATATAACATTTGACTGTGTGACAAGTGGCTAGTGAGTTAACCTCTCCAAGGTTCGATTCCTTCAAGATACAGTAGATACTGTATCTACCAATGCAGTAGAAATTTCTTCCAAACAAGCAAAAATAGTATATAAATTTGGAAGTGGATATTAGGCTGGGGTGGAAGAAGTTGGGCTAAGTGTACAGAATACATATGTAAACATTCAAACACATCTTACGATGTGTGAAATTGTCAAAGACTGTATAAGGATATAATATAAAAGAAAGATGGGCTCAAGAAAGCTGTCGTGGAGCTGACCATCTGTGACCCTCAGCAAGATGGAGTATCTTTCCATTTTCTCCCTGTATTCTTTTTATACTGGAGCAAAGTGCAGCCTGACCTCAGAATCTATGACCTCTGGATATTTTCTCCCTTTCCAGACGGTTTGTTTGCTCTCAGAGAAATGGATGAAACATAAACAGTTCTGTAGTTGATTCCCTGGGAAACAGCACTTAAAACTGGAAAAAAAAATCAGCTGCTTTCCTCTCATGAGCAACCAACTAGGAACCACTCAGTGAGTTCTCATTGCTGGAAAAAAACAAAAACAAACACCAAAACTCAACAAATTCACAGTATTCAAGAGTAGGCTAGTGATAGTGTAATTCTCTGCTCACCTCATGCTCAGTACAAGTGCAGCCAATGGGCTTCAAATCCTTCTGTCTGTAGATGTAGCTGAGGTCAGCAAAGATCTCATGAGAGTTGTCACAGAGACACCCATCATTCTGAGAACAGCTGCAAGGTTTCCCCACCTCCACCTCCTCCTCCTCCCCTCCTCCTCCTCCTCCTCCTCCTCCTCCTCCCCCTCTCTCCCTCCCCCTCCTCTTCCTCCTCTTTCACTTTTAGCTAAAATTTTGTTTAAAACACTTTTAACTATGTTTTCAGTTTAAAAGGCTTACAGTAACTTAAATATGTGATACATTAACAGATATATTCAAGTCATCCATAACATTCTCTACTGCAAGGATGAGCTTTTAACTTATATTTAATACATTCTGAGCATAGATTCACAGTGGTTGAGTTCAGGCAGTTCATTAGAATATTTAAGGGAAAGGTAATATATTAAGTGAAGGCCTGGCTAGCTAGTATTTTCCGTATCATCTCTTCTTATATCCCATTATTTTTCTGTTGCTGTGATGGTAAGACATCAGGACACAAAACAACTTATAGAAAAAGAGGTGGTTTGGGCTTATAGCTCCAGATATAGTTCCTCATGGTACAGATGCATATTAGCAGGCAGGCATGGTAGCAGGAGCAGGAAGCTATGAGCTCACATCTTAACCCAAGCATAAGGAAGAGAGAAAGAACTACAAATAGCATGAACTTTTAACCTCTTAAAGCTCTCTCTGGTGATGCACTGTCTTAATCAAAGCTGCACCACCTGCACCACCCTGCAAAGCACAACCAACTGGGAATCAAGTTACAAATGCCGTTGACTTTGGCGGTCATTCTCACTAGAGCAATCATATTTTCAACTGCATAGACCCTTCAGTTGTAATATATTAAATTTACTAATTCATCTATCATCTCCTTTTCTTTTTTAACTATGCCTGTGCTTTTTAAATCGTTATAGTTTTAGATTTTACCTCATCTCTTCTTTTTAAAATGGCTGGACATGTACAGATGGTACCCAACTTGAGATGGCTCATCTTAGGAATTTTTGACATTAAAGTTGTGAAAGGGATGCATATTTAGGAGGCAGCTGGCTTCAAATTTTGAACTTTGCTCTTCCTGGCAAGCCATATGTGCTGCTATGGTCCTTTGCAGGCTGATAGCTGCAGAGAGCCGTGGCTTTGGGTCAGATCTGAGATCAGGAAAGGAAAGAACCACAGTGTTGCTCTAGAATACCCAGTTGCTAGGCTACAAGCTAAGTGAGAAAGTTTATTAAATACATTTCCATCTTAAACTTCCCATGAGTTCTCAGGGTGAAGCCTCTTTGTAAGCTGACTACCCTGTGTACTGTATATTCTTGATTGGATTCTATTCCATTTGCATACATTATCTTCACTACTAGGTCTTAGGAAGCAAGGGCAGCACATTTTCATCAATACACACAGTGGTTTTTCTCATTAGGACAAAAGCATGTTCAAATTAACATTACTTTTTTGATAAATGAAAAGAAACTAGCAAGCAACCCAAATGCCTAGGGAACTCAAAGCTCAAGTGACACATTGAAAGCAAACTTCCAAAAGCATCTTGCAAATACACAACTTTCAACAGCATAAGCCAGGACACACTTTTCACCTACTTCTCTTACTGTTTACATTCATCATTCATCAGCCCTGACCCAGTGAGACACTGTGCAAATCTAAAGATTTTTTTATATGTATTACATGATCTGTTTTTCCTTCTCATGTAATTTCCCAGAAATACAAAAGCCCAAGTACTAACATTTGTGGGTAGTAAGTGTGAGATTAGTATGATAGTTAAATCAGGGCTCACAGCCACAGATTAATCAGGTAGTTCTCTGTCTCATTTTCCCAAAATATATCACGAAGGGGCTAGGGATGTAGTTCATTCATAAGGTGCCTATCATGCAAGCAGAAGAGCTGAGTTCAGATTCCTAGACACCACATAAAAGTAAGCAGTCATGGCAATTCACACCTGTACCTATGTGCTGTAAAGATAGGTAGAGATAGGCAGGTTCTTGAAGCCCTTGATGAATGGATGAATCTACATTTCAGTAAGAGATCCTGTCTCAAAAAGTAAAGGTGAAGAGTGACCAGGAAAGACAGCTGACATTGACCTCGGGCCTCTACTTCAGCATCACAGAGAGGAGCAAGCCCTCACACTCACATGTACACAGAGACACACTAACAAATAAAACAATTCCACAGACACACAACTGCCCACACAACACACACACACACACACACACACATACACCGAGCTTTCTCAACAAAGACATCTTCAAGTCGTTAATATTCCCATCTTTTGTCAGCTCTAATGTTTAACTTTATATTTTGAGTGTAGCTTCATTGTGTTTTTCAAGGCTGGACCATCAGAATTATTAAGGGGATGGACAAATCCAAACAAGTTTGAAGATTACTAATCTAGAGAAAGGAATACAGAGTGCCAAGGACCAGCCTCAGCTTGGAGGGGTAGTCCTGAGGAAGGAATATTTGGGAGCTGAAGAAAAAAATGACTCAAAGTCAATTGTGGGTACAAACTGACAGCTCTGTGTTCTGCTTGAGCTGGCTCACCAGGCAGCTTTTACAGACCAAAGCCCAGTCTTTTATTTACATATAAATTCTATCATTACCCCAGGTTCACTTTTGATTATCCCATGAATCATTTTACGACCTTAGCCCTGTGATTCTTGTGATTCTTAGAAAAAGACAGCAAGTACATTTTTTTTTAACATAGCAAATGAGTTTAGAGATCTGACTACCTTTGTAAGCATGGATAATAAGCTAGCTGAGTGGGATCCAGCTCTGAGATCACCATCTCTACTAGACCTGGAGCTAAGTTTGCTCTGTCCCAAGCTGAACTTTAACTCAGAAGTCTACCTGCTTTTGTATCTTTCTGACAAGCTGGCCCATTAGTTCAGCTGCCTTTGTTCTTTTATGTCTATGGAACCCCTCCCACAATTCACATTGCAACCTTATATTATGCATAGTTGAGAAATTATGCATTCTTGAATTCATGTTTTCAGAGTTCTTTCCCACAGCCTTAAGGGCTATTGTGAAGTTCACAGTGTTTACTATTTTGCTGAGGAGCACATTCTCACCCCCTGGACTCGAGCTGTTTTTAATTATCATGGAGTTATGAGCCTTGGCAGGGAGAATATTCCCAAATAACCTTGACAGGGAGATCATTTCCTGAAAGTGGAACCAAAAGTAAATCATGTACATTAGTATACAAACAAGACCCATTCTCACAGCAACCATTAACACTTATGGAGACCCACGTACTGCTGACTCTGTTTCAGGAGCTGGAATCCTTGTCATGCTGTCCCTTCTATGGCCATGAAGGACTCAGCAGCAGAGTAGGAATAAACCTTAAAACACTCGGAATATTGATAGTGAACATTTTCAGTCAACTGGGTGGGTCTTCAATCTAAAATCTAAGGGTTTTCTTTAAAAACCTGTTCATTTCTGTTGTAGTTTCCAGGAAGGTTACATTTTTAAAGCTTACCCATAAGAATTGATTTTGGTCATAAAGAGTACTCATGTCTTCCTGAACCCTAAAAGCTCAGAGCCAAATTGGTTGGCATAAAGCCAGAAAAAAAAATGTGACGTGTCTGTGACCATTCTCCATGGTTAGAGGTTCCTAACTAGGCTTGACCAAGACATGAAAAATTCCTGCAAGACAAGGTAATGTGTCTTCATTGAGGAAAAATGGCAAAGAAACATAAAATGAAACAGAATCATCCTTTTAAACTTCAAGGTGAAGAAGTTCCTGCCCAATTGCTAGGGGCAGGTGAGCTTGATACATACTCTCCCAGAGTTCCTTGTTGGAGCATTGGGTGCTGAGGAAACAGGAAGCTTCCTGAAAATGCAGTGAAGCCAGTAAACCTACCAGCTAAACAGGGATACTGGTAACTTTTGAAACAAAATTAGTCTACAGGACCATCTGACATCTTACCTGAGGACCAGCTATTCTGAGAAAGAACATTCTGGCATAGGTGACACTGCTCTGTAGCCAGGAGAAATCTCAACATAAGGATGAGTTTAAAGGAATAAACCCTTAACCTGTTAACATGGTCTTTACCTAAAACCATTAGCAATACGAGGTTGGTCAGTTTTGTAATCACTTAGATACTTATGGCCTAAGAGATTGCTTCTTGATTATATAAAATTTCTCCAGGTATTGCATATAATTGACAAAGAACAAGGATTCCATAAATGTTTGTACTTGAGATTGCATTACACAGGAAATTAGTGGAGGGTTAAAGGTGACAAAGGCTTTATTTTGCCCCTGACTGGCCTGTGATATAATCGGGAAGGTAAATGTTCTGACCCAAAGTGGACTTTAGTTGTCTACTTTGCCACTTATCTAGGCTTTTGAGCACCCTTGTGCTACTTCAAGGTTGTTGACTTAGCTTTAGATTAAGGGCTAAAATGAAGCATGCTTTTCTGAGTCATTCTTGGAAAAAATAAAACAAAAGCACAGGACAGATGCTAAGTTCTGAGAAACTGCTGGATATTTTCTTCAAAACATATAAACCATAACTCAGACCTAGAGGACAAAGCCATACCAAATGGTTCTGTAGCCAGCAAACTTTCAGAATTCAGAAATCATTAGAACCAGGGCTGTGGGCCTCTTGTTAACAGAGAGTGGGTACTTCCTTTTGCTACTTCTGAGTGTGCTGGTTAGTTTGTGTATTTGACCCAAACTAGAAGAAGGAAACTACAGTTGTGAAAGTGCCTCCATCGTATTGGAGTGGAGGCAAGGCTGTGGGGGTATTTCCTTAATTGGTCATTGATGCAGGAGTTGACATCAGAGGGCCAAGCTCACTGTGGTTGATGTCACTCCTGGGAAAGTGGTCCTAGAGCATATATAGGAGCTAGCTCGGCAAACCATGCGAAAGAAGCTGATAAGCAGTGTTCCTCTATTTGTCTCTGCTTCAGATCCTGCCCTGAGTTTTTACCTTGACTTCCCTTGATAATGGACTGTAAAGTATTAACTGAAATAAACACTTTCCTTCACAAGTTGCCTTTAGTCATGGTGTTTATCACAGCAGTGGAAAAGCAAACTAGAACACTGAGAATCCCTGGGTATTGCTTCCCCATGTCCTTCAAGGTGACAGTTCCATGAACACAATGCCACTGGGGCATTGCTGGAGACAGTGTTGGATACTTAAGAATTTGCAGTATTCACTTCAATCTGTATAGCACAGAGCTCCTCTCATAAAGGCGCAGTAAGTTGAGAATCAATGTTGGGAGTATGCTATGAATAAAATATGCTTTGATAGTTTCCATCTAATATAAAATTACATTCAAGAATTAAGAGGTTCCTGAATCATTTATCATTTTCCAAATATAAGTGATCACTAATAATATTGCTTCGTTATTATTAACATTTATGCCTGCCACAATTCTATTATGTAAATAATATAACAGGTTGTCCAACTGAATATTTAATACTTTGGGCATTTCTTAGTAATAACTGAGCTCATGCAGCTTGGTGCTCAGTGAGGAATAAAGATGAATGAGGATCTTAGGTTACTGTGTGCTTTATGGATGAAATGCACATTAGATATTCCAAGGAGATGTCCATGCACCATCAATCCTGACTTTTACTTTTTCAGGGAAGAAGCAGGAGACAAAGGCTGACTAGCTTGAAAGTCACAAGTCTTGCTATGCATAGGACTACTATTAAGGCAAAGGGTTTGCTCTAGGTGCTCAATGTAACACAGCCACCACTCACTCACTCATTCATGCATTTATTCACTGTCATGAGTAGACATTAAGATGATAATGACCAAGAAGTGCACTCATCAGCAAATACTAAACAGTATACTTGAACTACAGGATCTAAAGGTCCTGAACCACAATGAAGGGAACAAAGACATTTGAAAGAATACTGTGTAAAGATGGCTGGAAGGCAAAGTGGTCTGCAGGTAAAATACTGAGCGTATTGGAGAAGCTTGTTGCAGATCTCTGGCATTCTTTAGGGGTCATTTCCAGACAATGTCATCCCCATCACTTTCTATCTTTGCTGCATTAGAAACAAAATTTCCTTCTTAGTATGAACTTGAGAAAATGTAAAGCAAGTTGGCTAATATAAGGTCTATGGTGGGGAACCAAAGAAAATAGTGTGGGCAAAGTCCGCAAGTTAAGGTCAGGCAAAAATAAGACACTCTGTGCAGCCAATGTTGATCTTCTACCTCTCCTCCTCTACTTGCCCTAGTCCTAAGCTCCACCCACTAACTATACTATCCTCTTCTGCTTCAGCCTCAGGCTTCTGAGTCATCTCACACATTTTATTAAATGTAGAGAAGATGGATTTCTCTTTGTCCTCTCTCTTTTTTTTCTACTTTTGGTGCATGTGTGTGTGCGTATGTATGTGTTTGTCCAGTAAATAAGAGGCACTCTGTCTCTAGTCAGTCATGTGATGGGATGTAGTGGTTGGGAGGACTCTTGCTGCCCTGTCTCTTACTGGTAAGCTATTGGCTATTTGTTCTGAAAGAGGAAGGAGTATTGTTTTCAGTTGGATATTCATATCAGATCCCAGCAGGCTCAAAGGCATAGATCCAATCCAACGGTTCCATGGGTGGCCCTACTTAAGTGCAACGTTCACAAATCAAAGTGAACAGACATGAACATAAGAGAGAGGGAGTTAGTTAAGGAGAAGGGAGGGGTCAACAGAGGTATCAGGGAGGGGAGAAGGTGGAAAGAGAGTAGTGATCATTCAATATCTACACTGGTGATACTGTCAAAGGAAAAAACACTTAAAAAGAACACTTGTTGCTGTTGCTTACTGTACATCCCGAAAGCCCACATCTCCCCAGATGTTACACTTTCCCATGGCTTGTGATGAGTCTGTTTGTGGGACATCCTTGTGGAGTCCCAGATAGCTATGCCAAATAGGACTTGGTTTTCCTCTCTATTCTTTACACCCAGCCATTCATCACTTCCACAGTCTTTACTGAGTTTCCAAGGGACTGGATCAGAGCCTGAGGCAAGTTGTAGCTACTGAAATGGGCCCCTGTCCAATAGTGGCAGGTGGCCCAGGGCCAGCAGTCTCCATCTGCCTTGCTGGCTGGCTGGCTGAGCACTGAGTTCTACCGGCTGGAAGAATTCCCAATGATAGAGCATCTAAGATTTAGTGTGGTCAGAACCACACCCACTCAGATCCAGCTGAGGAAAGGAAGACTGCCTTCCTCCAGCCCCACCCTAGATTGAGACCTGCTTCTCCCTCCCTCCTTCCTGGTGCTCCCCTGCCAGCTGGAACACATCAGGTAACTATCATTAACCCTGGTGATCAGGTGTTTCCTATGGCCCAGGAAAGAACAGTACAGGCAGCTGCCTGGGCAGCCAATCAAACACCCAAGAGCTGCAGAACCTACACCCTAAAACAATCCAAAGCCTGAAAAATTAAAAATCTAAAAAGAGTTGGTCTGCTTGCATTCACCTTTGACTTGATGTAGAAAGATGTGTTGCCTGGAGGTCACATCTGGTATCATCAATCGCTCTTCTAAGAATTTTGAGAACTCCCTTATGACAAATCTTGCCCTACATTTGGGCTGTCATCCTCTCCCTTGCTCAGGAGGGAAGAAGATTCTCTTTGTGAAGCCAGTCCCCATCCCATCCCAGATCACTGTGCAGTAGCTTTCTGCAGGCAGAGGACTGTGATCCAACTAGGACACAGAGCTGCAGTGTTCTTGGGGCTTTGAGATGCTCTGAGCACATTCTTTGCTCCCCAAGCTAACTTTGCTCTACTTTCCTAGCACTGAATATAGTCTATTTAAACTTGAAGCCTATGGTGACTTCAGCCACATCCCTTTCTCTTTCCCTCCTGGGATCCACTGCTACTTGCTGTGGTATCATCGCTCCAGGTATGCCCACATCACAAGCAGATAGGAAGGTCATGTCTTGGAGCACTTACTCCACCTGTCATTTAATGCAATTGAGCATAACTTTGATCTAGCCATGACTGGTTTGGAGCAGAAGCAGGAAAGAGATGAGCCGGAGAGACTTAACTATTTCACAGGGAGCCCAGAAGTCATCTTGGGTGCATGCCCCAGCTTCTCCACAATGCTTCACCTGCCCTACTCATCTTGGGGCTGTCACCAACACCCTCACTCATATCGCTGCTTTTACAGAGTCCAGTCAGCCCCTTGTCATTTACTCTGACAAAACTTCACTGGGGAGACTGTCATTTTCCAGCCACTCTAAATCCCATATGCTTTTATTCATTCATAACAAAGCTTGAATATTTCTTTTAGTCTTTCTTACCTCATCTTCTCTTGAGTCCCACCTGAGTCTACCTTCCTCATCCTTAGACAGACCACTTCCAAATTACCATGGATTCATGGAATCCTGGGAATGTGAGAAAAGCCAAGTGAGTTAAACTGGCAGCTCTGGTTGATGGGACAGGTTCTGGCTGTGGAGTAGTTCAGAAGGCTGAGAAACCAGATGCTGTGGTTAGGTAGGTAGTATCCTCTGGAAGCTCACATTGAAACCCAAACCCCTTGTAGTGGTGTTAGGGGTTAGGAGCCTGTGGGAGGACTTTGGGTCAGGAAGTTATCCACTAGTGAACTCAACTAATACCTTCATAAGTTATGGATGGTAGATGCCCTTCCCATGTGAGCACATAGCAGGGTGACGTCACCTATGAAGCAGAGAGAGCCCCACAGCACAGATATTGATCTTGGTTGTCTCAGACTCCAGACCCATTGGCAATACATGTCTAACTGGAAATTATCCAAGCATGAGGACAAAGATACTGGATAGAAGGCACTCTGAATGTTGTTCAGCTGCACTGTCCAACAAGGAAGACCCTGGTGATCATGTGACTTTGTAATCAATTAAACTCAACATAATTAAAAGGTCAATTCCCAGTTGCTCAAGTTGTTAGTGGGATATGGCTGCGATTTTCGGTTTGTAAGTTCAAAATATTTCCTTCCTCACAGATTACTGTCAGAAAGACAAGGCTAGGGGGTTCATGCCTGCTGGTCACATTTACTACAGCAGAGATTGAAGGACAGAGAATGAGGACGTGGCCTCAGAGGCCCTGGTGTGCTGCAGATACAAACCTACTAAAGGTGGAAGCTTGTCTCAGGCCTTCTCAGTGCACGTGTGTGTGTGTGTGTGTGTGTGTGTGTGTGTGTGTGTGTAGATGAAAGTACTCCAGATCATGTCTAGCATACAGTAGGTTCTCAACATGAAAAAAAAATAAATCAAACAGATGAGTTGCATTATTAGTTCCAGATCATTTCTAGCACACAGAAGGTTCATAAAAATAAATCCGATAAATGGGTTGCATCATTGGTGTGTACTTGTGAAAGTGAGATGTTAATGAAGTTAAAATGCTAAAATGGCTGATCCAGTTACCATGCCTGGAGATTGGTATGCAGAACCAGAATAATATTGGAAACCAAGAGCCATTACCTTGTTTTTTCTGCTCCTCTGCAGTTTCCAAATTGGATCTGTTTTTGAACCTTTGCTTAGTAGATTAAATATATAATCAAGTAAGTAAATATTATAAGTACAGTATGCATATATCACAGCAGATAGAATGTGTGCAAAGAATCTGTGCTTAGTCTGGACTCTCTTAGCCTGAATTTCAAGGTCCCAGAACTCTTGGTCTGAAAGTACAGGCATTTAATCTTAACCTCAGGTGTCTACTTTGATGACTTAATGGATATATCTTAGAAAGCAGATACTGGAGAGTAAGGGGCAGAAAGAGTACATGGAGAGACAGAGCTCAGAAATAGAGTGCATAAATAGCTGAAAAACTAAGTATAAGCTGCGTGCTGGATGCTGGGTATTGAGTGTTGCATGCTATGTGCATGATGTTGGATGTTGGCATTGGTGCTGCTGTACACTGGAGAAGTAGGGCTGTATTCTCAAGCCTATCTTTCTGGAGGTGGAAAAATGAAGATAAATCATGTAAAGCCTGTATCCTCATGCCTGGGTAGCCTTAAGCAGGAAGCCAGCAGCAGATGTGTCTAGGTGTCAGGACAGCCTAATTGACATATATATGAACCCCAAATGAGCCTAGGACAGCAAGCCTTGGGTCTCTCCCCTCTGGGAGAAACCTTAACCCTGAAGAGAGTCTTCTAGGGGTGAGTGTCCTAGACCCAGGACTCAAATTCATACATCGATCTCAGAAGCACATGAACTGAAGTTTAACTCAACTGTTACCTCCTGTCCAACTTGTCCCTAGAGCAGGTTGCCAGTGTGCTCTGATGAGCATTACATTTAGTGTCTGTCTGCGGTAAGTTTTCTGTCATACATTTTGCAATATGAGTCAGTGTGGAGATGATAAAGGTGCCAAGCCAATCTGTCACAAGAGCTAACTGCACAGAAGTCAGAGCTTAAGTGATTAACAGGGCTAAAAAGCTCACCTGAAGGATAAAGGACAGACAGAGGTCCCAATCCCTTACAATGCAGAGAACTCTAGGTAACAAAGTACAACCTGTGATGCTTAGAACTCTAGTTTTAGAATTTTCCCAAACACAAATCCATACTGGCTCAATGTTCAAAGATGGCTCCACTGAGCTCACCTTCTCTGTAAGCACTCATGGTAGAGTGAGTGTGTCTTCTGCTTCTTATCTAATAGGCAATCCCCATTTTGTTACTGGGATAGTACAGCTAGCTTTTTCCTGACTATAGTAAAACTTGTGCATATTTGAAGAACTGAAGACCAGAGCTGTTGTGTGACCACTTGGCCTTGTGTGTCAGGAAAATTGTGTGTTTTTAGTGAGCTCCATCACAGCCTTGCTATCTTGCAGTATGTCTCATGGAATCATCTGCTACCCTTAGCTATATAGAGTTAGTACACACAGCTCCTGGACCAATGCAAACCACTTTCACCGTAAGGATGACAAGGCCTGAATTCAGGGAGAAAATGGTAGCCCAAGAAACCCACAGCCATAGTGAGGCTCACCAATGGGTGGAGGAAGACCTGCTACAGTATTTGAATCAGGAAGAGACCTGATTGGAAAACTTTCAAATCAGTTGACACATTCCTCAAGTTTCTAGAGGCTCCTTGAAA
This sequence comes from Grammomys surdaster, assembly GCF_004785775.1. Classification (NCBI taxonomy): domain Eukaryota; kingdom Metazoa; phylum Chordata; class Mammalia; order Rodentia; family Muridae; genus Grammomys; species Grammomys surdaster. The sequence continues at coordinate 1,996,746 of NW_021604633.1, read as the reverse complement.
GACCCCTCTGCCATCCCTGTTAGAAATTTGATTCTAATGAATGAGGAAGGTAGGTCTTGGTAAGAAACTAAAGGTTTAGGCAATGGCTTCCTTTTCATTTCTCCCAAATACTTTTCTTTATCGTCTTTTCTGTCTCAGATTATTAAGATCACTTTTTAGAACTGGAAAATAACAGTGGATAACAAAGACAATATACATGACCAACAAACTTATCACCATATAAGTATTAATTTCTTCCCATTTACCAAATAACCCAAGCTATGAATATATTTCACTTCAATTTATTACTAGTATTATCCATTCATCTAAGTATGGCTTGGAAACGAGAGTGTAATTATATTTATCTCTTGTTCTAATGACCATTTTCGATGTGTTGTGGTATCCTATGAACAAGAAGTCTTTGGTCAATGAGTCAGTGGAGATGTGTCCTGTTTTGGGTAGATAGTCTGACTAAACCAAGAAAAGGCAGCGCGTCCCTGTGTAGGTTGAAAGTTGAAGCAAAGTGATCTGCCTACTGATCCTAAACATCTATCAGATGAGAAACAGTACCAGGTAGGGCTTGTGAATGCATCTTGGAGGACACTGAGTTTATAGAACCATCAGACAGGGTCTCATCCATAAGTTCCCTGAGCCTCTGGGCCAGAGGAGTGGAAAGAGTCCAAGGATCCTATGGAGACTGTTCTGAAGGGGAGGGATCCTCAGAGTAGGAGGATGTAGTGGACAACATCAGTCTCAGATTCGTTCCCCTTGACTGAGACTTGCTCCACAATGCAAATAACACACATGCAAACATGTGTATGAGTGTTTGATGTAGAAGCAGAGTTGATTCTGTATAGGGTAACAAGGGAGAATTAACGGGAGAGAAAAGTGTGAAGGCAGAAAGGGTGGGGTAGGGTGCATGCTCGGAGTATCTTTATGAAAGCGTGCACGATGAATATGTGCCAATCACAGAGTTAGATTTCAAAGGACTGTGGTTGCATGTGTTCAGGACTGTCCAACTTTCAGTACCGTTCCCTGAAGTAAGTGATACTGCTCTTTAAAGGATCAAACTGAGGCACGGAAAGATCATGGAACTTTTCCCATAGATGATAAAGGAAACCCATGAGCAAGGTGAGGAAGAAACACATTGTTTCTTTCCTAGGTTTCTCTAACCCAGTCTTTCCAGGTGAATATGTCTTCTTGGGATCTTGCACAATAGTGATGACTGTTCTTTGACCTTGACACTGGTGGTCACATCCCTCATTTTATGGAAATACATCAGAAACCTAAGTGTTGCCTCTCACCTCTTCTTCGTATGGAAGGCAGATTCCATCAGACTATTGCCAACAAGGCTTCTACAAAGCATATAGTGGCACAAAGCACAGGCAACTAGCTGGGGCCAGAGATGTCCTCTAAGGAACGCTGCCTCTAACCTTCTGATTTGCAGTGACTAAGACTGAGGAGGATTGGGGAATACCAGAACAGAAGTGAACCCGGTACCACTGCTATAGCTTCAGTATGCAGGCTCTCCCACAGGCTCATTTGCTTAAAGCTGGAGCCCAGCTAATGGCCCTGCTTTTCAAGATGATGGAAACTTTAGGAAGTGGTGCATAGCCAATAGAACGAGGTCACTGAGGACTAGTCTCTTTCCCACACAATGATGTGAACTGCTCTGCTCCACTACATTCTCCCAACCATCATGATAGAGGGACACCTCTCAAACCAGGAAGCCAGAATAAATAATTCCTCCTATTGAGTTGTTTTTCCCAGGAGTTCCATACAGTATCACCAAGTTTCACTAATTATCCCCCTTGATTGGCTCTGCTTGCTGACCCAATGACACTTCTCACACCACTCACATTTTCTGACATGCAGAATGCAGCCACTGACAATCACCGGCTTTCTTTGCTCTTTTAATGTAATTGATGTAATGTCCTTTGAAATTCAGCAGAGCCACTGTCACCAAATTCTCCCAGGAGACAGACAATTCTCAGCCACAATTACTAGAAGAACATTTTTCTTCTATGGTTTTCTGTTGGAGATTTAAGTTAGTTAAGCCCCAGACTACACCAGCTCCCAACCTGTATTTCTGCCACGCTCTAGAAATAGCTCTCCACTTTTGGAGTACTTGTTATTTATTATTCATTTGATCATCAGCACATCACAAATGAGCATGCCCAGGAGGGCAAGAGACTGATGGTTAGCCTCCATTAGCTTTCTAGAACAAAGGTCCCTAGACCACGAGGGTAGTTCCATAAGTTCCTGCACCACATGTCTGCATCACTCCCTCCCTGCATCACTTCATCCCTGCACCATTCTGGAAGTGTGACCTCCTGCATCAGAGGTACTCCTCTCACCCGTCCGTATTTCCAAGAGACAATGGCAATACTGAGAAATCCACGCACTGATCCAAGAAGATTGTGAACAGCACTATGGAATAATGTATAAAACGTGGCTTAAAAATATCTTTGGAGGTTGTGAGAGTTTTTGCCAACAGAATGAATATATATCAAAAGAGGATTTATTACAGTGGCTTACATAATACTACCTGTGTAGTCCAACTATGGCTGAGTACACACTGGAGAAGTTAAGAAGAAGCTATCCAGCCCATGAAGCTTGATGCCTCAGCAGCCCCTATCTGGCACGGATGCTTTTGAAACTTGCTAGTCTTCAAATCTTTGCTGGACCCCAAAGAAACTGGGTGTGGATGTCTGCAAAGGAATTCAGCAGGTGCAGTAGTGGCTGCTATGGAGGTGGTGGCATCAACAATGCCAGCAACAGAGTAGAGGCACTTACCAGCAAGAGATGAAGAAAGCAAGAAAAAAGCAACCTCTTTTCTCTTGGACCTTTTTCTTTCTGGAACGTTGCTGGAATATGCTGCTCACTCTGGGTCATCCTACTTCAACCAGTCTTTTGAGGAAGAACCACGTTGAGGAGTATCTCATAGTTGATTATAGATCACACTTATAGAGATTACCTGACTCACCATAAGGTACCCTGAAAGTCATTTCCATGTGAGAAAGACGGGAAAACAGGCTGAGACATTAAAAATAATCATAGCAATTTGAAGATTTTTCTATATCCTTTTTAATAACAGAGATGGATAAGTTGTTGAAACTCTGTATTCCGTATCAACATAAAGATGATAAAGTCTACTACATAAAACTAGTGAGGCAGTTTGATGTTGGATTCTAAAAGAACTTCTATTACTAAAAATATTCTTTTTAGGGGTATTTTTATTTTATGTCCATGAATATTTTTCTTTCATGTGTGCCTGTGCATTACATGTGTACCTGGTGTTCACAGAGGTCACAGAAAGAAATGGATCCCCTGGAACTGGAGATGAGGGTACTTGTGAGCCACATTTGTGTGTTGGGAACCAAACCCAGGTTCTTTGCAAGAGCAGCAAGTGCTCTTAAACACTGACCCTCTTCTCCAGCCCCTCTTCTGATAGTGTTGCAGGGAAGCATAGATGAAAGAGAACAAGCCCATTTTAGCTACTCTACAAACAATAATTTCATCCATATTACGAATAGGTCTTGAATAAAATCACATAGCCCTTAACTGTGAAAATTATCGAGTGATCTGTAAATGTAAAATTGTTTCCATTCTCCCTTGTAAAATAATATCTGATTAAAGTCTGAACGATGTGATCAGTTTCTGTCTGTCAGGGATTTTATGACTTGTCAATCATATTCTGTTACTTACTTTTGCAAGTGTTGAAAACATAAACCTCATGTTTTGTCTTGTGTTGTTTATCATTCTGTGGGTTTAGTTCATCACACTACCAGGTGTGGCTTAACAAGTTCTCCACGCTTTATATTGTCTACACAATGATAAAGTAAGAAAGAAGTGCCAGCAGCAGCATTGGCAGTGGCAGCATCAGTAATGCCAGCAACAGAGCAGAGGCACTTACCAGCAAGAAGTGAAGAAAGCAAGTAAGCATGTATATTCACCCATGAGTCTAGGCATAGGTTTATAATAATTGAGTCCAATTAAATTACTTTTGACAAGCACTCAATGAAATATACAGGTGTTTGTAAACTAATGACCTAGAGACCCCATAAGGAAACTGTCCTTGTTTATGAAAACAGACCAAATTATGTTATAAAGTGTTACAATTTATGATATATTATATAAGTATATTAATACATTAATAATATAATACATATTCATATAATTTTAATTTATACATAATAATACATAAACATATATTATATTTATGTATTTATAAGTATAAGGTATTATAATTTAAAGTACTACATTATAGCTATTTTTGTTTATTAAGGGAAAAACACAGATGTTAAATATAATTTTCTGTACACAAGTTATTAGCAATGTCATTTTAATCAGAAATTTTCACTCTCTACATTGTTTACCTCCAATGGTAGATAAATTTGGAGTTCCATGACCCCTGTCAAAGACAAGGATGTGCTGGGCACAGTGAAAGAAGTCAAAGCCATCACCAGTTCATTTCTTGGGAACCCATTAACTCTCAGCATGGCTGAACTTCAGAATCCCAGAAAGATCTTCACATACAGCTTCAAGAGTCACATCTCAGGCCATCCCAGCTGAAATCTCGACAGTAAGACAAGATATTGGAAGGTCTTACAACTCTTGACTTGATTCTATCACATATGGCTAGAACTGAAAAATATTATAAGCTCATTCTGGGAATAAATTTCTTATCGGACTAGACTAAAATTTATTTAACAACAAAGTTACAGGTTACTTCCCACCATTTATCCTTTCATCAAATGTAAAACATTAGGAAAGTAAGATAAGTGTTAGACAAATTAGTATTTTAAACCCAGCACTCCAACTGCTTTTAAGCCCTACAATGATTTGGTATTAATACAGCCTAAAGTTCAGAAACTGCTCTGCTTTGAAGGATGTTCAGTTGTCAAATGTTGCAGGAACTCAGTTTGAAGCAATCAAGTATGGTGAAGTAATTTTGTAAGTGAAGTCACTATGGACAGCTCCAAGAAAGAGACCGATCAGTATGTGAGAAAAACTCTAGCACGAGCTCAGCCTGAGGAAGAGTTCCGTCTTATTCTGTATTGACATTTTAGTTCCTGGGATAGAAGGCAATAAAAATATTAATCAATATAGTAATCAATCTATCAAAGCAGTGGACACAGTTAAGTAATTTCCACACACAAAATGTGTTTGAGTCAAGGTGTGAAATTATCTGACTCTCCATTAGTGGGTTTCTTCTGGAGAGTGTTTGAGAAATACTGTGGCCTGCCTACTGCCATGGATGCCAAGAAGCTGATGCTGATCTAGCATGGCAAGATTACCTGGAACCCAGGGAACCACTTCAGTAGCTGATACAACGTTGATCTGAACACCAGTGGGTAAAGTATAGCGGTCAGGCATAGCAAGATGCTGGCCATGAATTTAATAAGTGCTTCACTTCCACACAGAAGAGAGAAATCTGGATCCTCTAGACAGTCCTGGAAGCCCTTGACCAGAAGTGGCTGCCAGTGGTCAGGATGGGGCACCTCAAGGAGTGACACTATGGGAGTCTAACTGGTTTCAATAAAGCACAAACTTGCTAAGCATGGTGAGGCACATGCTTAGCATGGAGATGATCTTAGAGTGTCACATTGCCTCCAATGGAGCCTGATCATCTTTACAGCAACATCAGCAAGGATTACAGGTACACAGACACTACTGAGGACCAGCTACCTTCCTGTGAGAGCCTGGAGAACACTATTGCTAGAGTACTGCCCTTCTGGAATGAAGTATTGTCCCCCAGATCTAGTGGGAAAAGGGGTCTTGGTTGCTGCGATTGAAACAGCCCTTGGGGCATCATTAAGCATCTGGAGGGTCTCTTAAAAGAGGCCATCATGGAGCTGAACCTGCCAACATTTATTCCTATCATCTATGAGTAGGACAAGACTTGAAACTCATGTAGTTTTTGGAAGATGAGGAGACCTTGGGTAAAGCCATGGAAGCTGTGGCTGCACAGGGTAAGGTGAAGAAGTGAAGGCAAGGAGGCAGACTCCTATCCCAAGAAGATGCTCTCTGCCTGTTCATGCCTCCTGTTTTTCACTGTCTGAATCATGGTCCAGCTGCTTGGCTCAACCATCTGGGTTCAGAACTCTACTGGCCATAACAACTAAATCCCTTTCCAGATCAGTATAGTTAAGGAGTGATGTACAATAAAAAAAGCAATACAGTGAAGATGGACAAAGAAAGAGATAGAGTGAGAGATCTGGGGGATTAGTTATTACCCAGAGAGGAGACCATGGCTTAGGTCACAGAGAAAGAGCAGTGCCCAGAGCTTGGGCACATTCTGAAAGTAACACTGACGGGCTCAAGATCTGCTGTGAGGAAGAGAGAAATAGCAACAATGTCTAAGTCTCTATAATCAGAGATCCCAGGATGGCTGGGTCTATAGCAGTTAACACTTCTAAAAAGGGGGAAGTACGTATGCCTGGAATCTTTAGTCACACTGGTGAGCGCTTTTGGAAGCATGATTCTATCTGGAGGACCTCAGCACCTAAGTGGCACTTGAGGGAATGAGCTGGATGTGGCCATTGCAGTGGAGGTATGGACAGGACAGTGCATTTCCAGGTTTTCTTCACACTTGATGCTTCTTCTGAGGCACTAATACTACAGCCCTGCAACTCCAGCAGCACGGTCAAGTGAAAACCATTTTCTGTGGCTTTCCTCAGCACTAGTAACAAGTTTTGATAAAGGGTCTGTGTTCACATGCATTCGTGTCTAAAAAGTAATCAAGAGCTTTCTTAAAAGTTCTTGTTCTTGGTAACTCACAGGGTAGCTCAGTTTCATTCTTTGTCAGAAAACTCTTTAGCTACTGCCTTTTAGCAGTTCCTAACAAATTCCAAAGAAGTCTCTCTGTGGCACTGGGAGAGCACTGGGAAAGCACTGGGACTTGTTATCTCATATGCATTTGTGGGTCCCACTCAGCAGTGTGTGGATGCTTATTTGTGGATGCCTCACACTTTTATTATCCACTTCCATAAAATGAATGACTGCACAATATTCATGGCTTTGATCATAGACGCAAAACGTTAGGAATACACACATAAAAGATTTAGTCATTTCCCCCACAAATCACACTCAGCCAATATTGTTTTCATTGTATTTTCAATATACTCCAATGTTTTATAGGAAATAATTGACAACTATAATTATTCTGACCTGCTGCAGTACTGTTTATGCTACTGCATGTTACTTAGAAGATATAGAGAGAGGATTTTATACCATCAATCCAAATATTTGAAAGAACCTACTTAAAAATGAAACACATTGTTATTTGCTTAAAGCAATATAAAGGAGAGAACTAGAAATCTCTTATATTTTTAGCGAAAATATGTGGAATACATTGCTGACTCTATAGATTACAGAAATGTTTTTTTTTAAAGGTATTTGGTTGCTAGGTTTTTCTCCCCAACTCTGCCATATATGAAGTCAAAATCACCTGACAATGAACTCACATTTCCAAAGCTCAGACTGATCTGCTGACAAGGTGAGTTGATACTTCACACTACAAGTGAAAACACTAAGACTTACAGATCTTTTCTGTAAAATACCATAAATTAATAAGATCTACTCTCAAAAATTGAGTTCAAGCCAGCTATAGAAGAGCTCCATGACTCTGTCAAGGGTACGAACCCCTTTTCTATTCATTTCTAATCATTTCTCATCAAATAAAAGAATATTTAAATGCTTGAGTAGCACTGGCCTGTCTAAGGAAACAATATACTTCTGAATCTATCTCAGAATGATTTATATCTGTCCTCATGGTGACCTTACCCTTGAGCCCCACGCCTTTGCCCACACCTGGTGGATGACTCCTCTCTCCAGGATGTCAACTACAGTCTGTTCTGTGACGTGTTTCCTCGGTGATAGATCCAGGGCCATAGCATCCACAAACGGGTCAGTGCAAGACAACAGCAGACTGGTGTGCATGAGTGGACATCTGGCATGTAGTAAACGCATTTGGGAAGCTAATAAACCACTCATTGTGAGCGACTCCTGAAATTGATTCTAATACAAGCAGTTGGGGGAAAAATTAGCTTTTAGGAAAGTCATTTAATGTCATATAGAGTCCTTTCCCACAACCCAGTTAAACTCCTGAGCTGCTTACAAAGCAAATCTAACCCATTTTGATCTGGTAATTAACTGGATTATTTAGCCCGGTGAAGGCTGAGCACCAGGTGTCGGTAGACCCGTATCTCCATGGCATCATTACCATGATTTGAACCACAAGGTGGTCTAGAACTAACTAGCTTCACTGTTGTGGGAGGAACAATGGCCACCCTGTGAATGCTAGTGCTTTTCAGATTTCTCAGCATTGGCTTCAACACTGGCTTTATGAAACTCTCATATTAATTCTTTAACCTTACTAACAGCATTTACATTAATGACACCTTGGTTAAAGGGACATGGTTGTTCCCAGGTGTCACCTTTAGGAGACAGACCTCTTACAAAGATCAACGTGGAGAATTCTCTATCTGACTGTGGGATGTGAGAGAGGGGCAGAGACTCTGGAACTCAGAACCTCATATCCTAGAGCCACCACGGACATTAGAGAGTGTCAGAAAGGTGGCAGCATGATAAGGCAAATGCTGACAGTACTGAGGGAGGATATCAAAGACTCACTAATGCTTCTTTAGAGTCTCCTTCCTTCCTGTTTTGTTCTTTCCCAGCATTGCCTGGCCAGTGAGTAGACAGCAAGATATTAAAAAAACAAGAAAGAAAGAAAGAAAGAAAGAAAGAAAGAAAGAAAGAAAGAAAG
>NW_021604633.1:1972046-1987984 GCF_004785775.1 Grammomys surdaster | reverse complement strand
AAGAAAGAAAGAAAGAAAGAAAGAAAGAAAGAAAGAAAGAAAGAAAGAAAGAAAGAAAGGAAGGAAGGAAGGAAGGAAGAAAGAAAGAAAGAAAGAAAGAAAGGAAGGAAGAAAGAAAGAAACAACTATCAATCTTGGTGGTCGTGAAGAAAGGTTAAGTTTGGAAGAATGTTTGGCTCTGTATCCTTAGGAAGACTTTTGGAAAATAAGCATAAATTTCAGAATACGACGTACTTACATCTAAATACTATTTTTGTTACTTACTAGTTAGATGACACTGGACAAGTTATTTTCCTCACTAAGCCTGGCTTCTTTGTTTGAAAAAAAATGGGGGATTTTATTACTTGCCTAATTGGATGCTGTAAATAAAGAAAATAGCACACACTTGTGACAACTTCATAACCTCTTTATAGACATGTGTAAATATCTTTAACTCCTGAGTCTGAAGCTAAGAAGAAATGGAAAAATCTAAACCTTCATCTAAAGACTGTGTGAACCTGCATCTGAAATGCAATCTTGCCATGACTGAATATACACATTCTAGAAAGTAGGCTTCATGACAGCCATCAGATAATAAATGCAAGAAGAGATAAAACATTCTAATGGAAGTGCTTATTACAGGAGGCAAGGAAACACTGAGACTGGAGCAAGGTTCACCGAGAATCCCTGGGCTGACAAACTTGTGTTTATCTGCTTGAATGTAAACGGAGGCAATGATATACTAAACAAGTTTATAATATCACAGGACAAGCTCTTGAGACTCAGGACAATAGAAGCTGCAACAAACACCAGCATTGGACACAGAACAACTGCTGCCTGGTCACAAGCTCAGGGAAAGCTAGCAAAAGCACAGGGGCTCTGCTCAGAACAAAGCAGAACTCAATCTTCCCTACCCATTCCTTTATGGTTCCAGAGAGAACGACCTTGCTTAATACCTTGTCCTCCATAAAAAGGGGTCATCCTGCGGTCAGATCATAGAAACTCGTGCCCCCTGACACTGAGTCACCAATCTCTGACGAGAAGTGGCAGAGCCTTGCCTGCAATTCATCCACTTAGCTGAAAGCTCCTGCCTTCCTGAGACTGTACACTGCAGTTCTAAATCCCTCTCCATGTTTCCTACCTAGTAAAGCTTAATGGAATTAGCGTGTTATGTGGAACAGCATTCATCTTGTCTTGTAATCATTTCTGAACGAATTCAAAGTGTTTTTATAAAACAATTCATCAACGATTAAAATACACTGGAATATATTTATAGTTGTTAATAAAATATGATGCATTGTTTATATCATTATAGATCTTCCTAAGTAGAAAAACAAAAGATAGAGTAGAATAGATAGGTAGATTATGATAGATGGAATATATATATGTAGATGATAGATAGATAGATAGATAGATAGATGTAAGTAGATTCATGAATGCATACATGTATACATATAAACAAATATACATATGTATATATATACACACATATGTAAATGATGGGTGATAGATACAGAGATATTTAAGTAATAAATCAACAGAAAATAGATAGATGGACAGAAGAGAAATGGATGGATGGAGAGAGAGAGAGAGAGAGATGACTAAAATATATAGTGATAGATAGAATTCTTATCTTTAAAGATTGAGAGTAATACAAATATTTCTACTGACACTGTCTATGAAAGACTGTCTTACTGGTATTAGTTAGCTAAGTGAACCAAAAAAAAAAAACAAAAACAAATAAAAGGCATGAATACTGGAAAGACAGAGAAAGTACAAACGAGAAAACTACAAATTGTCATTTTTCATAGAAGGCATGATTGGCTAGAAAATGATTCACAAGAACCTACAAACATGTTAGAGAATCAAGGGCAAGTTTATCAAGATTTGAAAACCGTGTCAACATCTACTAATTAATGATGATTCTATGTGGTTGCTTTAAAATGAGAAAATAAAATAAAAGGTAGCATTACTGAAATACCTCCCAAAACTTATAACATATAGAACAGGGGAAATTCATTCAAAATTTGCATGCTGAGAGCACTGGGGAAATATGAACTCAAACATGCCATGTCCATGAAATATCTGATTTAAAAAGTATCATGTACTAAAACTCCTTAAATATTACTCTGATAACTACAATTAAATCTCATCAAATGCAAAGCATTTGATTTCATGCCAGAAAGAGGTATGTACATTCCACAATGGACCTGGAATAACACAGGAAGTTAGAAGGAATCACATGGTATCAAATCTGCATGCTAAGCCCTGACAAATCAGCCAGTGATACCAAGAATGAGTAAGCATATGAACCAACAGAGGGCCACAAATGCAATGGGCTCCAGCCATTTTCCCAAGAAGACATTATTCAGGTCAGATTATTAAGACGTTAGAAGGAGAAAGTGGACTACCATTAATATTCAGAACTATGAAGTCCAAAAATTGATTCAAGACTGGAGAATTTTTGTCTTAGAAACAATGTGATTCTTAGTTAATAGAATATTTTCATGCATCAGACTTAGACTCCTGGTCTCACTGTATAAATGGTCACACAGTACCTCACCTACACATACAAGTTAACTCTAGGCAGGTCATGAGTCAGTATGTAAAACCCAAAACCTGAAAATATGTAGATGAAAGCAAAGAATAAATATCATTATTTGAACATAGATCTAAGTTTATGAATTAAATTAGATTCAGTTTAGATAGTAATAGATACATATGGTACCTAAAGTATGATTCACAAAGGGCAACTGAGGCCTGGGGAGAGGATAGCTAAGTGCTTAAGAGCACTGGCTGCTCTTTCAGAAAAGTGAAGTTCTGTTCCCAGCTCTCAGGTCAGGTGGCTCACAATCACCAGTAATTCCTGGTGATTGTAACCCTGACTCCTTCGCCTAGATCCCATGTGCAAACATGCGCTCCCACACATATTCCTTTAACTTAAAAATTAAACAAATTCTCATAAAAATCAAGAATGTCTACTCTTTAAATGACACCATTGAAAACTGACTAAGTGGCTAGAGAGATGACTCAGCTGTTGAGAGCACTTGTTTCACTTCTAGTTCTGCACGTCATGTATAATACCACGTCTCCGCTCTTCTAGCACCACTATGCTTGTGTTTTAATGTGAAATGGCTTGTCAGAGCAGTGAGCACTTGCCACCCAGAGACAAGTCACCTTCTCCTCTGCTTCTCTCTTTTCTTAAGCAGTAAGTGAGCTCTAGTTTTCTATTTATAAAAGCTGAGTCTTGGTCTATGATCACCACAGGCATACCATGACACATGCATGTCACCTTCCACAAGAGCTATCCGTGTACACACGCACATACACACACACTACGTAAGTGCAATAAAATGTTCTTATGCATTGTACAAAGAAGACATGAAGTGTCAACAATGCATACTGAAAATAAAAACAAACAAAATGTTCTATCATAAAGTGAGAAAAATAAATAGATGTGTTTATATCTAGAAATCGTGTTCACCTAAACATTCAAGACTTGGGGAGTCTTTGCCTCTTTTGGACAGGATTATAATGAATTTTGCTTTTAATACTTTAAACTTGAGACCTTGCTGGTGTTGAACTATGGGGAACTTTATCAAATGTCTGCAAAAGCACCAGGGACAAGATCCAAGAAGGTCAAGAAGTGCCCTGTGTATACAGTGTCTGCAGCATCCTGGCTGACTTCACATACCGTCTACGACAAGTTTGCAACTCAAACACCAAATTGTTTAGAACTGAAGCCCCACTCATGTTTTCCAGATGGCAAGACATTTCACAAAACACACAAATGTATTTGGAGTGTAAATTTGTTTCTTAGTTTTTTCAACTCATCTTTACAATTGCACATAGGGACACACACCGGCACTTTTCCCAGGACCATTATATTCACTGTCCCAATTCTCCTTCTCTTGTGTGTGCCATGGAGTCTGACAGTGGTGCATTGTGCCTTTGACTGGTGCATAGCATGGTGTCCCGCCAAAAGGATCTATGTGTCCTTTACAAATGGTTAAAGATCTTCCCGCGAATGGTATCCTGCAAACAGCTGCCTTCCATGTCAAAGCTACGGGATCACTTTCAGGCTCTCCAGACAACAAGCCTCTATGTATCTTTTCTTTTCCCGGGATAGCTAGATAACACTTAAGTGACACAAAGATTCCCTCCCGGGCTATATTACCTAGAGATGAATAAAACTCAATACATTATTGTAAACACCGAGATGTTCTGATTTTGACAGTGGGAGGGCTTCAAAGTGAAGAACGGGACCATGTGATGGTAAAATGAGAGGTTGGCTGCAGTGAATGGAGAATCTATCTGTAGAAATCCGCAAGCATTGTGTGAGAGAGGGATGCCTTCGTGATACAAAAGACTTGTACTGGGAGTCTCCTCAGATCTCAAGACAAAACTCATCGCTATCAGGCCATTCTCTGGTACAATGCACCTAGCCACTTCATACCCAGGTGCCAAAATGGGCACTGTCTTTAAAATCAGTTTATTGTGGACCTGTATCTATATACCCCCAAAGCTTTGTAACTGCTTGCTAAACCTTATATACTGTTTGATTTCTCCTCCTGTTGCATCTGCACTCAATACCTTTTTATTTGTTTCAATGATGAGGGGCTGACCTACTTGTCTACCCTTCTGTGATGTCTTAGGCAGATTCTTAGTGTGCTAATGCCGTGGTATGCATCTACAATCACAGCACTCAGGAAGCTAAGGCAGAAGGCTAACAGCAAATCTGAGGCCAAACAGCCTACCCAGAGTACCAGCCACATATATCTATACAATAAGACCATTTCAACACCTCCCCCCCAGATTGAGATTATAAATATGACATAGACTATCATTCCTCTCGTTTGGCTGCATTTAATTCTTCTTCGCTGTATGCTTAGCTCCATCCTTGACTTTAGTCCTGAACTTGTCAGTCATCCTGAAAGTTTTCAGCCATCCATACTTAATTTGCTATGCTAGAGATTGAATTAAGGGCCCCTGTGCTTGATAGGCAAGCAGCCTACCACCAGGTTATTCTCTAACCCTTTAATTCACATATTTATCAAACTATAATAACTTCTATTGAGATAAGACCACCAATATAATGATTCTTTGTGTTAATTCACAAACACAGTTTTTGTAAACACTGAGATGTTCTGATTTTGTCAGTAGGAAAGCTTCAAAGTGAAGCCCATGATAGTTATTTTCCACAATAGCTATAATGTCAATGAGAAACTCAATGAATTTGGAATCCATAACAAAGCACCACTCTGGTTCTCAGGACTTGAAGACAATTAGTGCTCATTCAGCTTAGTTATCATATAGGAAATGGCCAAAGAAAGTTTAGAACATACAAAGGACTGAAACTAATGACCAAAGGGTGACAGTCTGAGTTTCCCCCTGCTACCTTCAGTCAGCACATTTCCTTTGTGTCACAGGCATGTGAAGGATAAAATTTTGGGTAGCATGTTGGTCATATTAATATATGAAAGCTGTGTCAGTCAGGGTTCTCTGGAGGAACATAACTAAGAGGATGTATATTATTTAAAAGGAAATTACTAGACTGGCTCATGCAACACGTGGTCCAACAATGACTGTCTCACACTGGACAGGGTAAGAACCTGCTAACATTTCTGCCTATAAGACTCAATGGCTCATCAGTCCCAACCTGGCTCTAATGAGTTGGAGAATTCCTAGGGATCCACTGGTCTTCATACTACACTGGAAGGACTAAGAAGATGGGTTCTAATAACAACACCAAAGGACTGGAGCAGCATCAATGGCAATAAAGGAGTAGAGGAAACAGCCAGCAAGATGACAATGTGATGTGGCAAAAAGCGAAACTTCCATTCCCTAGCCCTCTTTTCATCTGGGACAATACTGCAAGATGCCTGGCAGGTGCCACTCACATTTAGGGTGTGTCTTTCCTCTTCAAACAACTTAACCATAGACATACACAGCAGCTTGCCTCTTAGTTGATTATATTCCCAATAAAGCTGATAAAAATTTAACCAGCACATTGCCCAGGACAAATGTGCAGCAACCTGAAGTCATGGAGGACAGAGAGTTTGCCCATAGGACAATATCACTCAAACTGTGACAACTCTGAGTCACAGGTGGATGTCTAATGAATGCCATATACGATCTCAACCACTGCCATGCAGCACCAAAAGTCCAAAGCAATGAATCCAAAATAAATCATTTCTCTCTAAACATTGTCTCCAGCACTTTGCTTTAGTCAAGAAAAGCTGACTGAGCTATGAGTGAACTGGAACAGGAAATGACAGGTTTATTTAACATTTTTTTTCAATTCTTAAGAACTTTTTAAAAATGCTTGTGAGCAAAGAAATGTGACTACCTCTCCAGGCTGTACACACAGAAACACATGCCCTCAGAAAAATAACAGGAAATGTTCCTCAAGCATGGATTGGAATCATTATTAAAAGTACTTTATTTTACTCTTTGACAATTTCATATAGAATGTATCTTGATCATAATCACTCAGCTTTTCCTTCTCTCTCCCTTTAGATGACCCCCAACCTATCCTTCTCCCATTTTTGTTTCTTATTCATTTTTATACACCAATGAATGCAGGTAATACTAACCATGAATGTATACATGCATATACATACACAGAAGAGTGAGGCATATCACGATCATTTTGAAGCAGCCACTTCTAGGCCTAAAATTGTCAAAGCCTACTTTAAGAAGGGTTCTTAAATGCTGTAATATTTGAGCCAGCCATTACAGTCAATGCAGAAACCATGACTGGGAGAGTGAAGATGATTCTAGGAAAGGCAGAAAGAATGTGCAAGAGACAGAATATGAGAGGACTGCTGGTCAATACCATGCCAGCTAGCAAGTATATTTTCTTAGTGTCTTTTAAAGGCAAGCAACACAAATCATGACCAATTCCAGGAAGTTGAACAATGACCACAACTGCTTCTGTGGTTTGTTTATGGTACACAGTATCTGTTTGACTAAGGCCATTTCCTTCAGGCTATGAGTCTCTCAAGGACCTATGTGCACATGGAGGAACTTTGCAGGGTACATTGCACATTTTAATTAAAAACAAACATCAATATCAGAAGACTCATTCATGATTAATCACCAACAAAATTCAGCCAAAGGTAACTCCGGAAGTTTCTCTCACTCTGTAACCTCCCTTCAAGCTCACCACCTACCAGCAATAGTAGAAAGGAAATGTTATTAGGCCAAAAGGAGGATGTGGACCAGTTTAGAAGTAGTTCTTTTGGGCAATTCCAATCCTTGTTGTCAGGATATCAGAAGTTCAGTTCACACAAATCAGCAACAGCAGTTTAAGCCAGAAGAAACTGTGAGGCTCAGCCAATCAGCCTGAATCTGCAAAAATAGCAACAAGCTGCTATAATATCCCAAGAAGTTCTTCTGTGTTTTCCCCTCTCTAAAGTAACAACAAAGAATGATCAGTGAAGAAGGCAATGCAAACCAATGACACAGCATCATCAGCAAAGACCAGCATCAGCAAAACTCAATGAAGACCAGCAAGGTGAACCAATGCCACATAGTGTCATCCACTGTCTGTTGAGTTATACTTATATCCTTTCCAAATATCATGTGTCCTCTCATGCTTCAACTCCAGCAAAACATCACATGCCCCTTTTTTTCAGGCAACTTTCAGAAAAATACCATGTATCTGTCTTCAGCAAAGCATCCTCGCATGTGTCTGCTTCATCAAAGTATCCTCTCATCAGTTTCTCAGAAAAACATCACATGACACAACTGAAATCTCCAAAGAAACCAGAAACTTCCACTTCACCCACTAGCACCTATTTATAGGCTTGCGGATAATTTGAATTTCTTGAAACTGAAGCATCTGAATTCTTAAGGGGTCAACAGCAGAGAAAAGCTAATTCTGCCCTTTGTTCTGAAGCTGTAATTCCTCAAGTGTTAAATGGCGGTAACATCATCATTTAGCTAAAGAAACTACCTGTGATGGGTGTGGACAACAGCCATGTGCCCATAGAAAGTGATAGATTGTAAAAGTCATGTGGGGATGAAGAACAAGAGAAGGAGATTGGTATAGCATGGCTTGTAGGCAGTGGGAAATGGATCCAACACTCTTCATGAGGTCCAACGCTATCATTGATGACAGGTTCCATCTTGGAACCAACATTGTGTCAGACATACCAAATGCCTGTCATATCATCTGTAAATTTCTTCACATGCCTTAGCTGCTCTCATGATGGCACATTATCCACAGATTGATGAGGTGAAAATTGGCACAGAGTGGGAATCTAAGAGTATACTATCAGAAAAAAAGTCTGCACCCATCTAATTGGTCACTGCAACAAAACACCACAGCCTGGGGAGCTTAAACCATGACATCAATTTTCTCATTTCTCTGGGGACTAGAAGCCCAAGGACAAGGTATCAGAAGAAGTAGGTCACCTTCTCTCCATGTCTTCCAGTGGCCTGAATTCTGTGTATAAACATTCCCAGTATCCTCCTCTGTGTGTTCAAGTTTCTCCCTTTGAGAAGGACAATAGTTTCACTGAAATAATACTCAACATAATGGCTTCTTAAAGGCCCTCTGTCTGGATACACTCATAAGCTCTTTCATTGTAGATGTTAGGGCTTCAGGGCATAGATTTGTTGGAAACATAGTTTAAGCCAGCACAGAGCTCAAGCTGAAATTATGTTTTTCTCTGAAGATATGACACAAGTGTTTTCACTATGATGTCTGGATCCAACTGCTACAGGCAGGAACATAGTCTCATGCTTTATAAGTAGCAAGTTCCCATGTTATTGTCTATCAGCATGTTACATGAGAGAAGCAGTCAATACTTTAGTGGAAAGCAGATTATTATCATAATTAAACATGCTTCTTCTGGACACCATGCAGTGCTTTAGTTTAAAATGTATCAAGTTGAGATAGATTAATAGTGTGTTTGCTGCATAAACATGAAGGCCTAGGTTCAAATTCATTGTAACCACATAAGGCCAGGCACAATGGTTTACCTCTCTAATTCCAGTGTCAGGAAGATTTGGGGGCAGGTAGATTCCTGGATCGCCCTTTGGAAAACATTACTTCTCTGCAAGTATCCAGAGTAAAACCGGAAAGTACAAATTACCCAGTGTTTCCTTTATCCTTATACAGAGTCTTTGTGGATACTCAGCTGTGTGATCAAAGCTTTAAAACAAATCAATTGGTTAGAGATCGAGTACAAGAATCAGTTGGGGTTTTTTCCCCTTCCTATGTGTATGTAACAATTAATGAAACAAAGGGGCCATGAATTTGAAAGAGAGCAAGGAGAAGTATATGAGAAGATTTGGAAAGAGGAAAAGAAAAGGGAAAAATAATGTAAATTTATTTTAACCTCCAAAATAAAAGAATTGGATTGTTTTAGATTTATACATTATGCCATGTTAACTTAATATCTTATATAAATTTAATATTAATCTAAGCAATGATACAAATCACAGTATATCTTAGATCAAGTAGCACTGGCCCAAACATTGGAGGAGAGCCTTTGGATTAAGGAAACTTAAACTGTCCAATTTGACTGACTCTAAACTCAGGTTGAACTATCTATGAGAAGCATTTGGATCCCAAATCTTAGATTTTCATCCTTGCTGAAAAGAAGAACATTATGGGGGTATAGTATTTGAGATTTTATAGCCTTTCTCCACTTCCTGTTAATGCTTTCTGCTTCAGGCTTGTGACTAAGATGTGATCTCTCAGCTTCCTGCTCCTGCTGCCATACCTGCTGTTTACTGCTGTGCCCCCATCACCACAATAGATTCTGGAACAATTAGCCCAAATTTCCTTGAATTGCTTTTGGCCATGGAGTTTCATCACAATAGAAAAGTAACTATACAGGCGCTTACTACATGAGTTTTAATCCTCAGACATCACTGTAAGTTGGTTGTCACAGCATACATCTATGATCTTAGTGGTCCTGTACAAGATGGAAGTCAATGGTTAGGCCAGCCATCCTGGTATACTCAATAGCAAACAAACAAAAAAAACCCAAGTGGGTCTAAGGAGAAAGTGGTGTGGTCTGTTGATTCTTTTCTTCTTTCTTTTCCTTTTTTTAAAAATGATATATCTATTTTATGTAAATGAGCATGCTGTCACTGTCTTCAGACACACCAGAAGAGGGCATAAGTTCCCATTACAGATGGTTTTGAGCCACCATGTGGTTGCTGGGAATTGAACTCACAACCTCTGGGACAGCAGTCAGTGCTCTTAACCACTGAACCTTTTCTCCAGCCCTTTTTTTTCTCTTTCTTAGTGAAAGTGTCTGCTCCTGACACCATGGTTCTCGACTGACAGCAGACTCTTTATCATTCCAGTGTAGATTTAATAGTACCAACTCTATAGGGAGCTCAAGGCCTTCAGACTGGGACTTTTGAGGCACCAAGTTTATGGACTGAGGAACAATTTAGCTCTCACTCATCCTCCCCAGCTTAGTATATAGCCAGCCTTTGCTGGAGTTCCTAGTCCCTATCCTGCAAGGCAACCAAAGAAGTCATCTTTTATGACATCTATACATTCTATTGGTTTCGTACTTCTAGAAAGCCACCTAATACAAGTATTGTGTGCTCACTAGTGAAGGGAAGATCAAAGAGTCAGAATGCATGAGTTTGAACTTGAAAGAAAGTAAAAGCCAGTAAAAGAGCGTTGCAACTGATAAGGAACTCAAACTTTGGTATTCATCACTTTTAAAAGCTCCTTCTTTAAGCAAGATAAAGACAATTAAACCCATAGCTTCCCATCTGAACTCACCATTCCATTTACAAGTGATAGGACAAAGATGATAATGAATGACTGATACCTTGTGACAAAACTTAGCCCAAGGCTGAACCATCAGTATCATGATTTCATTAAAATATCCAACACACCAATGTTTGTCATATTTCTACCCAATCTCTTCTATGCTGTTAGATGTTTACACAAATGTGCCTTGATTCAGATCTGTGGGAGGTGGTGTCGAAAAGGATGCCTAACAGTTTGAGCATCTGGGACTAATGAGCTATCAGCAAACACTTGGCTTGTTCGTGACCAATCTGTTTCTGAATACTTTGAGGGCTGACTGTATCAATAGAGATAGACTGTGATGGAAAACATTCACTGTCATTCCCACAACACCCTTGGATGCTTAGGTCAAGAAGCAACAAGGTCACAACACTAAGGGATGGATGCAGCTTAGAGAGATACAACCCAGTGCCAGAGTTCATAGAAGATAGCAGTTTAGGAGGGCAGATGTGCAAAATCTGAGCATACTTTGTCCCTCCTTCTTATCCTGTTCTTGCTTGCAATATTTGAGGTTCATTATAACACCCATATGCTCTTCCTCAAAGAACTTATGCTATAGTAGCATGATTCATTTTATATGACGGCTTTAAAATATGACCAAATTACATGGTAAGTGATATTTAGACACAATTTTATAGTGCTAAAGGGGTAAGGAACTAAAATAATCATAAAATTAATTCATTTATAATAGCATTTCTGTAATTAAAATGTATGCACCCATTTTTAAATATGCACAAACAAAATGGCATGTAAGAAATACATTAAAATGTTTATAAGTGTGTGTATGAGATAGGAAGATACTGGACTACTAAAGAGGGTAAATGTAAAATAAAAGGACTCTTGTACAAATGAATCAGATTAATACACCATAAACTGAAGAAGATCACAGACTGGAAACAGAAACAGAAAAAACAAGAAGAATAAATAGAGGAGGAGGAAAAGGAAAAAGAAAGAGGAGAAGGAGGAAGAGAAGAAGGAGGAGGTCGGAGGGGTATCTTAAATTACTTTTCTGTTGCTGTGACAAAAGACCATGATGAAAGCAATATATATATATGTGTGTGTGTGTGTGTGTGTGTGTATGTGTGTGTGTGTGTGTGTGTGTGTGTGTGTGTTTAAATGGGCTTACATTTTCAGAACCCATGGTTATACAACAAAGGCACGATGGTAGGAACTGTTGAGAGCTCTCATCTTGATCTGGGGATGGTAGGAGGCTTTTTAAGTCTCAGAATTTCCCTATCCTGCCACCATGCCTCAATGACACACCCCTTCCAACAAGATCACAACTCCTAATCCTTGTCAAAAGACCCACAAACTAAGGACCAACCATCCAAACACATTAATCTAAGGTGGGGAGATCATTCTCATTCAAACCATCACAGGAGAGAAGGAAGGGAGAGAGAGGAGGGAAAGAGGAAGGGGAGAAGAAAAGGAAGAGTAGAAGGGGACCTGGAAAGGAGAAGAAACATCAAACATCTAAGAAGACCTCTAAAGTCAATATGGATTCAGCAACAGCCACTCAAACACACTGGTCTTCATTCCCATCTAGAAGGGCCTAAGTGTGTGATCTAAGATATGAGCCATAGGAGAAGACACTGGTAAGATGCATGAAGAAGTGGACTATGGCTTCCAAAGAAATAATTAAAAGACCACAGGGATAGGGTAAGAAACTCCTGGTGACACAATCATGAAAATCAAGCACATAGGAGAAGGTCTATTGACTCTCTTGCTTTTCAGTTGAGTATCTCTCTCCTTACTCTGTTGTACTTCAGTAGGTTGTGTGTTGAGATTACTTGTGGCTGCTCCTGGTTTCAGAAGCCACTAAGCAACAGAAGATCTATCATTGATGTGAACAGAAAAAGTTCTTTAAGACATTCACTATGTAAGCTGAGATTTCTGCTGCACAACTGAATGTGAGGGTCCACAAAAAGCTATCAATTCTCAAAGGTTTCTGGATGCAAAAGAACCCAAATGAATTTAAAATCAAATGTATTATTAATAGGAGATATTGAGATAGCCCCAACATATGTTCCCCCACTTTATTACGCCTTAGTTCTGAGCACTCAGCATGCACCGTTAGCACTCCTCCGCCACACAACACCAGGGAACACTGCCTAAAATCTTTTGGCTCATGTTGGAGATTCTTTATGGTAAGACCTATAGTCCTTTTACTCTAAGCACAGGGTTTTGTTCTTTTATAGAAATGTAATGGTTTAATCATAGAAAGCAAAGACTTCTAACATCATCTTACCATCATTCTGAGGCATGTCTTTGGATTCTCCTGTGCTTAGTATATTTGGGTTTCATTGAAAACACCATTTACTGAATTCAGGATTGGGATTAGGGCAGACTTTTCAACAATCTCAGAAATAGTGACAAACAACTTTAATCTGCCACTTCGTGCTGTGTGCTCACACAAAGCAGCATCCTCATCACTGATAATTTTGAATGTATTTGATTGACCTGATACTTGTTGAAGGTGCTTTACGACCATGTAGGGTAGTCAGCTATGGTTTAATCCTACGTGTAAAACAAACAAGCACCTCCACCTAACATACACGTGTGTTTATGTTTAATATATGGTAAATTATACGTCTGTCAAAGGCTTTTCAAATAAATTTATGATCAAAGTCAGTAATGTTTTATTTCTGCTCGTATTACATGCCCAAAGTACACACACACACACACACAAACACACACAAACACACACACACACACACTCAAATAAAAGAAGAAAACACCCAAAATTTCTCATGGAAACATGATCACACAGGGAACAAGTTTAAGATGCCTTTGCAGGCCTCTTTGCAGGCAGCTTGAAGCCCCACCCAACTCAGTAACTGAGAAAATGTAAACCCTGGGGCATCCAACATTGCAGGGCTTGCACTTTATTATGATGTAACTCACCATACATTTCACCACTTTGAATCACACAATATAGTGGCTCTTACTGTATGCAAAGAGTTGTGCAGCAAACAGCACCAACCTATAATTGTAGAGTATTTTCATGAGAATCACAGGCCCTCACTTCCATTCCCTACTGCTAGCCCATGCAGCCAGTAATATGCTTTCTATGTCTCTATAGGTTAGCCTGAGATGCTTCAGATATTCTGAATGGTAACATATGGTCTTTGTAATTGGATTCCCTCATTTGCATAATGTTTTCAAGATCGGCTATTACTGTATGTGCTTAGTAAGTAGCCCCACCCCCACCCTTCAAACTTTGAAAAAAATAACAGAAAATGGAGCCTGTGTATTGAGCACAGATTGTTTTCTATATGATCTACTTTGTGCTCTGTGCTTTATTCTGCTTTTGGGTGATTTAGGTTACTCTGTATGCTGTCTGGTGTGTCCAGAAAAAGGAAGAGGGTATTTCTGTTTACCAGCTCCCAACACCTTCACCCCAACCTCCTCCCCACTCTCACCTCCATGCCCCACCCAAATCACAAATGCTTTCTGGGCATGCATAATAGCCCAGAGGCTGCAAAAGTCATGAGGTGTTGCCATACTGCAGAGAAGGAAAGAGAGGGGTGGAATTTCAACCTTCTTCAGTCATGACTTTTGTATTGCAGACAATGACATCCTTGGCAGTAAATCAGTTTTTCTTTTCCTCTAAATGCCCCTTTCTATAGGTTGTATACAAAGTACACATCATTGAATCCACCAGGAAGGCATGTCCCAGTTAATTAGACTTGAACTGATTATGAAGATATTTTGTTAACAGAAGACTGTGAGCAGCAGGAGCTCAAATTACAGAAAGGCTCTCCAGTAACTTTGCATTTGCCTCTGGCCCCTCTAAAGACAGCCTCCCATCACACACACACACACACACACACACACACACACACACACACACCTCAAAATAACCAAAAGTTGCTGGTTTCTTGTCCTCTTTTGAATCTAAGTGACTTGTTTTGTGTTTTAACTTTTGTTACACCCCCCTCCGGAATTTCATATGTCTGTCATGTAAAAAAAGATTTATAACTATGTGGAATGGAGAGGGAGAGAGGCTATAAGGGACAGGAGGAAAGAGGGAAGGGAGAAAGGGAGAGGAAAGGAGGGAAATGGGAAAAGAGAGAGAAAGGATGTAAAGGAGAGAGAAAAAGGAAAGGAGGAACGGCAAGAGGGAATCAAGTCTATAAATGAGCCAGTTAAGACTATTTTCATTTTAACAAATAATACTATTTTTGGGTGAATTCTGCAAGAATTGCTTCTATTGACCATATTAGCATATGTAGAAATCAAACTGGTCCAGATGACAAACCGAGAAGCTTAGAGAACACTGAGCAAGACTCATTTTGTTGAATCAGTGATATAATTCAGACATAATTTAGTGAAGTCACATCCTTTCTCCTGGAAAGTGTGTAGCAAATTCTATACATTGTTTCAGGGATTTCAAGCTCCACAAGCACATCTGTGGCATGTATTTAGTACAGGTCTCTCATTCATCCCCAATTCACAGGACCTTGAACATGGGTCACCCTCACTTCTTCTACCTCTTGCCTGCTCACCATCCCTCTGACACCTTCAGACATTTCTGATGTGATTAATAATGGACACTAAGCCTCACAGAATTTTTCTAAATGTTGATCTGTAAGTACATGTCCTTTGTGACCTTCACTCAGAACAATGTATGAGTAGCACCAAAATTAATGCTGCCCAGTAGCTCTTCTGTGACATAGGGTGTTCTCTCTCTCTCTCTCTCTCTCTGTGTGTGTGTATGTTTGTAACTACACACACATATGTAACCAACATTATGTATTTAGAAAACACCTTGCTATCTGCTACATTATGATATTATGATAACTAGAACCATTCATATTGTCTCAGATTCATGGCTACACCAGCACTGATATTTGTGTGAGTCATTGCTAGTCTAAATAAGAAATATATCTGAGTCCTAACAGACTGGTTCCTGCTCAACAAATGGGAACATGAGTTTTAACACCAGGTAGTACATGTGCCATATCATGTATAGTTTTGAAGTTGGACCACAATTTGATCTCCACATATGCTAGAAACCTCAAGAGAAGCAATTCTTGAAGAAGTTATACAAAATGGTATTATTTGTAAAAAAAATATATAGTTTTAATATTAATCTCATCTTTCTATCATTGAATCATAACTATACAATGGGGAAGAAATAAAATTTAAGTTGGTGAATATGAAA
>NW_021604633.1:1921837-1972036 GCF_004785775.1 Grammomys surdaster | reverse complement strand
GCATGCATGTGTGTGTACATACTAACATGTATGCACATATCTGGAAGGCAAGCAAGTTAAAGAACCTAGTCACTGCTTCAAGAAGAGAGACATAAAAGTCCTGTAAGGAAACATGATATTTAGTCCATATATTCTTTGTAATATTTAAATATTTAATTTGACTATGGTGGTTTTGAAACACCAAGTATAGAAGATTAACTAATTAACCAAAGAAACAAGGAATGTTTATTGAGCAGCTACAAGAAGTAGTGCTAGAGCCCATAAGGTCATGATGACACAAGTATACCAAAATTATGGGAAATATCCAAAATAACATTAAGAATTTGCTCTGTAAGCTGCCATGATGAATCATCAGTTAAGAGCACTTACCACTCAATCAAAGCTCAGAGTTCAAATACCAGCATCCACATGGGGCAGCTAACAGCCTTAGCTGTATCTCTGATTCCAAGGAACCTGATGCTATCCTTGGCCTCGATGAGTGCCTGCACAGATACGTGTTCAAAAATAATTAATATAATAAAATAAATCTTAAAAACAGAATTTGCCATGTTTGAGATATTAACCTAAGTACTTCATATGAATTGTTGAGGTAAATAGTCTTACTTCCCAATTTGGCAAATAAAAACGTTTTCTACCTTTGCATAGTTTTCATAGGCTTATTGTACCATAGGCGCTCAATTGGGCTACTTTTCTATGTGCACCAGTGGCAGGAGTTATTTCAGTTCCTACCTGGACTTGTCTCCAATAGCTGAAAATCTACTCCTAAAGCCAAGGCAAAGGTAGCAAGAGACCATCCCTGTGGCACTTGGCTATATTTGTCAGGACTGAGTCAGGGACTTCTCAACAAGGTGAAGCCTCTTGCCTGTTGAACCTTCGGTAAAGAGATGTGCTGCTTTGGCTCAAAAGAAGAAAAGAGGTGTCAGGGGAGGTATCTCCACCAGCAAGTAAGCAGAAACAGAAATCCTCTGAGAGAGTCCTCCAGGGACCTCAGCCTTGCACAATACATTTAAGTAGGAAACTAACATACTGGAAACCTGACCAGCCTGTACCAGAGGTGGACTTTTAAAGATGGAAAGTTCTAGAAGTTTTGCTGTTACCTCAGCTCCCCTAGGTGCTGTTCTCTGGTGGGAATGAAGATCCAGGACAGATATGAGAAGCAAGAAGAACAAAAGAGAAAGTAGGCATTGAGTCAAGCACTGATGGCTGTCCATGGCTCCCATGTGCCCTGCCTGCTGCCAGCTCTGCTCCTGTGCCAGCTGGTGGCATCATCTGTGGTGAGGGCTGGAAGGGAACCCGTGTGTCAGGACACTGCCCAGGCCAGATGGAAGGAGGGCTGAAGATGAGAGGGGAGCCATGCATGGCTGGTGGAGCGGCCACTGTTCCACTTGGCTCAAAAGACATGGATGAAGGGGAGGCAGAGAGGATGGAGAGTCCCAGACACATTTCCCCAACTGGCCATCTGGCTCACCATCATGAAAAACATTGTGTTCTCGAAGAATTGAGATTGGGAGATTAGTTAGTTTGCAAAACTTTTTCTCTTCATGAGATATTTGCATGGACCAAAGAAAGTGCCAGCAGGTACATTTCTCCTCCAAGTTTAAGATACTATATCTCAATGATTGACTGCAACATTCCAATTTTGTTGTGTCAATGGCTAGTTTTGAAAAGTATGTTATTTAATCACCACTTTTTGACTGCTTCCTCGAGACTGATACAGGCTATTGAATTGTGAATCCCTATTCAAGGGACTATTTTAAAGGAACAGGTCTTTGACACAATGAGGCTCTGACATGATACGAATTTTCAACTTCCCAATGAAGACTAGTATATTGAAGCATCCTCTTACAAACATTCCCAAGAGTTCTTAACTGGTAATTTTCAACTTCCTTAGCAAATGGCTCAGATGTGCGTTACAGAGTGATTGACTGAGGAAGGTCTGACTCGTAATTATCTCCAGCTAATGTGTACATTCAGGATGGTAAAGTGTCTTTTCATGCCAACTGGTGAGCATACTCCTCAGAAGAGGCAATGTTGAAGAGTCATTTTGTGAAGCAGTTCAATAAGGTTCTTCCACAGCATAGAGGATGCTGGGATCCCTACTCCTGGACTTTCAACATGCTCTTATCCAGAGGACAGCTGTGTGGTCCACTGGCTATGGAAACTGCACAGACCTCTTAGCTTCTGCTGGCTACTTCCTACAACCAAAGGAAGGGAGCCAAATATGATAAGAATGGGGCATTGCCTTTATCCCAGGCACAAGGTTCACCTTGTGGATGTGGTCTAGTGTGTTTTCATGTATATCCTAT
Organism: Grammomys surdaster; assembly: GCF_004785775.1. Lineage (NCBI taxonomy): Eukaryota > Metazoa > Chordata > Mammalia > Rodentia > Muridae > Grammomys > Grammomys surdaster. The sequence continues at coordinate 1,969,730 of NW_021604633.1, read as the reverse complement.
GTCTAGGAAAACACGAAACTCAGCCACCAAAAACTCTGATAATTGAGAAGAATTTTATGAGATATTGTACTCCTAAAGCAAGCAATGATAACTTGGCCTAGGAAGGTGACTCTGAGAAAAACTGCATGCACTTACAAAGTAGGCATGCACATAAGTATATACTTGTATAAGGACATGAGTTTGATCCCCAGAACCCACATTTGGAACAACAACCACAAAATGAACAGTGTTACTTATAACTCTGGCACAGTGGGGTCAAGGAGGAGGAACTCTGGGCCTTGCTGGCCAATTTAAGTGGTTACAGTATCTGAGGAACAATACCTATAGATTGTTTGTTCACTGGCCTCTGAACACACACCCATATGCAAATGTGCTCTCGAGTGCACGCATGCGCGCGCACACACACACACACACACACTAAGTAAATGATTTTATTTATATCTATTGAAATAAAGAGGAGTCCCCCTTCAGCTCTTCATTGACAGTCAGAAATCCACTGCCAGAATCAAGTACAGAAGCAACATCTGATTTTTGTAATCCCAAATGCTAAACCTAAGTTCCCCAGATGTGTGTCTCAACTCTAAATGAAATTTGTTCTTCTCAAATATGGCCATTAAATAAAGACTGGAGGTTTTCAAAGCAAGGATTCCCAAGCCCTGAAGACAGCTTGAAAACAAAGAAGGTATGCCATTTAGTAGGTGGCATAAAGCATGGGAGGCCAGACCATGCTTAGGCTTAGCGCTGTGTGTGGGGGCCTCAAGATGTCCATCTTGAATTGATATTTATTTGAATGTAGAAGTCCCGTTATAAACTTTAAAAGTCTACCTTAACACTTTGCAGAAGAATATTCTCTGTTATTATACACACATATAGAAAGAGGCAGGTACATGGAATCATTCAGATTAGAGGCCCTTTCAGCATGATTTGTGCATGTAATGTGACTCGGGCTATGTTTTACACATTTTAACTTAGATAAAAACTCAAATGTATTTTTCTAAGCCCCTCTCTCCATAATTCTTAATCCCACGTGCATTTTAAAGGAAATGAATTCCGTGTGTTTCTTATTCTGTACACTTAACTCGTCAAGCAATGCTTTGTAAGGAGCCTTTGATATCCAAGAAGCCCTTTGAGTCTTTTTATGGGACTTTTTAAGCCTTTCTCCTCTGAAACAGGAAGTCATGTTTGGCCACAACCAAAAGAACTCACATACCAAATGGTTTAAGTTCAACTTGAAAAGGCCACACCATGGGGCTCGGATGGTCGCAACATGGCAACACATGTTCTCTGCCCTCGGAGAAAAAGGAGGTAGGGTTTTGATCTCCTCCGGGGCCAAGAATAAAAGGGCATATATGTAAATGTTGGATGATTTAGACATTTTCAGAAATAGCAAGATCATTTTAAAATTAAAAATTAAGCAATAAACCCTTCACCTTCCTAGATGCCAGGGATCTTGTGTGCTGACTCTTGTGTATCCTTATTTATTTACATATGTTTTATGAAGGGTGAGGGGGTAGGGTGGTAAAAATGTGCAAATGGCATTTTACTTCCATCTGACTGCATTTGAGGCCAACTGCATAATCTGGCTATTTCTGATTTTTTTTTTCTTCCCACACATTTCTTTCAACTCTCTGTTTTCCACTGTAATCATGACCCTCAGATGATAGGAGTAAATTCTTCAGGAAACTGGTCTCCTCCAGCTCCATGGAGGATTTCTGCAGCTCATTTTAACAGAGACATCTGTGCCTACAATGAAATGCTCCACTAGTTTGCCCAAGAGAGTGCTACGGGATGGTGGGGAAATCTTGGAAGCATATATGCATACACACCCAAGCTAATGACATATAATATCAAAGGAGTCTAAACCAGGCTCAAGCTTAAATTACGTTTCTCTTTGTTAGGCATCAGACTAAGTCTACAGTGACATCCTCAGAAATAAAATAAAAAAAACCCACATAAAATAAACACATACTCAATTAAATTCCAAATTATAAAACAACTTTAAAAAGTAGCTTGCATATATCTCCTTATGAAATGTATCTAGCAAAACAATATGAAACAGCATAAAACAACATGGACTTAGCATACAACAGGCAGAAATTTCATTGAACTTAAAGGTAACATATATCTTTACAGATCAAACTTAAACTGAAAAAGCCCAAGGCCAGTTTTCAAGGAGACTACATGATACTGCCATGCCTGGAGGAAGGCATTCGAAAATCTATTTTCCCAGCATCCCTCTCTGATGGAGTTTGAATGACCCTTGGGGTCATTAATCACAGCAACTTACATTTGGATATCTTCCAAATGCTTTCCAGTTTGCTATCTCTCGAGACCCTTGCAACAGCCTCCACGAGAAGATAAAACAGATATTAATATGGTTGTTTGACAAGAAGAAAACCAGTTGAAGAAGACATAACTAACTACCCTTCAGGTTAATTGGTAAGGAGGTAGTTGCCCGTCCACAGATGAAGGAGGCTGGCTCTGCCTAAGGGCCTTCAGTGGGTTGCTGCAAAATGGCAGGAAAACAACACCACAGCCCAGCGTATGTAGGGAACTTAACTGAGTTTCCATGACAGGTAGCACCAAGATCCTCCATTGCCTGACTCTGAGGCTCCTCACCAACTCCCAGTGATTCCCCAACCAATTCCCTTCTTCCACATGGGCCATGCAAAAACTCAAATGTCCAATCCCTGAGTGCTGCATTCCCAGATGTGTCATGGTGGCCTTATCAGAGGCTGGTCAAGTTGGACTTCAAACAAAATTCCAGCCCGTGTCCAATATACCTGCTGCTGTCATTCAATTAGATCCTATGGTGCTGTGAACAGGGCAAAACCTAGCAGCCTAATCGCTCAAGGTCATACTATAGTGACAAGTAGCTGTGAGATGTAATGTAGACAGAGAAAGAGGACATTGAGGGAGCCCTGGGATTGACACTACCTGCCTTTTAGACATGTCTTAGGGTCCCTTCTCTGAATCCTCTTGGTTACAGGTTACTGCACAAATTTCACACTTGATTTTGCACAAACAAGAGTTTAGAATCTAATAATAACAATAGTAGAAACTGTAACATTGTAACACTTTAAATTACAAGCTTTGAGTTCTTTAAGAGATAATTTAACTAAGCAATTTAAATAATGGTGAATTTTTTCTTTTTTGACATGGTCTTGCTACCTAGCCCTGGCTGACCTCAAATTCACTATGTAGATCAAAGTAGACTTGAATTCACAGAGTTCTGCTTTGCCTCTTCCTCATAGTGCTGGGATTGCAGGCATGTCCTATTTTTCTTCTAATGAACTGGAAATGAGTTACCAGGGTTCATCCCTACATCTAGATAAGATACCAGAAAGACAGGGATGCTACAGTCATCCCTGACATGACATCATCAGCTCTCATTGCAAAGTGATCATAAAATATTCTCCAGAAAGATATGCAGTGGGGTCTGTCAGAGTTTTACCACAAAATACACAGGAAAACGGAATCACAACATCAATGAAGAGTTCATATGGCTTTGACAACTGGGCAACCGAAAAAATAGGTTGTCTCAGCATCAGTACCACACTGGAATAAGAAATAGGCCAATCTTGAAATATCTGGCATGAGCTGGTATGTACCGATCAAGAGTCTTTCTGCTGGTTTGTTCTGCTTCTTAACACTAAAGCAACTGTTTTCAACACAATTTGCTCAAGAGGTAATGGAGATCCATGGAGGTTACAGATACCACCCTTTGCCTTGAGATGGGTGTGTCTGCCTTGTTGCTTTCCTTTCACCTGTGTTTTGTGTCCTTTAGGATCCTGGGATGAGCAGAGACAGTGTAACAGATGTGAGGAGGAGAGAGCCTCATGGACCTCTCATGGCCAAGCAGTAGACAGCCAAACCAGCTCACTATAGAGGGGAGGCAAGTAGCCTAATAAAGGACCTTCAGAGAGTTCTGGGACTCCGCTACAGTGACATCTGAGAATTTTCAATGCAAAAGCAAGAGTTTGCCTGACCTAGACAAAGGAAAGTACACATGTACAGACAAAGTATGCTTATTCAGAAATATTTTGTCATCTTTAAGAACAAACAGCATTTATTAATGGAGTTGGAGAGATGGCTCAGTTGCTAAAAAGTTTGAGCCCCGGGACCCATGCACTGGATAGTCCCAGTCTTGAGGAGTTGGAGGCAAAGAATCCCTGGGGTTCTCCAGTCAGTCAGCTTAGCCTACTTGGTGATCTCCAGGTCACTAACAGACTTTGTCTCTTAAACCAAGGTAGATAACACCCTGGGAATGACACTTGAACACAGACCTGGAAAACACACACACACGCACACGCACACGCACACACAGCATAGCACATATAAAAGTAGCAGGAGTCTGACCCTGAAATATATGAAAGCAATGACATTCTAGTACTTGTTAAAACACTAAGGAAGTCACTGATGAAGATCCTTGCAATAGGAGAAAAATGTGGCTCAAATAGAATACAGTAAAGGCAGCTGGAAGGTTCTACCAAGGAGCAGAGTGAGTGTCTGGCTATGCCAGCCTGTAAAGGTTCTTATTGAAGACAAGCAAGGCTTAGAGAGCAGATAAAATTGCCAAGATTTCTTCAGAGTTCAGCATTGGAGATGGCAATGCAGTGGAGCTTGGCAAAGACAAGGCTGGGTGGGCCCAAGCCAGGAAGTGGGTTACAGGGGAGTTTAGTGAATAAGAGGGCCCAGAGGAGCCTGAGAGGAGAGTGGTAAGACCACAGACTCTACTAAACAGTAAGAAAGGTGCTTTGATAGAGAAGGGCTCCTTTGAGATGCTACACACACTAGCAGAACCCTGAGAGATTCACATAGTTAAAAGAGGGGGCAGGTTTTCTATACATTAAAATGATCTTAGCAATGACTTTAGAAAAAGAAGGAATGAAGCTGACAAACCTGTTGACTTGAAATCACTGATTTCAAATGAGATAGTCATGCTGTACTCACACTTGGCAGGAAGTCTCAAAAAAACAAAAATGAGCTGAGATGTATGTAGCTCAGTGGGGCAGGGAGGGAGCACTAGCCTAGAAAGAAACTGATTAACCGTCCAATGATCCCATTGAAAATGATAGATAAATAAGTAATAAAACTTCAAAAGAAAGAAAAAGAACTTAGTCAAGGATCTTTTCTCACAGGACTGCCAAACCTCTTCTGCCAGGCTCTGAAATACCATGGAAAACAATCCACATGGTGCTCCCTCATGAGAACTGTTGAGAAGATTCGAAATGTCAGTCTGAAGGGTTGTGTGAATACCCATCACCACCCACGGTCTCCATCTCTTCTACCTTCAGTCACTTCTAGCTGCTGCTTGCCTGATTTCACCTTCTTGCCACTTCCTTGGGGACTGGAATCCTCCCTGCTTCTCAGGCTAAACAGCCTTTGCTTCTGACACTTTAGCCTCAGCTTCAGCTTTATATGTTCCTCAGAAGGCAAGGACCTCTCTCAGAAAGAATAAGGTAAACAAGCCTGCCATTCTGATATCACAGCAGCCATTCAGCCAGACAAGACAGCCCCTGGCTTTGGAAATAGGCCTTTCTTACAAATGTCCCTTAATAAAACTTCCAGCTCAGCATCAACTCTTCACCTCTTAAGACACCAACACTTCTAAAATTGACACAGTGAAAACTGAGAAAGAACCCCAGGGCTGGGGGGTTCGGCTCTGTTGATAGACAGCTTACTTAGCAAGCTCGAGTCCCTGGATTTTATCATCAGCCTTGCATAATCTGAGCACTGTAGTTCATTTGGAGTGCATGCTTATAATCCTAGCACTTGGGAGGGAGAGGCAGGAGGATCCAAGTTCAAGGTTGTCCTCAGCTACATATCACATCCAAGGTCATCTAGGATGCCTGAGATCCTCTTTTTTAAAAAAAAAAATAAATGAAAATGAAGCAGGAAACAGAATAACAGTGCTGAATTTGTGGTCATGCTGTGACTAAATTAAAGAATGTTCCTTAAAAAGTCCCCCATTGACAAGTTAACATGTTCATTCCTCTGAGATGGAGTTGGCTTAAACTGGGATAGGTTCTTCTCTCGTGTAATAGTAGCATTCCAGACTTCAAGTTGAATGTGCTCAGTTCCTTTCTCTCTTCTTCTCTTCCTAGAATCTGCCTTGAAAGACTAGCAGCCCTGTCTTCATGTTTTATAACAGAGCCCAATTTCACACTCAGAACCCAAAGGACCATCTCAGGATCTCAGCACTGCACCACTGGTCTTCAACCTTAGGACTCTTTCTTATCTGTTATCCATCATGTGATCAACCCTAGACCATATAGCTGAAAGGGCCCATGAGTACTGTGAACATGACCTTGAAAGGACTAAAACAGAAAATGTAAGTTAGGATAGCCTGCCCACCACATAACCACAATGTACACATAGGCACAAACCCTGTATTCACTGTTCCAGTATTAAAAACACGGCCATACTTTCCATCCAGTTTATTTGTGGGGTCTCCTTCAAATGGCCTATAAAACGGGGGAACCTGGACAGCTTTCTCCAGGGGATCCATAAACTATAGCAGCTGACCCTGGTAAAATCAGTTATAAGGAACCTTGGAAATTATAGCTTGGTTTGGCCAGTATTTATTGCCTGTGTAATGTATAGAAACAGTGGAACAGAAAGGCTCAAAGTTTCCATCTGTGCCAGATTACAACGCCATGCATGAGAAGAAGGGCTGTGTTTAATCTAAAATGGTGGCAGTCCTATAAACCTCCCTTTTTTGATACCCCAGGCTACCACACATGATATATGTAGTATCTTCCCAATGCCCTTAAATATATATCTTTCCAGTTCTGAGAGCTGAAATGTTCTATTTCTTGGGACTACAGTAAACATAACAGATATTTCTTATACCCCCTGTCTTTTCCACTCTCTCTGTCTCTCTCCCTCTCTCCCATCTTTCTATCTCCCACTTTCCCACTCTTCCTTCTCTTCCTCTCCCCTCTTTCTATGTGGGGGGTATGTCTTTCTCTCTCTGTCTCTGTGTCTCTTTGTCTCTTATCTGTCTCTCTCTTTAAGTCTGTCTGTCTGTCTGCATAGTTCTTGGTGCTTTAGTCTGGGGACCAGAAGTTATAACAATCAAACTGTGTAATGCTTCATGATACGTAGAGTGAGTGATAGGCTGACTCAGTGTGTAAAGATGCCTGTTTCCTAGCCCAGAGACCTGAGTATGATCCCCAGGTCCCACATAGTGCAAGGACCGAGCTGGCTTCTGCAAGTTGTTCTCTGACCTCTATACTTGCCACTATACAAGAGAGAGGGAGAGAGAGAGAGAGAGAGAGAGAGAGAGAGAGAGAGAGAGAGAGAGATCATAAGATTTAAAAGTAAAGTGTGTGATGCAATGAACTCAGTGCAGGAGAATGGAGTGAAGGAATGATGGCCACTTAAGTGTTAAGTTTTCATTTCTATCTCTCAGCTTTGCAGAGTTCCTAGGTCTCAGATTCCCTGGTGCTGAACCCTATCTGGCCATATCTACAACCTTAAAGGGGGAGAGCTTGGGCAGTACAGGGTACATTGCAGCACCTGACAGTAGTAGGAGTCCAGCCTGGCAGCTTTTTGAGGCTGTGGCTGCATCAGCAAGGCTGGAGGCTGGAGGAGTCTGTGTGAGTTTTGTATTCCATCTGGGACTTCTCAGGGTGTTGAAGGAGAATAAAGTGAAGTTTTAACAAACAATCAGACAGAAGAAAAACCAAGTGTTGGGGAGAGATGAGTAATTGATCCCAACTTGTCAGAGGGGAGAGAAGTTTGTGCATCAGGCTCTAAAGTTCCCTTTGGCCTGCTTTTCTCACTTGCTCTCCCCTTTCTTTGCAGACACATACTTTCTATTCAAAAACAAAGCAAAGAGAATCTTTAGTGCCCTGAGGCTGGAGATTTCCATTTTTATCTGGTTGGGTTCCTGATGATTTCTAAAGATTCCTAGATTTGAGTAGAAAATTTCCTTGGTTCTCACCTTTAGGCTAAAGTGATGTAGAGGTTAAATTTTCCCCTAAACTGTTCCTCAGGTGGGGCAGAGCCAGGAAACTTCACAGCACAGGAAGAAGTAAGAAGAATCTGAAAACAGTGTTAAGAGGATACTCCCTGTAGCAGACTGAAGGATCTCAGTCTATTCTGGGCTTTATGACTCTGGACCCCAATGATGCCTGTGTGCAAATAAATCTTTCTGGGTCTCAGGATTATTTGGGGGCTAAGAAAATATCTTCAAAGTATCTCAGGATACTTTAGACTTGCCAGTGGAAATCTGGGATTACAGGTGCTCACTTTTACATGGGTTCTGGAGATCTAAACTCAGGAAAGTTGGACAGCGAGGGGTTTTGCATTGAAGTATCTCTCCAACCCCAAGAAGCCCTTATGAGGTGAGTTTGTATGGGGGGAAAATGATGAAGTTTGTCGTCTGTCCTGAGCATTGATGTCCCACAAGCTGCATGTTTGTTCATGGCATGGCTTACTTCTTCCCATGCTTTTAAATCCAAGCACAGGAAAGGACACTGAAATGCTGTCAGTGTTAGGCAGCAGTAAGTGGACATGATGGAATCATTGCTGATTTTGATGCTACTTTCAGATGCAATTTGCTATCTAGATACCAGAAAAGCAGACCGATATGCTGAAACTCAGTTCATTCTTGGTCTATGCAGACTGTACACAGTCACATTTTCTTTCTGTGTATACAATGGATTTTGGTTATTTTGGCTAATTCTATTTTCAGCCGCTAAGTATTGTTATTTGAAAAGGAAGATCAGCAGATATACAGCACGTCTTTCAGCACAAACCAGCTTCATTCTTCTGTTTTTGGGAATGTACAAAGCAGCAGGTTTCATTTTCACACAAGTGTATTATTACACTTTGCTTCTACTGAAGCTATATTTCTTTCATCTTCTCTCCCCCATCCTGCTTCCATTTCCAAATAATCTTTCTACTTTCAAATAATCCTATTTATTTATGTAGATATCTATCTATCTATCTATCTATCTATCATGTATCTATTTACACACACATGTATATGTACATATAATTGGAAATATATAAGTGAATGTGTACATATATGTATAATAAGTTTGCATGTACAAATTTATATCATCAGAGAAGATGTACTACTTACTTTCTGTCTGTCACTCCTTTTAAACAGCTCATAATAAAGATCAACAGCACATAGACAGCCATGAACAACTGTCATTGCCTTAATTTCACCCTAATTATATTATAAAATCCCATTGAACTTATGAAATGCTCAAACATAAAGTGATGGCAAAGGAGTTGAAGACTGTAGATGGTAGGACTTCATATTGAGAATTCTGAACCCTACGCATGTAGTCCATTTTACCTTCAAACATGTATCTAGTCAAACTATTGTCTTGTGGCATCCACTGGTTAAAGAGGATTCTATACGGCTTCTTCCTCTAGGGCCACTGCAGAGAACTGCCTGCTATTGCTGAAACAGTAGAAATTTATCATCATAGATCTGGATACTAGTAGTCCTAGATGGTTGGTCCCTTCTCAGGGCAGCGAGGTCTGGTCTTTCTGCTTTGTGAATGACAATCTTCTCCTCATGTCATTATACTGTCTTTCCTCTATGTCTGCCAATCTCTATAATATATATATATATATATGTGTGTGTGTGTGTGTGTGTGTGTGTGTGTGTGTGTATGAGCCAGCAAGAAAGCCCATATATCTATCCAGAGAATGGTATCTGCCATTGTTCTCTGCATCTCCTCTGTCACATTCACAGGGGTCCTCAGGCCTATGTTGCTCAGTGATGCTGTTTTTCCAAATAGCCATTTCCTCTGGAGAAAATAAACACAATATGCTATTTCAGCAGTGAGTTTTCTGTTCCACTTAAGAAATACAGATGAGTGAAATAAAGAGTCTTGTTGTAAAATCAAACTCTTTCTGACATTAGCCTAACTGACGTTGAAATCCATCCAGTGAACAGGTTCAAGGAACCAGAGAAGATGCCAGGAGAGAAGATGGTGGGGTGCAGAAAACACAGGAGATCTGGAACTGAGAGTACAGATGTGTATTTCCCGTCCACTCAGGAGGCTGAGGCTGGAGGTCAGTAGAGAGTGAATGCAAAGACCAGCCTAGGTAAATCAATGAGATTCCTCAACAGGGAAGAAGTCATTCCACAAGAGGTTGTGGAAAATCAGGGGCGCTATTTAAATAAAGAAAAAACAGTTCACCTTCCTGCCTCAACTGTCCTATGCAGCTCTTAGTCTGAAACAGAAGAGTCCCCAGAAGAAAATGCATAGCTGCCCCCTTGCCTGAAGATTGCAGGGCCTCACCAGATAAAAGACTGGGCTTGCTTTTCCATACATGTTGTACCTTCACATCCTAGGTGAGAGGATGGAGATACTGGATTTGCACCCATGTAAAGATTCTGGATTTTTTTTTTCTCTTGAGCCAAAGGATTGGCAGCAGCTGAGGACTCGAGTTATATTGATTAGTTACAATAATGGTTGAAGACAGCAGGATGGCTAAGGTTTTCTGTCTCTGTCACTGCATCTAATTGTTTATCTCAGCTAAATAAAAAGAGTTTCAATTTATTCATAGCCACATTTTAATTGATTGAGTGGGTTCAGTTTCTTGTATTTAAAAAGCACAATTCATTTGAAAAATAAAGCTAAATACTTCATTTGTAATTTCCTCAAACCAAGAAACCCCTAGCTTAGAGCCAAGACTTCAGCCTCACACTACTAGGACAGCTTTGCCTGAAGAAGGACTTGGATGCTTTAGGCAGGGAACTGAGCTAGATCAACTCTAACAACTATAGACCCACTGAAAACCCCTTCATGCTATAGCGACATCAAGCAAAGAAAACCTATCTCCATGCTTTCCACATAATGTAAGCCTATGCTGTTGAAAAGCCTGTGATTTTCATTTTTAAGATGTTTCATTTTTAGAGGGTACAGTGGGGAGGAGGAAAGAAAGGAAAGGCGGGATGAAGGAGGGAAGGAGGGAAGACACATACCTAAAGGAGCTAAACATTTGCAAGGTCCTTGAAGATTTTGGCCCATTTGTAGATTCGTTTTAGGAAGTTTTGGAAACTAGGAAATAGCTGAAGGAATTGGATCACTGGAGGAGGATCTTGTAGCGCTGTATTTTGACTCTGAACCCACCATGTCTCTGTGTTGTTGGGTTTTTTTTCCCCTCTTTCTTGTAACTCTCTGTCCGTTCTGCTATGAGTTGCTCTATTTTTCATACCAGCCCCCTGCCAGGATGAACATAGAGCTTCTAAAACCATGAACTTAAAGAAACCCTTCCTCCTTTTAAGCTCTGCAAAATATTTGCAGAGCAACACAAAAAGTCAGAGATGTAGAAAGCATTTTAGACTATAAGGGGGAGCTGCTGTGTACGAGTTCTGTGACACTGAAAGCAACTTAGCAAATGCCCTTACTGACAAAACTATGAGTATCTTGCTCAGAAGGGATGTTAATGGAACCTTTTGGATTACATATCTGTGGGCTCATTTCGGACTTAACTCTAAGGACTATCTCCCTCTGCCCTGTGACTGTGGCTAGTAATATGCTAGTATTTTTTATATTGCTCTTTGTTTGAAACTTGTGTATCTTTATGTTTTGTTCATTTTATTCCATTTTTCGGGAAGGTTAGAGACAGATTGATTCCTGGTAGGCAGGGTGTTGTGTTTTTAAGTATTTAATTTTGTTCTTCGTTTGGGATCCATGAGTGCCATCTTCAGTGGCACATGACCTGCTAGACTACTTCTGTCCTTGTCAGCCAAAACTTTTAGAATCTGGCCAGAAATATCACCTTCTAAGGACCCACACTTCTGTCCATGATGGATTTCACCATCCTCCTGCCTCCAAAGTTGAACAGGAAGCATTGGAAAAGTGCTGTGACTTGCCCTTCTTCTCCAGTCAGTTTGGTGGGTTTTGTATATCTTAAGGACTTTCCCGGGGTAATGAACAATGCTTTGGAGACTCACCCCTGAAGTGAGGATCAGTTCTTTCTCTGTGGACCCCTTCTGCTTCCGATCACATCTTGCCCATATTCTCATTCAATTTTAAGGACTGATACTTCTTTTCCTTCAGGATGCAAAAACAACCAAAAGGCAGCAGCCCATATATCATATTCACTCAGCTTTCTTGTAGTTCTTCCTTTGACTGGATCTGATAATGGGCAGATCTATTCCCTCTGTCCACAGAAAAACACAGGTGACATCACTATATGGGTAAGTAGCTCTATGGGTAAGTAGCTCATGGTGTGGCTCTTCACTGTGTATGGGGGTCACCCTCAGAGTCATTCTCAAGTACTCTGTCCAACTAAATCTGATGTCTCCCCTAAAGGCAAGAAGTTCACCATCAAATATGAAAACTACAGATATAATGCAGAATTATTAAATAAAATAATTATTCTCAACTTTTCTTTAAATTTCCATGGTAATAGTCTACCAAACTAGGCAAGATATCAACAAAAGTTTCACATTCAGAAACAGAGAAACAGTTCAGGATCAGCCCAACTTTCCTTCCTGGCCCCAGACTCAAGTTCTGCACCATATTAACTGCAAACAGCAGGGTCTTAATCATTCTTAGTTGCCAAATAGCCTTGCAAATTACATATTGTGCTGGCTCTGGGTACAGCTAGAGGAAATAAATGCCTATGTTTATGTGGAAAATATGACCATATAGCATAATTGGGGATATTTAAATTTTTCATGAATATATAATTTTAACAGTGAGTTTGATGGGTATTACTTGAGAGTTCTTCTGAAAAATGAAAAACAGATTTATCAAAAAATCGTTAGAACCTTATCAGTGATTAGTAGCAGTCACTTTCATTAACACATAACGGAGCAAAAATCGTCAAGGTATTCATTTGTTTTGAGTCCTTTAGTACCCATATGCTATTTCCATGAGAACAGCCTAAAGTTATTTAACGCTCAATTCTGTATTGTGGGGCAAACCACTCTCACAGGCAGGCCTAGTCCAATGGGAAGGCATATGGGAGAGCCACTCCTCGCCTCTGAGCAGATGGAGACGAAGCATGTCACAGCAATAATGTGCTTTGTCTCCAGAGGGAGGATGCTGGCTGCTTTGTTCTTGGATGACATTGCCTGCCAAGCCTTCTGCTCAGGTTAGAGTATACACACTTCCAGTTCCTCCTGACTTTGCTTATTTTGAAAAGAATTTCCATGGTAGAATTCCAGAAGCTTGTACACACACACACACACACACACACACTCACTCTAAACAAACACACATGCACATACACAAATATACACACATACACATGTACACACAATCACATACACTTGTACACACACAAACTTGCTTGCATTACTCTAGAAATCTGAAGCACATAAGTGAATTTTGAACTCTTAAAAAAAAAAAGACACAGCTTTTTCACAGCTCGTTTAGTTTAGTGGAATCTGGGGATATTTCCAGAGCACAGAGCCATCACACCCTCAGAGAGATGGAGAGCAGAGATGGTTAACTCACCAAAGCCACCATTACAAAGCATGTGCCTCACAAGCTTAAATACCTGAGTTCTATACCTAAAACACAAGCAAAAAGTCAAGTGTTTTGCAATAATCACAGTAGAGATAGTTGGATCCCTAGAGTTCACTAGCTAGGTAGCCTGGACAACTTGGTGAAACTTCAGGTCAAAAAAGTTCTGGTCTCAAACAGAAAGTGATAGGTGCCTAAAAAATAACTCATGAGTCTATTCTGACCCTCATACAAGAATGAAACAATACACACAGAGACACACACACGTAAACACACATATGCTCAGACTCATGGACGCACACATGCAGATGCATACACAGTCATACACATATACACACATGCTCACATACACATGCACAGAGAGAGAAAGAGAGAGAGAGAGAGAGAGAGAGAGAGAGAGAGAGAGAGAGAGAGAGAGAGAGAGAGATGCTCGTACACATATATACTTGCATAACAAAACCAAACACCTTTTAATGAATTTTCTTACAGGTCATCCAATGCATTGAAAAGTAGACCTAGGAATTAAAAACATAAACCAGGTCAACCAGCAAACCAAAGACCATCCACAGAAGACTTCCCACAGGAGCTGCACATGATGTCTTGGTACCTTTCTTTCCAAGGTAATAAGTCTGTAAGCACTGCTCATGGTTCAGAATCCTGTATAATAGAAATGCTTTGAGCCTTAGGTTCTCAGTGCCTTAAGCTTTAACTCGGTTGTTAGTTTTGGGTTACAAATATAGTTACAAAAATATTCAGCAGGATTCACTGTAGAAGACACTTAAACTATTTCACATGGGTGGTCCATATTGCATCTGGTCTACAGTGGCATTAATTTGCCCAGGGTCCTATTGTGTAGTATCACAATCTTCATGACAAATAAAGGAAAAATAATCTCAAGAACTGTATACTACCCTCCCCTCCTCTGCTGCTAGGAATTCATTCTCTCACCATGTCTTCATGGGGTCTTTTCCATTGTCCCTCTGACTCTAGATTTCTCCCTTGTCCTACCCTGCACTACATTCCTGACTTTACTTTATCTAACTTGCTAACATTATGAAGACTCTTTTACAAATAGGGTCACATTCTGAGGCACTGGGGATTAGAACTCTAATAAATTTGTCAGTGTTTAGGGGAGGGAGTGGCGGTTCAATCTACAACAACAATGAACCCGGAATATAAAAGTGTGGTGACATACACATAATTTTTAGTCCTGAGTCTGTGAGTGGGTCAAATGAGTCATTAAATTGTGCTCCTGCTTTGGAGGCCACAGCAAAGTTAGGCTGAAGACAGAAGCTGGGCTCTTCCTGTCCAGCATGGAGTTTTAGGAAGCTCCAAAGCACAGGTGATCTTTGTTCATGGTGAGAGAACAGAGGCTTGTCTTGCTGTATGACTGTAACTGGCTGGATGAATATGTGTGTGGGTTAGGACAGAGCTGTTTCATACCTAATCCAAGCTTTGCCCACTCCCACAGAAATCACCAGAGACCACAGAAGGGTAGGTCTAGATGCAGGCTGACATCCTTTGGCAGGCACATGCTAGTACAATGACTGTTCATGCTGGGGTTTTCTTTAGTGAGAAGCTGAACTTTTTTTTTATTTTTTAATGAAGTATAGTCATAATGCAGAGAAGACAAGAAGTGCCTGAAGGAGGCTAGTAGGCCACATCTGGAGAGCTTTTGTCCCGCTGGTGGCAGGGACTTCATATGTATTATTCCCTGCTACAGTATTTAACAGTCCTCCCAGAAAATGCTTGCTATTGTACTATTATGTAAAGATGCCTCACCATGCATTTGCTCTGTTATAGATGTTGCTGGCATTTTCACATAGGGTTACAAGACCACAGTTAGTATTTTGCTTCAACAAACTCCAGGCTTTTTCCATTTCTTTCACACATTGTGAATTTGTGATGATTACTACTGAGGCCTTTAGATACAAATGTAAGAGGCTGGCCTCTAGTAGAGGTTACTCAGGTAAAACTTGAAGCATTAGTGAGAAATTGGCTCTTAAACACAACACACACATATGCACACTGGCACACGGTCCACTACCATCACCCTAGACGCTCCCTGTACAGAGTTAACCTCTGTATGTGGAAGTGTGGACAACTGTGTGAGGAAAAAACCTTGAGCAGGATTATGCTTGTACTGTGGGACTCTAGGGCTGGGCATCACTTCCGTGAGTCTTGTACATGGGAGGAATGACACAGGGTATATCAATGTTAGGAATCCACCCCACTGTCTGCAGATCAAACATATGTGGGTAAGGTGGGGAAGTCTTTGACTACTGAAAATAACAGCTCACTTCTGAGTCGTTTAAGTCCCTGGAACACCCTATGTTTGCTCTCTGCCCTCTCACCCATTTGCTCCTTTGATTCAGGATTCTCAGTTGCACCTACCTGTTCCCTTTACCCTCCTGGTGCACAGTCACTTCCTCAAGACACACTCTGCTCACCAACTATTCTCTGGAGTTATACATAGGAGCGTAAGGAGCCCCCAGTGTTAGGATGGCACAGCTGAAAATCAAGGCCTTGATCACTTCTCTCTCCTCTAGGCACCGTGCCAGGCCTGTCACATTGCCTTGTTTGAATCTTCTCAACAACAGAGAAGTCACTTTTATTATCCTCTGCTGAGGGGTGGAAGATGTACTCAAATTTAATGGTATAAAAGCATGGCAAACTCATTTGCTGATCCTGAACCTTCTGTAAGAGGGCCTGCTTTGGAAACCTAGCGTAAGGCAAGGCATAGCATTTGTGTACCATGAAAGATCAAGCTGGGGCATTTGTTTTACTCTAATGCCTGGAATTTGAGGAGCAGGTTACAGAACCAGAGAGACAACACCTCTCTTGTGCGTGGACTATGTGAAGTCTCTCTGCCCCAGGGGTTCTCTAGGACATATGTATACACCTGGTGATGTGTAGGATGCTGTGCTGCCTTCTAGTCCTGGCTGGGCCTGAGATGACATGCATGTGGTGGGACAGATGGAAAATGGGGCCATTATGAAGCCTCCTCATTATTCCTTGTCAGTCCTGAGTTCCATTAGGAAAATTAATATATTGACTATTTCTCTGGAGATGAATCACAAGAAAATTATCTATACTCATCTCTCTCTCTCTCTCTCTCTCTCTCTCTCTCTCTCTCTCTCTCTCTCTCTGTGTGTGTGTGTGTGTGTGTGTGTGTGTGTGTGTGTGCGTGTGTGTGTGATACTATCTTTAGTTTGTGACATATCAAGAAGGGATTTCTGAAATACTCCATGTAGAGGATTCTAAGCGCTTCAGTTACCTTGGCCAATCCTGGCAGTGCTGGCCAGTCTCTGCTTTGGGACTCCCTTCCAAGCAGGGGTGGCAGAGTACTCACAGAAGACCACTTCATACAGGCTGGACTGCCAGCAAAGCCTCATCCATCATTTTAACAAACTTCTGATGCGCCATGCATGGAGAAATGCTTTCCCTGGGTGGCTCTCCACCTCTGGTGTGGAAGTGTGATGCGTGAGGGACAGTAGATAGCTCTCCCTGCTGACCTCTTAGTCCTCATGGGGAGACTAATTTTTGTGAGTAGTCACACTAACCGCTGAAGAAAGGGTTGTTTAAGAGAAGAAGAACTGGGAAAAGAAAAAGAAGTGAATTTTAAAAACCGTAGACAGCTCAAGATCAGGCCAAATAAACAGAAACCCAGCATGAGATGAACAAAGAGCCTAACACACAAACATTCCTGAAAAGTATGATCCCATCAGAACATAAGGAGTGAATAGACAATTAGCAGACACAGCTCTGTACAAGGGCATTGAAGGGTGTGTAGCAATGTCCTATTTCCAAATGGGAAACTTTAAGCTTAAAGAACTTCGGACGCACTCTTTATGTTCAAACACAGGTCAAATGCTTCAACTCGCACTGCTGATTATGCCCAGTTATCTCACAGCAGAACACAAAAGGATATAGTTCTATTTCACAGTCCAGCTAACTTTAATGTCTCCATAAGCTCATCACCACACCGTACTGTACCCCATTTTTCTATCCTCCAAGAGTCAAGAGAGAGTCATGGTTGTATCATCAAGAACCCCAAGTCTCTGAGTTTCCTGGGTAAATATGATGTCCAGCTCTTAAAATGTTTCAGGAAAGCAGATTAAAATGCTAAGTGTTGTTCTACAGAACTCAGAGGTGCACACAGATCCCTGGAATCAGTGGTGAGCACAGAAAACATGAAGAAGCTCACACAGAGAGGATGCTCTCTAAAAACATCCCACAGCCTCAATCCTTCTGGAGGCCAGTGGACCTGCTTTGCTGACTTCCTTTCTGGTTTCTGTGGTCCTGGATGCCCATGTGTAGCTCTTAGAGATTGATATTCTCTAGGTTTGCGTCAAATAGGAAGGTAATAGACAACTGTTGGGAACAGTTAGTGCCCCAGAGCAGAACAAACAAGCTTGGGGGAGGTGGGAGGTTTGAAGGAGAGGAGATGGGAACAGGAAAAAAAAGAAGAAAGAGGCAATAAATGGAACAATGTGAAAGAATCAGGGTGCAAACAGACGAGAAGACCAGTCACTCTGTGGTGCCAGCTGAAGCACTCAGTCGCATGGGAGGACTCCTGGAGTCTGAAGATCAAGGAAAATACAAGCAATGGGTATGAAGCTGACGATAGCAAAGGAAACCTTAGCCTGGATGGGTCTCTACCCCCAAAGCACTCCACACAAGACACTGACCTTTTTCCACCTAAGGCTGCCCCCAGCTATGATGCAGTCTCTCTGCCTCAGTTTGGACTGGATCTATATTGGGGTGGAGGGGTGTTCTCACACTGTATAAACAAAGTCTGCCAAATGGGGCCAGGTCTACTATGTGACTGATGCCTAACGGAGTGGTTCTTCCATTCTGACAAGCAAGGGCAGGCCTGTGGCCTACCCAGAGCAGACAGCTCACTGAGATGGATGCTGCGGCCCTCTGTCCTCCTGCAGCCTCCGGGTCTCCACAGAGCTCTGCATGCTTGTTCTCACAGGCCCTCCTCTGGTATACGATCAGGCTAACTACATGCCTGGGCCTGCCATTAAAAGCCACATTTCAAGGGGCTATGAAAGTAAACGGACAAAAGGAAGAGCAAAGGATTTCCAGGCTAGCAACGACTCTTGCAAAACCAAGAGAAGAAAAACAAATGACTCCATTGTCCTAGCAGCTAAGAAAAAAAAATTGCCAGTTTCTAAGCAACATTTATTATCATTTAATTAATAAGCATTTCTCCATGCATTGACAGTCCTATTGGAGTTATTCTTTTTAACAACACTTCTTCATTATTGCTCTCCCGCACTGTACAAGTGAGGAGGTTGATTTCTTCCCTGCCTGCTCCAAACAAAAGCAGACAAAGGCCTCTCAGGCTGCAGAGACCTCATCTCAGCAATGGGGAATGGAGTCTCAGCTGAGTGACAGGGACTCAAAAACAAAAGAAGGCCAAGGTCAGTCTGACAATATGCCTGTCACTGCTTTCCAAGGAGGCCCAGTAGCTCTGCACAAGGGGAAGAATTTGACCTAGCCTTACTCCAGAAAAGCTTTCTGAAACAAAGCCTCCTCTTGGGTGCTCTTGTCTGCCCTGAAAACCGCCCTTCATCTTCAGTATCCGTGAATCAATCTCACAAAGGCTTGAGGTACATTCAGTTTTTGGCTGAAGATGCTATAAGAAACTGTTAGTATCGGCCAGACATCTCTTTCACCCACACAGAAAAAGAGCACTAGTTCACAGAGTGGGTTTTGAAATTTAGGAATAGTTTTTAGTAGCTAGTCTTTTGTTGGTGCTATTTTAATGAAACATTGAACACATAACACAACATAACACATAGGGGTATTTAAGTGTGCGTTAGCACATTTGAAATATGCACATATGCCCATCATAAAAAGCTGTGAGCAGTCATGTAACAAAAAAAAAAATGGAAGTAATACAAACAGATGAATAGAGCCTGCAGAGGAATTGTGGGAAATCCTCAGCCGATGGGTGACATTTGTTTCCAATGAAGCCTTTCTGTTTCCTGTTTATTTCTTGCTCTAAATTGAAGATGAGCTGCCCATACTGATTCTCTCCTTACATCCTGCAGATGGCTGGATGGAGCCCTAAAGGTTGACACGGGGCCATAGTAGAAGCATAAAGCCAATACTTCCTTGACCTGTAACCAAAGATGAACACAAACCAGAAACAGACAGTGAAGGGAAACACAAGAAGGTGTTTGGAGACGTTAAAAGGGGACTTTTTTTCTTAGTTTATTTTTTGACAGTTACAAGGCTTTGCTCTACCCAGGAGGGTTTGATTCTTATAGCCAAAGAGTGATATAATGTTCACAAAACATTCTGAGTAAACCAACCTGGAACCATCAGGCCCTCTCTGTGGTTAAGGAGAGGAGGAAATTGGGGAGTGGAGGGGGTTTGAAGCATAATCTCACCTCTATTTCCAGACACGTTCAGTGAGACACCATTCTCTTCCTTCCTTGTAGGTGGCTCTGCTGATGCTGGAGCTGAGTTGTCAGCATCATAAGCCTTCATGATCTTGAACCCGACCCCTCTCAGACCAAAACTCGTGATTAATATTTAATTACAATCCCCCCTCAAAAAAACAAAACTGAGCCAACACAGGCTGATTTTATTATTAATCCCTCCATTAGTTCCTAAAACAGTTCATCAGGATCCTTTTATGTTAACAGTTCTGTCAACCAGCAGTACAGAAAGCAGCAGGCAAGTACTTCATAAATGTTTCCTGGGCAATTAATGCGCTATACAATGCTCTTCTTACAGAAGCATTTGATGTCTTTACCATGTAAAAGGTTAAGTAGATATTGAGGTAATACTAAGATTAATAATTTGTCATTTCCAGCCTTAACTTGGTATAATTTGGCCTGGAAAGTAGTAAACAAGCACAGACGACACAAAATAAAGCATTTGCGTTAGTAACATTCCAACAGAAACATAAATAGGAAGGAAAATATAATGACTGGCAACAGGGAGGATTGAGAAAAAAAGTGAGATTTCAGTGACAGAATAGCACTGTCGCATACAAAAGAGCTCACCTGAGAGCTGGCATCCGTCCAGGACAACAGCTGACATCACTGACCACAGTGCTGATTATCACACAATGTCATTCACAAATAACAGTGATACGTTAGCTTCCGGGATGATGTTTGATTCACAGATGAAAAACTGAGGCCCAAAAGAACAAGTTATTATTATTTTACTGAAAATAGATGATGTTCTTACACACTACATCCTGTCTGTAGTTTCCCATCCTTCTAGGTTTACTTTACACTTTTGAATGTGCATGTGCATGCGCAGATCAGGAGATAAGTGCCCCGTTGCACAAAGAGGCCATAAGAGGGTAATGAATCTCACGGACTTGGAGTTACCAGCAGAGAAGAAAGGGGATGCTTCTGGGTTGTAGAAGTTTCTAGCACACATGAGAAATTACCTGGCATGGTTGGCTAGCTGCAAAGGGGGTGAGAGTATCATGAGAAATGAATAGTAGAGACACACTGTGGCCCTCCAAGACCTAGACTCAAAAGTTTAAGAGAACAGGGCAGGAGTCTGGGGTGGAGAAATCTCAGAGATCATTCTGTTCCTGATCAACTGGGCATCTCTAGCTACCTACCCCAGTCCTTTGAACCTTCTCCTAACCTAAAATGAGGACATTCAATACTGGCATATCTAAGCCTATTTTCATTCTCCATTCTGATTTTTCAAAAGTTACCCATGGATTAAAAAGCATACATATCACTGGGGGAAACTGGACATGAGATGACCTGCAAATGAAGAGGCAAGAGCGTGTATAGACAGTCCCCTTCTCCTTCAAAGCAAACCTCTCCCAGCTCTTCATTGAATTTTCTTAGTTCAACTAAATTTCAGTTTGTCTGGTGGTCAGTCTTTCTATCAGTATAGATGAATTTCAAATGTGAGCATGATTGTCAGCAGCACTGTTGTCGTTACAATGTCTCAAACTCCAATAACCAGACATTAAGCCAACCAACTGGTATATGACTATTAAAACAAATATATATGGTAATCTCTCTTAAATATGAATTTATACTTACTGGTTTCCTTAATATAAAAATTATCACTGGGCAATGTGTCATTCATCCAAAGAGAAGAATTGAATCACAAAAGGATGTTGCACTGTAGAAGACGGAGGGATCCTTGATCCAGAGACATATAGCAAATCATTTCACCAGGCACTCAAAGGAATAATTGAAAGAAAGGGCTTGTGATTTGCTTTGAATGTAAGATTCTGTTCACCCAAATTGAATCGTTCAACTTGACAAAATATTCAATTAAGGTTGTGATTGAAGTTTGGGGGCCAAGGGAAAGAAAATACACCCTGATAGATTCTTGATGATTTGTCCTTTCAGTTGAACACAGGTTTTGGAACACGTACCCATGAGATAGAAGTAAAATGTTCTTGAGTCACTCCACTTCTTACCACCATACTCTAATGACTGACACGTCTTCACAGGCATCTCACAGACAAGCTTCTCTGCTCCTGTTCACCTTCTTTCCTTTCCTCAAGGTAAATTTTGGAGACCTAAGAACCAGTTTTCTTTGCTGAGACTCTATCATCAGAAACCAAAGACTCAGTTGACACTCTCTATGTGGAAGTGAGCTCATGGTGCTAAAATTTTACCCTTCAAATGTTACAAAGCCCTTTTGCATCGTTTCTGGAATGGCATCACCAGGTTAAAGCTCTAAGGGTTTAAACGTGAGGGTGGTGCAGGCAGGAAGGCAGAATGATTTGTCACTCTGTGGAAGCATCGATATCTCTGATAAAAGCAAAGATCCAAGGGGAGATGTCGAAGATGATGCAGAATCCCAGCAGAGAGGATGCTATTTACAGCTGTTTAACTTGCCCCCCCCCCACTGCCCTCTGTACCAGACCTGAAGTGATCAAAGGAGAGGGAACTTGAATACAGGTTAAATAAAACTACACAATTTAAGCATCAACATAGAAACATAAATGAAGAACAATAAAGTAAAATGACTACACACTACTAACACTTTTAAAAAGAAAGTGAAACTATAAAGATAAGATAAAGAAATAACCTTGGCATGGTAGTGCGTGCCTTTAATCCCAGCACTGAGAAGCAGAGACATGCAGATCTCTATGAGTTCCAGGCCAGCCTGGTCTACAGAGCAAGTTCCAGAACAAGTAGGGCTATTACACAAAAAAACCCTGTCTTGAATGCCTTCCCATCTTTATCTCCCTTCAAAAGATAAAGAAATAATGGCCCATATTTCCAAAATTTGATAAAAAATAACCAATTTATATAGATATATAAGAAGCTCAGTTAACTCAAAAGAGTTAAACACACAGATTCCCACTTAGACTCAAGGAAATTAAACTTCCTTTCCTGAAAGGAATATTTTATTAATTTTCATTATGTATGTATGTGAGTATATTTGGAAGTAACATGCAATTATGTGAAGTGCCCAGAGAGGCCAGAAGAAAAAGTGTTGGATGCCCTGGATCTAGAGTGACAGTTTTACACTTCTCAGGAAGCATTATTAACTGTGGAACTTTCTAACCCTGAAGCCACATACTTACCTGTAACTTTAATACTTTTAGTTTGTTATTATTTTGTGGTTGCTTTGCTGTTGCTCTTCTTGTTGTTGCTGTTGTTATTGTTGCAAGGCTGCTTTCTGCTTTCAAGGACTTCTGTGTTAATATCATCACATATCTCATTTAATTTCTATTGGCAAAAAGGAAAATGAGCAATCATGGCTGAATGCAACTTCAAAGGTAGCTTCATGTCCACACACTTGCCTGTCTCCACCTTTGTGAAATTCTGGCCAAAAGGATATTGGAAGTTCCTCAGTTAAGGCCATTTTACACTTATAGGTTATAGAATGATAGATTTTTTTTTCAAAGTTCAATACAAATTTCAATGGCAAACCTAGCCTTCGAAGTTCACTACTATTGACACTGGCCATTGATTTTTCTCTTACTTGCATAATATTTCTTCTTGTATTCATAATTTTGTATTCATGGCTAGTGCATGTGCTCACAACACAGGAAACAGACTTTTATCACTAGAATATGTTGCTGATTTTATACTACTCTTGAGTCCCAGTGAAGGCCATGACCCTCCCAGTGGTCAACCCTGGTCTTGAGTTTACATTCTGATGCTGGATTCCACTGTGACCTTTGGGGTCTATGTTGGACCTGGATGTTGCAGGGTCCTAGTTTCTTCATAAAAAGGGGTTTCTATGGCAGTATGTCCAAGATACAACCAAAATGTCTACTCCACACTGTTTTTTAAGGGTTTAGAGGACAGCATATAGGTTGTCTGGCATACTTTAGTTGTCCAGTAAATAGAAGTAAGGAAGTGTCACAGTACTGCCTGTGCCATCTCACATGCTTGTCTGCTGTCTCAAATGTATCCGCTGTCGTATAGGTGCCTATCTGCTATCTCAGGTGTGTCTGTCTGCCATCTCTCATGTGTTTCATTTGTCACATATGTGTCTGCCTCTTCATTTCAAACCCTAGAACCCTTACTGAATGTCAATCATGGTCTTTACCACCTATATCTTAGACGCCTTAATGTCTGCCTTCCCTCTGTGTCTGGGTAAGTTTCACTCTGCACTCTTAGATGATGTTCTCTGCCTGTAGGGAAAAAACTCACGCGCAGGCTCTGGAATTGCCCGGCGACCTGAGAGTGGTGGAGGAGTCCGGGGGCTCTCCATGCTGGTGGGTCCCACATACTGGAGAAAGTCTGAAGTTTCAAAGGCTGGAAGCTTTGACAGTGGCAGGCCCCAGAAGACATGTGGAGTCAGTGGATTTAAGAAGTTTATTGTTCGTGGTGTGGTAGTTGGGTCTGGATGTGCGCCCCCTGTAAAAGCC
This sequence comes from Grammomys surdaster, assembly GCF_004785775.1. Classification (NCBI taxonomy): domain Eukaryota; kingdom Metazoa; phylum Chordata; class Mammalia; order Rodentia; family Muridae; genus Grammomys; species Grammomys surdaster. The sequence goes on along the minus strand of NW_021604633.1, from coordinate 1,945,427 downwards.
AGGGGGATTCAGCTTAAATAGGGAGGGGGAAGGAGAGGAGCTGGGGGGGATAACTACACTGCCCCTGATCCCCCCACCTTAGGTAACTCATAAATATGGAAATCTCCGTTAGACGTGTCCTCTACCTGGATGATGATGCAAAACCTCTCTAGGAGGAGCTACTTTGAGCCAAACGTGTCTGCAAGATGCAGGCTAATGGATGTGTAGGCCGCACGTGGGAGTCCGGAATTTGGGAGCGTGGAGAGATATATGCCGTCCCTCACCAGGCAATAGTCCACCTGTTGGGTCTCCGGCTATCTCAAACCCAGTGGTCTACCAGGGAGACCAAATCATCCCTTTGTGGCCCCACATCTGCCTACCGTGCTCCTTAAGGACATGGAAAAATAAAACAAAGAGAAAGAAAAGATCATTCATTTGAAAGATTATTACATATTTGGGTTTTATTTTCCTTTCCATGGAAATCCCCTTCATCTACCTGTTTACTACTATTCATTTGTACTGGCACATGGCTAACATCTATGTAGCTTCAAAACTGAGTTGCAGTGTGATTTCTTATGAGTCAGAAATTGCTTGCACAGGGACAGTGTGGTCATTGACAGGGCTGGGCTGTGATGACCACATATGATTTTCACACACAAGAACCTTCTAGATTTCATTACTGCTCTTCTCACCCACCCTGTGTCTGAGCACTTTGATGTGTGTCTGGCTGTTCCCCTTGGGAAAGCAGAGTGGTTTCTCCACTCTTTGTGTTCACTGTGTGGCTTCCTTTGATCAGTCTCAGGAGCAAGAGGTAATGGAGTGAGTCCTGCACTGAGAATTTAAGGCTGTCGGTGGTCATTGCTCTCTTACCTCTGTCACCATGGATGAGCACACTTAGCTGATCTGCTAAACTCAGAAGTCTGATGCAAACATCTGAGGGGTAGGGTCTTATCCAGGATGGTGAGATGTCCTCAGCCTTCATCAGTCATTCTTTATTCAGTCAAACAACCTTGGTTAGAAATATGTAGCACACTTATAAGCTTTCTGATCTCCCCATGGCTTTTTTTACAGCAAACATTATAGTAGATAAATACACAGACAGACAGACAGACAGACAGACAGATGGAAAGACAGAGAGATGTATAAAGAAGATAGGTGGTGTGGAATAAATATATTCCTAAGTACATACATATATACATACCCAACAGAAAATAGAGTATTGATCTGTAGGAGCTAGGTATAAATGATATATGATAGACAGATGGTAGAGGACCAGATAATAGCTGATAGAAGATAGATGATGGATTGATAGGTATAGATTATAGATGGAAATAGATGACAGGATACAGTATTAATTAGTACAATGTGTCTTTTATGCAAGACTTTTAAACTTTGCACTTATTATTGATTGCTAACTTGGTCAATAACTATAAATTTTGCAAGTCTGATGAGCTCTGGCAGATCAATGAAAACTCAAATCATATTCCCTGGACCCTTCCTAACTGAAAGGATTGTCTCAAGTTTCTAAGATTAAATGTAATTTCTAATCTCCTCTCTTCTACCACACCTGGTTTCATGAACACACTGAGTGGATGTCCACTGAGCATGCATCTTGGACTACAATGAGCCTCAAGGACACTCCTAGAAAATGAATGTTTTTCCAAATGGTCACCTGATTGAGGAACCGCCAGAAGAATCAGGGTTTTCTGGCACCCGCTGCCTGTCTACACAGTGTGTCCGTGATTGAGGAACAATGAGAAAAATTGCTAAATCTGCAATTTTATTCAGTGCACAATTTTTCCCCTGAGGTCACAGTGATACTCAGGCTTCTGCGTTTTATGGAACTTGCAATCGGATACTTTTCAAAGTGAATTCTAAATGACCAAAAGCTGCTTGATCAGAAGAATTCAATTTATAACAAGATTTGCCACTTCAAAGTCAATTTTATCTTTTTCTTACCCAGAGGCTGCGAATGAACCATTTCCAGCAGATTGCAGTAAGTTCTTACACTGGGTGCTTGCGGGCTGCAATTACTAAGAGGCAGGACCAGAAACAATCACCAAGGGAATAATGTTCAGCCCCTCTTCACGCTGCTGTCTTTCTCTCGGAGATGGGGTTCAGTCGTAACTTTATGTACCCAGATTCACCACCATTTCCTTTTCACAATTTAACTTTGGGCCTGGAGAGATGGTTCAGTGGGGAAGATGCTAGCTGCACAAACAAGAAGATATATGCTCAGGTATGAAGACATAAGCTCAGCCCCCCAGAACCTACATGAAATGGCAGGCACAAACACATGTGTCTGTAACCTCCACACTGGAGAAGGGGAAATTTGAAGACTCATCTGACTAACTGGCTGTTAGTCAACTCAATGGTGAATTCCAGGCTCAATGAGTGACCCTGTATCAAAGGAATAAGGTAGAGGGTGGCAGAGGAACATGCCCAGTGTTTTCCTTCTGCTTCCTCATGAACATATGCACCTGCAAAGCGAACATACACTACATATATACATTACACACAAAGCACACAAGCCACACTGGTGTGTATACACTACACACACACACTCACACACCTCACAAACTTGAACTTTCCTCTGTAGCTCTCAGATTTATATATCACATAAATCCCCACTTTCATGGACTCTTTTGGTTTTGCAGTCACTTCCTATAACCCTTTGACCTTCAACCTGACAGCTTGCTTCATTCTGTTTCATGGACCCTAGAATGGATGCTGAAGGCTTTAGCATAATCCAGATAGAGGTCAATGAGGGTCAAATGAATGGCAGATAAACTCCCAGCTACCCTCCACAGCTAGTCTTCACTACAAGCCAGGGGCCATAAAAGAAAGAAAATTCAGAATTCAGTAAGAGCTGTTCCCAATGACTGAAATTACTCTTCACTTAGTAATTTCTAGGCAATCGAAGAAAATGTCATTATGACACAGATTAGATTAATTATGACTAATGGTGTGTGTGTGTGTGTGTGTGTGTGTGTGTGTGTGTGGTGTATGTGTGTGCACTCATCACTACAGGCACATGTGGAAGACAAAAATTAACATCAGGATGTTTTCATCAATTGGTTTTCCACCACACTCATGTGATAAACATGAAATCAGTTTGGAAAGTGATTTTATGACTTATTTGAGAACTGCACACATTGTATTGTGATCAAATTTGCCCTTCCCCCACCTCTCCTCTCCCTACCCTCCCTTACTCACCCAACTTTGTGCATCCTTTACTTTAATTATTATTGTTGTGTGTTTGCATACATATAAATATATAAATACAACCTTCTGAGTCCATTTTGAATATACATAGTTTGGATATACATTATGGCTGACCATTTAGTGCTGGAAAACCACTTAGGAGACTCAGGTCTGAGGAAGATTTAGTCTTCATCCCTCAGCAGTAATTAATGGCAGAGAAAATCAAGCATTTTTAAGTATAAAAAGTAGGACCCAATTGGCATGTTTATACTTTTATAATTATTTTAGTATCTACCTTTATAGTAGACTGCCATATTTTCACATATGCCCATGTATGTGAGATAATTTTGGCTCAATTCTAAAGAAAACTGAGATTCATGCTGTATGTTAAAAGCCAAAAGTATTTTAGCACTTTCCATATATCCACGTATAGCACTCTTTAATACCACACCTACACTGGACAAACTACAGTCTCGCTACACTTCTTCACAACATAGAATACAAAACCTTATCACGGAACATACATTTCACCCTTTGTTCTACTAAGACACATTATTCTGTCCTATAGTTTGTTGGAATTTTGCCCTTGTTTGATTTGTCATGACATCACATATTATTCACTTGGAAGAAAGTGGGTTTTTAGTTGTTTCATCGCAGGGCTAATAATAACTCCATCCATCTTGTCAGGAACATTTTTAAATATTGGGATGTTATCTGGCTCATGGTAGGTCCAATATAGACAGACAGACTGATGATAAATAGATGATAGATAGATAGATAGATAGATAGACAGATAGATAGATAGATACATTATATGAAAGAATAGATTATTTGTAGTTAGTATATAGATATGAATAATAGATGACAGGTTGACTGAAGCCAGATAAACAGATCAAAAATCTTCATTTTCAACTCCAGCTCACACCATTTGCAGGACTGCAGCATCAAACTTCAGTTCATATTTAACATGTCTGGTTTAATAATCCATGTTTTCTCTATTGTCAGCTGTTACCTAAAGTAGGAATTACTTTTGGCTTGAAGTAGCCTTTAGCTTGCGCACAGGTGAATCTTCAATGTCAGCCTAACTGGGTTTGAAACCACCTAGGAATTTTAAAGGAGGTACTAAAATCCAGCCTGACTGTGGGGAGCACCATCCCACAGGCTGTTTCCATACTGAATATAACAGAGGAAGCCAGTGGAACACTAGCATTTGTCTTTTTCCATCTTCTGAGTGTATATGTCATGTGACCAGCTGCCTCCCACTCCTATAGTCACAGCTACAGGCACTCTGACTGCATGTCTTTCCAAACACAGTGGACTCTACCCTCAAACCATGAGCCAAAGAAACCCCTTCATTCCAAAGCCATTTGTCAAGTATTTTGTCATTGCTATAAGTACAGTAACTACTAAGGCTTGTAACTCAAGAGATTACTCAAATGCTTTTCTCGGGAACAGTGACCACATTTCTGTATCATGTTGATGTCCTCCATGCATGATATCATTTTATTGATACACTATTAAAATATAGAATTGAGAATTTAAAACATTAATAATTATAAACTGTTATCAAAGATGTCATGATAAAATTTAGCTCTTTTATTCTATGACTATGTGGCTGTATGATACGCATTAATTGTTCTTGGTTCTTACAAGCTGGAAAATAAAAGGTCATTGACAAATATCTACAAGATATATTGTTAAACACTATAAATTAGCAGTACCTAAACTACAGCTACCTAGAAAAATAAAACTCTACAATGTCCTTTAATTGGGCCTATGTTGTACTTTTGTGATTCCTCTTTTTCTTTAATTTTTTAGAAAATTTCATTCTGAAGTTCTATAACAAGACTAGCACTGAGACTAAAGAGAAGTGGTCCACAGAATCCTCTCCCAAAGATGAGGGACCCTTCTAGAATGTAAGTTCTAGAGAATCTTTCCCAAATACCAGGGACTCTGCTAGGATGAAGGCTGGACAGAATCCTCCCTCCAAAACAATAAACTCTTAGAATGTTTGGTGTAATTGTCAAGTTTGGTGGGATTATCTAGTTTAGCTTTGTGAGAAATTTATTTCTTTAAGACAAACTCTCATGGTTTCAAGACTGACAAGCTGGCTATGTAACAGAGGATTACCTCGAACTTCTGATCTCTGTCTTCACATTTCAAATGCTGGAATTATAGGTGATTATTCTTGGTTTTATGTGGTTCTGTATCAATTGAGCCACAACCCAATCTTCTTTATGAGAAAATAGTAATTACTAGTTCAGTCTCTCTGTCTCTCTGTCTCTGCCTCTGTCTCTGTCTCTGTCTCTCTCTCTCTCTTTCCTCTTTTTGACACAATAATGTTTAGATTTTATGTTTTGTATTAAGTCAGTTTTTGTTGCATGTGTCTCTCTTAGAATATTTTAAAAATTAAATTTGTACACATTTTCACACCTGTATGCAACCCATACTGACTATTCTCATCATCCTGAAACCCATGTTAGTTCTCCTATTTCCTATAAATCTCTCTGTCATGTTCATCTAAAGATGACTTTAAGGTTAGAAATATAAATAGTCTTAAGGTGATATTGTGAAGAAAGCCTAGTATCTGTGATACACATCTGGAGTTATGAAAGACACAGAGATTAGCAATTATAGAGTCCTTGGCATAACTTCTGGCCCATGCCTTACTCCTAGTAATGCTCATGAATACAACTAATGATACTTATATTATTAGTGCTAAGTTATTCTTGTGTCTCTAACATACACCCAGGAACAGCAAAGAGGAGAAGAGACAGGAAAGACAATGTTACCTCCTCATTCATGTAAATATACCAGATCATTGGTGATACAATCTATAAATCCAATGAGTACAGCCATGCAAAAGTCTCACTCCATGGACTCTATTTCAATGGAACAACAAAAGTTTTGAAAATTGATTTAAAATAACATGCAATATATTAGGACAATATCCTAAAGGCAAATAACAAATTAAGAAATTTTTTTTTCAATGAAACCCTAAGTGATAACAGAGGAAGTGTCAGATACGGGTTCTGTCTTATGGAGTATGTCTTATATATAATCAGAGAGTGGTTGGTTGTTCCAATAACATCTGTGCTACTATTCTATCAGTGTGTTTTGCAGAGCAGTTGTTGTAGGTCACAGCGATTGGAGCTGGGTGAGGTTTATGATCACCTGTCCCCTCAGGTAGCATGTAAAGTCCTATCTGGCACCATAAATGCTAGCCAGAGGAGACTCATGTTAGATAGCACCTCAATTTCTCCATGTCCAACGATCTAAATAAGTTCTACCTTCAGAAATAGGGTTTTAAGATCAGATTGTGGAAAGAAGTCAATAGTCTCAGCAATAGCCTGCGTTATTTGGGGGTCTTCCATAGGGCTCCGTTGGTTAACTTTATCCACAAGATGTGATCTGTTCCTGCCCCTGGATGTTTTAGTTGTTGGCAGGAAATGTCTAGCACTGTCTCTCCCATCATTTGGTGACTCATTTAGATTCCTTTTGTTTTTGTATGTATTTTAGAAAGCTTCTGCAGCAACAAGTTCCCATGTGACTTTAAATGCCTTGCACTGTTAGTTGTCCCTTCTCTTATTCCCTCCTCTACTATGCCCTCCCCTCCCAATTAATTCTTGTAGCCCACTTTCCGCCTTCTTTCTTTAATGCTATACATTCTATTTCCCCTTCGTATTGTTTATTTTTTTTACTTAAAATATTAATGCCATCAATATTTTCTAAACCATTTTTGCAGATCTGTCCCTGGTTGAGATAGAAAGTTTCCTACTTCTAAATCACTGTTCTTGAATTACTGCACCCACATTTTATTTTTATCAGGCCACAAGTGTGACTATTTCTGGACAAAGAAGAAAAGTATGCAAATATCTGCTTATGCTTTCTGACGAAAAGTAACACAATGAAGGAATCATCCCAAGCCCAGATAAGGCTACCATTAACCAGTGTAGGAAATAATATTGTAAAGAAAAAGAGCCAGAGTTTATAAACTACCAAAGCAATATTTTAAACACAATGAGCTGTATTGTACTCATAAGACCTGTTACCTCACTTTCCCTGTATTATACAGGGTGTAAACATTAACTTTAATGGAGTGGTCAGGAACACAAAACCAAAGCAAACCTATCCTTCCAGAGAATGATTTCTACACCTTGGGCTTCAATTACATCTCTGGTTTCATCATGATAGTCAAACTAAGAAAGTATAGACCTTGTGCATTCATAAACTCTCTCTCTGTCTCTCTGTCTCTGTCTCTGTCTCTGTCTCTCTCTCTGTTTCTGTCTCTCTCTGTGTGTGTGTCTCTCTTTTGTCTCTTTCTGTGTCTCTGTGCCTCTGTGTCTCTGTCTTTCTGTCTCTCTCTCTGTCTCTCTCTGTCTCTCTCTCTGTCTCTATCTGTCTCTCTCTGTCTCTCTCTGTCTCGGTCTCTCTGTCTCTGTCTCTGTATCTCTCTCTCTCTGTGTGTGTGTGTGTGTGTGTGTGTGTGTGTGTGTGTGACAGACTGCTGAGATTTGGAGATACAGAGATGTGAGCCTCTAAAAGTCCTACAGAAGGCTGGAAATGGCAAGTACTATCCTGGAGTTGTGAATCCATGGGCTTGAGTCTTGACTCTGGCAGTGATCCGCTGTGAACATAAGAAATACTAGATAAAGCATGCTGTTGGTTCCCTTAGCTGAGAAAAAGAACACAGTTCTCATGATTGTTGAGATGAAGGGTTACTCCATAACTGGCACAAGGTTGTGTAAAGTGAGTTGCAGGCATTGGGGACAAAAATGTATTAGAATCAAAATGATGAAGTTGGGAATGCTGCAAAGATATATTAGAAGTGATCCCCAGTGAGGAGAACTCACATAATACCAGTGTCCTTAACCCTAGTAAACTTCTCAACGATACACTTTTAAACAGTCTGGCATCTAATGCTTCTGATATAATAGCCTTTAATGATGGTATCAAAGAAAGCCTTTATCTGCTCCAGTGAGGAGACCAAGCCAGACCACATTAAGGGTGGGCAGGGGGAAGAGAGCCAGTAGAGATTTGAGACTTTAGGTCTGTATGGTATGGAGTGGCCCTTTGCCCTTGCCACTCAGCCCCACCTCTACATTGCTTTTACTTACCCACCTGCCAGAACAGAAGTTTGCCCTCATATGAATGTGCCTCCATTGGTAGCAGGAGAGTGAAGGCTGCTGCTGTGATTGGAATGAAAATTCATGAGAAAGGAAGAGTCTCTCCACCCATCACATGTGCTCACAGTCTGCACTTTGGTCCATTGTCTTTGTCCCCAGATATTTTGTGATACATGCAGCTGTTGGTTAAAAAAACGGGTTAATTATCATTCTCCTCACTCCTCTATAAGTGGAAACAGTACATATGATATCTATCTGGTTCACACCCCGTGTGCCCTCGAATGTGCATACTTACAGTGATGAACTAATCTAAACTGTTTTCTTCGAGGTGTCTTAGATATCTAAGCAGGTTGTTGCTGTGTTTTTAATTTTCAGTTGGGCCCAATGAACATCTTCATCCTTGCTTTGAAAGTAGATGATGTGTGGTACACATTCAGAAGTCACTGGGCTGAAGGATAGTAGATTTTGCATTCAGGACAATAGTTTAGGGAGGTTAAGTGTTTAAGAGGCACATTCCTCTCCCACTGCAAGGATTCTACCTTCAGATGCCAGATAACCTCTGCTGTGAATCAGCTCAGGACCAACTGCACAGCCTGGTCTTCTAATTTGAAGAAAGCCATCCAGCACAAAAAAACAAAAACAAAAACAAACAAACAAAAAAACCAACAACAAAAAACTTTTTGCTGGAATCTTCTAACAGAAAGCAAATATTCTCTTGGTGCAATAATCACACTGTGTCCCTCGCTGCCATCTCACTCAAGGATTTCAGGCAACCAGGAACTATGAAGGACAATAAGAGGATGTTTTCTGCAGCTGTCCTATACATTTGCCACAGGCTACCATGTGCTTTTTGATGTTTAAACGTTGAAACAAAAGAAATGCACTATTTGAAAACATGAAGAACTTTATTCTCTCACCCAGATGTATAAAATTTGGGATTGCATATCTTCCTTGCTAAAATATGTAAATTGGAGTTTGGTGAGGAAGCACTTGCCTGGGATACAGGCTTGCCCCTTTTTCTCAGCCTGCTGTCTTGCTTGTGAGAGTTCACGGAGGGAAAATGCCTTTAAATACCATATATCTAATAATACACCACATTAGCTCCCATCCTTGGCAGAGAACACCTTTTTGCACAAGTACTCTTTGTCAATCAAATGCTTCCATGAAATAGTCTGAGTAACAGTAGTAACAGAAGTCACACCATTTTGTCATTGCATACCACAGACACTGTGATGTCAACCAATCTGTCAGCATTGAAATGAGGCATTTGGAGAAAAAAAAAGTCACACACAGCATAAATGTGGGCAATGCCGCCCTGCTATAAACTGTGCTCTGATGAGCATTTAATGTACCTGTGTTCTCAATGCTGGTCTCCTGCTAGCTCTTTTAGTGAAGTGAGATTAATTTCCCGGAACTACCTGTGTGGAGAAGATGGCATTCCCCTTTAAGAATATAGGTAAGAAGTATCTCTCAGACTAAGCTCAGTCACCTCTCTTCTTTTAATACCCATAGGCATTGCTTGTTCCGGGAAACTTGGCTTCTATGGCTATAAACTATCTGTCTGTTTGCTTTCTTGCTTATTAGATTAGGCTCTGATTATGTAGCTGAGGCTGGCCATGAACTCACAGTCCTTCTGCCTCAACCTCCCTATACAAGGCTGGATTGCAGACATGTGCCTGCATGCAGGTTTGAAAGCAAGTAGATAAACAGCCCTGGGATTTGAGATCAGGTGAACTGTGACCCACACAGATGGCAAAGGAAACTGCCCCAAGCCCTTCTAGCTGTTTCTTCTACAGAATAGAAATAATTGTGCAAGTCTTAAAGTGGGAACCTGAATCCCTTCATTTCCTCATGAGATAGTTGATGCTGAGAAATAAAACTGCTGGCTAGACTCACTAGCATCGCTTACCCTGCTTGACTCTATGCTATTCTATATTACATGTTATCATTATCTGTTTCCTTTAGTTTTCTCTTATTACCCTTTTTTGACTGCAGCTTCATCAAAGTCAGGCAAACTGGAAGAATGTGAGTAAGACTCAAAACCTAGAAAAGCTCATCCTGGAGATGCTGAACCTCTCACCATAGCTCTGATTTTCTGGGGGGATTTTCTATAATAGGCTATTGTTTCATGGCTATAACTCCTGAGGAACGAATTTGTGTTTATTCCAGGAAACAAAAACTTGAAATGGCTGTGTGTTGGGAAAGGGATGAGGACAGGAAGGGTATATAGCCATTGTAGTGCCTCCGAAGTCATGCTATATGGGAGAATGTTTGCTCTGGAAGTCAGGCTGAACTCAGGATATGTATTATCGAAATGACTGAGATTTCATCTGTATAGTTGTTTCACAGCTGAAAGTATCCATTCAACCAGATGGACTTGGAAGCTACAGCATTTGTCTCTAAGGTCTCTGAATTCCAAAGCTCCTATAAGATCATAGCAAGGAGGTTAGAGGATCCTCGAGAAAGAGCTCATCAGCATCCACCGAGAACAAGAGCTAATGTCTACTAGAGCCTGCCAGGACCTTCACTGGCCTAGGCCACATTCCCAACTGTTGGTGTTGAACTAATGGCTTGCTAAGGTTTGGATAAAAGTGTTCCAATGACTCTATTCTAACACTTAGTTCTTAGCCCAAGAACGAACAGTCAGGGCCTTGAAGAAGGTAGTTGTTGGAGTTGTGTTCTTGGAGAGCATACTGGAAGCCCAGAACTTCCTGTTCTTTTGTCTTTCACAGTCCAGCCATGAAGCAAGCAGCTTCATCTAGGATGCACTCACGGTAAGCCACATCTCCACAGGTCCAAGGATATTCAGAGACAGCCAGCCAATCAACCATGGGCTAAAACCTGCAAAGGGCACCAAAACAAACCATTTGTCTTCTTAAATCCGTTGTCTCCAGTGTTTTGCTACAAACAGGGAGAGCTGGCTGAAACAGAGCTTGTTAGAACCAGAGCTGGCACATGGGGAAAATAGGAAATACCTGGTGGCAGAAAACATCAAGGGGATATGGGACTCAAAAAGTGAAGAGTTTCATTAACATTTCAAGGTCACTGATGGGAACCAATGAGAGTATCGTGGGATCGCTGAATTCAGAACCTGTTAGAGAATCGGGGTGCTGCTGGATACAGGGATAGAACAGAGTCTAAGTATACACATGCACACACACACACACACACACTCACCTATCCCAGATGCAGGCAGGATGAGAGTGCTGCCTTGGAATAGGTTTCAAAATCCAGGGCAAATACAACTAACTTAGACCACAAAGCACTGAACAGAGAGCACCTTCAACTCCAAGGCATCATGCCTCAGGCTGGTCACCAATGCGGATGAACAGTTGGATGGCTGTGGGCTGAGAAAGATGGCAAAGGCCAGCTGTTCTGGGAAAGGAAGTTCTGTAGAAACAGGTGCCAAGCCATCTGTGGTGGAGCAAGACAGATGCCTCACTGAGCTCATGGCAGCCCACGATGCTGCCTCTTCTCCCAACATGAGCTGGATAGAGAGGCAATAGGAACAAGCTGGATGGGACTTCGGGATTTAAGTAAGAGGATGCACACAGTGAAATTCAAAGAGTGACTGTTTTGAATAGGAGAGTTCTTGGAAGAGAGTTGGAAAAGAAAGGCAGTATAGGCATACAGCAGGACAGTCAGGAGTGGCTGAGTGAGGCCACAGACACAGTTGTATGTTCACATGAAAATGTGCAGGTAAGCACAGGTTTTAGAAAACGACACTCTAACCTTGATCAAGTGGAATACCTTTCTTGCTACAAACATGAGGCCAGCACATGGTTATTGCCTGTGATCACAGCATCACTTCATATGCAAGAAAATCTTAGACAAGTGAAAAGAGAGAGCCTGAGGCATTTGCTCAGCCAAACAGTTAGTGTGAACTCAGACTGGTGAGTGACTGGCACAACCTAACCTGTAAAATCTGTGCACTGCCCAAGGCCTGCAGTACTCATGCTTACAGACCACATATAAGGACTCTGAATAACCCAATCTGGGTTGTGGGTTTGACTCTATCCATATATATTTGTGCCTTTTATGCATAAGAACAAGTTACACATTCTCATCTAGCACTAAGAGGATTGGATAAAAATTTTAACTTGATTTTAGTTCAAAAGCAAACTTTGATCGAGGGGACTTCAAGGGCAGTGTATCTATAGATGGATATTGTTTCTTTACCTGTAAAGTTGTGAACAAACCTCAATTTACTTCTTGGCACCTTCAACAGACCAAAGAACTTCCAGCTTACTAAACCAATGAGACAACTGAAGTGACTTACAGAGCAGGGGTGTCTAGGAGGAAGTTTTATAGCCAAAAATCTCATTGGATCTGCAGCTCTGGGTTTCCTCCACAATTTGCAGGCAACATTGCCTAGATGGTCATCAAATCAGCTTCACTAGCAAGAAAGCCTCCTGTCCCCAGCAATAGTTCCCATAACCCTGTGTGTACGGGGCAAACTATGCATCTTGTATGTTTCAGGTACTTCCTGAGATTTGTAAGTTTTATTTTCCTTGCTGGAACCTTGCAACTTTTGTTTGCTTCCTGTGTCTCGATGAGGCTCTCTCTTGTAGGGAGGCTTCAGTTCTGAATAAAGAACAATACAACATTGACACACGGAGACAAGGAGAGAGTGGAAGGGGTAAAAGTGGATGATAGGAAGGTAGGAAGGGGATGGTTGAGGAGAGGGGTATTCTACTCATGACTGCTCATTCTCAAGCCGTACTTCAGGAAGATTACCATGGAGACAGCTTGCAGGGGCATATGGGTTTAAGAGACACAGGCATATAGCACCTTCATCCACATTGTGTACTCTAGGAGAAGTCACAAGATACTCCTCTCCTGTGTGAGCTCATGAAGGAATGTCACAACAAACAAGGTCTGGAGAGATGTGGCCACTGGACCTAAACTCTGCAGAAGACCTCAGATCAGCTTAAACCTCAAGCAGGGATCACTGGGAGATCACCCTAAATATTGTCATGGTTCTAAGTTTTCTAGAAAATACCTATCTAATCTGATGGGAATTTCCTGGGTGCTCTTACACCCTATTTTATGTACTCACGGAATTTAGTATTGCATCAAAACAAGATATTCTTAGAAACATTTTTACCCTAAACACACACTGTATATAAAAGGATTTTCACAAATGTGTAGTACTTTTTATTTAGAGAAAGCTAATTTGTAATTGTAGAGCCAACATAATTCTCAAAAGAATCTCCCAATAATGGTGATATACAGGCAGGTGTTACATTAGAAAATCACATGATACTTCATGTTAAATAAAAATTTGATAAAAAAAATCACTTAAATATTAAAAGTCCTCTTTCTATTTCCCTATCTCATAACCACAAAGAAAGCGTATGAAAAAGATATCACACATATCTAATAATGGTCTGCCTTGAAGTGAGACTGTTTCTCCAGTAGCCCTAAGGGACTTAATGCCTTCCTGACTTTAGTTTTCCACCCTGGACAGCCCCTGGTTGTTTTGGAGGGTGATCTGTGTTCACTGGCCCTACTGCCCCCAGTTCCTCCAAATAATCTCTTTACCCACCTTCAACAAACAGCAACCATTTTCTGCTTTATAAGCTGCTGTCTGGAATTCAGTACTTAGCTGTAATTCCACACCTTTCTCTCATTGGATATTTCTTCCATTTTACAGTCCTAACCCAGCTGCAGGGCCTGAAGGTAGGGGTCAGGGAGCAGGACCCTATCTTATCTACAAACCACTGTGTGTGATGAAGTGACATTTGGGTTTACAGTAAGACACACATTCTCTTTGCTGATTAATTTTAGTAAACAAAACAGAGAGCCCTTGTGTGTGTGTGTGTGTGTGTGTGTGTGTGTGTGTGTGTGTGTGTTGTGAATGCAGTGTGGATAGGGAGATGGTACCTAGACTGACTTGTAGTTAGTGACCTTGGCAGCAACCTTGTTCTGCTCTGAAACAGGCTAGGCTGGGTTCCATCCTCCCTCTCCCTACCCAAGCCATTCTTGTAACAATCATAAGCCCCTCTACTGAACAAGAGCAGCAATTCAACATGCCAACCTAAATAGTGCACAAAGCCTTGGCCTGTGAAAACGCAGATTTCCCCATCTCCATATGCTACCTGTGGTGTGTCTAAATCCTCTGAAGCAAGCCAGAGTCGCATGACAAAGAAAATGGGGATTGGAAGGAGCTGGCTTCTGGCCTATTTGCCTGAGGATTTAAGAGCTCCCAGGGAGAAATCCTGAAGGAAGAAGGAGCCAGGACATAAACCACTTTGAAGGAGAGGGCAAGCGATTCTGAAGTCTGTGCCATGCCACTTGAATTTATACCTCTGTCTGAGCCCTGTTTGGAGCCACAGGCTACATAAAAACTGCAATTGCTTCCGAAAAAATTCAAGCATCAGGCGGCAGGTGGGTAGGAAGTGCCTGGGTGCAGCACCTTGGGTCCCTCCACACACTTTGCAGAAGAGCATAGATATCTGTGTTCTTGGAGATTTCACCCAACATTACACTTTGCCAACTCACCACTACCAAGGTGTGTGCTCACTAACAGTCATGCTAGGTTATAAAGAGCCAGCATTTGACTAATCCATTCTGCATTTGGTAGACATTTCTTGTGCTTGATTTTCAAATTTTTGTCATTATACTTAATGCCTTGGATAGTATTTTTCATGTTTTCCTTATTCTACTGCCCTGAATTTCTCGTGTGTGTGTGTGTGTGTGTGTGTGTGTACTTTTAGATATTATATATGCAAATCTTTTACCACTTCAGAGAGTGACTGAAGAAGCATCATCTTTCATAGGAAGAAACATGGCCATCCTCAAGTTTCCCCATCTGTCTTGTGGGTATTGAATGTGACATGTTAGGGTTTTTACCAGTCTATCAGGAGTTATTTTTTCTTTTCTTATTTACAATTGAAAACGTTTTTACAATATATTCTGATCACAGTTTCCCCTTCCTCATGTTCTCCCAGATCCTTCTCATATCCCCACTCTTCCAACACCATGCCTTTTTTCTCTTTCTTTAGAAAATAAACAGGTAAAAAAAAAATTGAAAAGGAATTTAAAAAAAAACAAAGAAAAAGCAGAAGAAGCACACCATACACACACACATACACACACACACACTTATACACACACACACACACACACTAAATCCCCTAAATATCACTGAGTTTGTTTTGTGTTGGCCATCTACTGATGGAATAGGCTCAACCCTCAAGTGTTGTTTGTACACTCAGTGATACTCAATTGGAGAAAACTATGTTGTGTATGAGAGAGAGAGAGAGAGAGAGAGAGAGAGAGAGAGAGAGAGAGAGAGAGACTGTCAATTAAAGGTAGCTTCTTGGCTAGGGATGGAGCTCTTGTCCAGTTCCCCTTCTCAGTGTTGAACCCTCATCTGGCTTGGACCTGTGCAGGCCCTGTACATGCTACCACAATCTCTTTGAGTTCATATGTGTATCAGCTCTGGCGTATTAGAAGGATAGTTTCCTTAGTACAGTCCATCCCTTCTAACTCTTACAACGTTTCTACTTCCATTTCTAAGTAGTTCCCTGAGCCCTGACTGGAGGAGTTTGATGAATCTGTCATGATTTATAATAAAGCTGTCATACACTTATTCAAATTGTGTGTTTAAATGACTGTATATTTCCCTTCCCCACTGCCATATTAAACATATCCTGGTAATAACCTTCCATGGCTGTGTGTATTGCAACTAGTCTTTCTCAACTTATAGCTTGTCCTTTCACTCTATCATATAGTTTGATCAACAAAAATAGTTAGTTTTCATATAGTTAAACATAGTTTTATTTGTATTAGTATTGTGCATGTGTTTGCCTGCGTGTGTGTATGTGTACCACCTGTGTTTCTGGTATTTGAAGAGACCAGAAAAGGGCACTGGATCACCAAGAACTGGAGTAATAGGGGTCGGTGAGCCACCATGTGAATATTGGAAACAGAACCTGCATTCTCTGAAAAAGTGTCAATCGCTCTTAACCACTGACCCATTTCTCTAAGCCTGTGAAATATATTTCTGTCTTACGACTTTAACGTCATAAAAACATTTTAAGCTTTTTAGTATCTTTGTCCTTTCACATGAAGGCTTCTGCTGTGGCTTCTGCTTAAATCTAACATGCATCCAACATAACTCAGATGCCAGATGATATAACTCAATTAAGATGATAAAAATTTATTGTAATCAAGCCACTACTGATAAATCATGGCTGCAGAACAGACCCAGCTGAACTACAACCCTGAAGGGATGTTGTACAACATATTTAAAGGATAAAACCATAGAGCAAGCAGGAGCAGGATGGGCTTTAGTATTGTCCAATCATATTTTGGCATAAGGGGTTGAGCAAGGGAGTTTCCATCAAGGGAGCTGGCCCCAGATCTGGGAACATGAACTTATTTGACTCTGAAGTTGTCCTTGAGATTTCTGAACTTAGTCAAGTGTGTCCTTACAAGTTGTCCCTGAAGTAGCTGGACTCAACAACTGTTGTCCTACACTAAAAGCTATTGAGAAGTCCCCAGCTCCCTTAGAACCTGAGATCGTAAATTCAGTTTTATCCTCTGATTAAATAGAGTCTGAAAAAACAAATGGTAGTACTTAGAACAAGTTTCTTTTGCTTGTTACCAACATCTTCTGTTTGGAAATGGTTTGTGGTAAGGTTTCTGCATACTTGTGTTGACTTTTCATGTGAACAAACTTCCGTCTCCACAATGCTGCTATTCGTTTCCCTCTTCTCCTATTCTCCACTAACTCAGGAGAATAATACTGTCTGTATGGGAATGGTTGGAAGGAGAGGTATCTACACATGGTTTAATCCATTAATGTGTCTATGTTTGTGCTTATTTGTTTTATGTCAACTTGAAACATGGTAGAGTCATTTCAAAGGGGATCCTCAAATGAGAAAAAAAAAATCTTCTATAAAATTGGCCCATGGCAATTCTATGGGACATTTTTCTTGATTGATGATTGATTTTAAAAAGACCCAGCTCACTGTGACAGCCAAGCAGGAGGTCTTGGGTATAAAAGAAAGCAGACTGATCCAGTCATGGTTAAGAAGCCAGTCAACAGTCTTCCCCCATGGTTTCTGCTTCAGTTCCTACCTCTAATTCCTGTCTGAAGTTTCTGTCCTGAGTTCCCTTAAAAGCGAACTGTGAGAAAGATATAAGTCAAATAATCTGTTTCCTCTTCAGGTTGCTTTTGGTCATGGTGTTTATCATAGCTGTAGAAAGGAATCCAGAGCAAAATCTATCCTAATGAAATAAAACAAAGACTATTCTTTCAGAGACCATTTATATTGTTTATTACTAATTAGTGAAACAATATGGCTTTGTAATAAATCTCATTACTGAGAGATAGAAGACAAATGGCACTGGTTTTTTGTTTTGTTGTTGTTGTTATTGTTATTTTGGTTTTGAATTTTTATTTTCTTTTTCCACTGGCTTTTGTTTTAGGAAAACTCCCAGCATCAGGCTAAACGATGGAAAGATCTTCATAGCAGAATGTGGTGAGAAGGTTCTAAAAGCTAGAAAGTCCCAGGTCAGCATTCTGACCATTCTACTTAATAGCTAGGAAGTTGAAATGAGTGTTTGAATGCTGGTAGTTTCTTTATGAGATAAGGATTTTTTTCTCCAATTGATAGGCATGAAAAGGCCAAGCCCCTGAGGAGAGTCTATGGAAAGCCTGGGCTTGTGACTTCCTTTATTCATGTTTGTTTGTCTGTTTTGCTTTTGTAATAAATCTTTCGTTCTGCCCATGGAGACTAATGAACATAGTGGTAGGGAAGTTCAGGGATAGAGTACATGCCTGGTAGGGTAGGGTAGGAGGCCTTTGGTTAGACACCCAGGGCTCAAAAATGTGTGTGTGTGTGTGTGTGTGTGTGTGTGTGTGTGTGTGTGTTATGTCATACGTGTTTATGTGTGTGGTCATATATGAATGTGCATATGCTTTCATGTCTGTACATGCTTGTGGACTCTGAAGGTTGGCACTAGATATCCTCCTTAGTTGCTTTCCACATTACCTTTGAGACGAGTTCTCTCCCCAAACCTGGGGATTGTTGACTCAGCTAGGTTGGCATTGTCCTGTCTGTGTCTCTCTCACTGACAGTACAGACTCATGCCACTGCCATAGGCTTTAATAGGGTTGCTAGAGATCCTAACTGAGCCTCTCATGTTCTTGTAGCAGGCACTTTACAGAGAGAGCATCTCCCTAGCCCTCATAGAGTGACTCTTTTAAGCAATTGCTTCCAGTGTTTTCTTGAAGTTTTTTCCTACTTAGCCATTCATAATGCTTTTATTTAAGCATTTTTTACAAGTGTGCAGTTGATCTAATGCTTCCTCAGCTAATAAAATACTTATAGATGTATTACTTTGAAGACTTGGTGTCTTTACAATTGCTTGATAAAATTTGCAGAAATGCAAAATGATTTCAGCTCAAACTAGGATGAAAAAAAAAAAACAAACCACCAAACCAGAGCCCTGTCTTCTAGTTATAGAGCACCATTGGGAATGTACAATACATGCAAATTCACATCTACAACAATTCAAATTCACAACATCCTTGAATTCCAATACACTGCAATTCAAATGCACAATACATGCAAATTCAAATATCCAGCAATTCAAATACACAGCACATACAAATTCAAGAGTATAGAGAATATTTACTACCAAGTTCCTGTTTATAAAAATAGAGGCGGTTGTTGTTATTCCCATTATCTACACAGATGGTGAGTGGGCTGCTACAAACCCATGAAAGGAAGTTCTCCCACAAGTGGGAATATTGTGGTTCTCACCCAGGGTCTCCATACCCACAGTTGTTGGCTTCAGAGAAGATAGAGCACTGCTTGTGTCAGACTCACTGTGTGAGGAACAGGAGGTGGTTTTCACATGCAATTCTGCTTGATATATATTTAATATGTGGTATGAAGTAGGATTGGGGAAGTGATTTCATCAAAGGCCTCTTGTCATTAGGTCATTGATCACCCAAAGCCACTGTAGCAAACTACCCCGATTTAATAGCATATAGTAACAGAAACTTGTTTTCCCATGGTTCTGATACTATGGGGATCCCAAAAGATATGACCTCTCAGATAAAATTTATAGGCAATTGAGTCTTTATTATAGGTAGATGGGATTATACGTAAATATTTAGGACCTAATAATAGCCTCCAGCATTGAGCGTAGTGGTCCTTGACATGTAGGTAATGACTCCTTCAGGGGTCAAATGACCCAGCAGTTTCCTAAGACCATTAGAAAACACAGATATTTACATTACAATTTGTAGCAGTGGCAAAATTAGAGTTTTAAAGTAGAAACAAAACTAATTTTATTGCTGGGGCCACCACAACATGAGATGTATTAGAGGGTTGCAGCATCAGGAAAGTTGAGAACCACTGGATTAGAGAAAGGCTTTTAAAGGCACAAACCTCATTCTCAACTCTGCAGTGACACAGGGAGGTTTTGTACAAACAAGCTGTTTAATAGAAGCTACAATAAGTAATCTGTGGTATCTCAATCTTGGGTTCCTAAAGTAGGGTTAGATAATTTTCCATGAGATTCTCCATCAAGGAGAGCAAATCTTAGTTAAACCTGAAATTGATTCAGCAGGAATACAAGATGGGAAAATTGTACTGCCTTACCCGGTCACACTGGAATCCATAAGTCTGAAATCAAGACACCGGCTTGATCACAATTTCTTTGAGTCCTTTAAAGACAGATCCTTTTTGGCCTCTTTCACCTTCTGGTGTTTGTGAAAGTTGTTGGTGCTCCCTACAGCACAAATACAGTGCTCCAGTATCTACCTCTGCTGATCCTGGCAGGCAGAGAAATCTGTCTTCGTGTCTATGGACTCTCTTCTCATAGGGGTACCAGTCTTTGCATTAGTGCCATGTCACATGAATCAAAGGTCGTTTCAGTTTAGTGTGATTGACTTCATTACATTCCTAAAGGATTTGTTGCTAGATATGGTAATGTCCACAAGTACAGAGTTTGGAAATATCTTATGGAGAGTAAAATTTGGATCACATGAGTTAGGAAGGAGTTTCTCTCTCTCTGTCTCTGTCTCAGTCTCTGTCTCTCTCTCTCTCTCTGTCTCTCTCTCTCTCTTTCTCTCATCAGAGTGGGACCACATGTATGCTAATTTCCTTATCATAAACTATGAAAAAATTACATTTCTTTTCCCAGTCCTTCTCAAAGCAGGAAAGAGAAGGAAGTTAAACCCTTCCATATAAACAAACATGCTAGACAGGATTTTGGTGAGTATTATCAGCTGCCAACTTCTAGGGAGCCACAAATCTAACATTAAAATTCTGTAGTAAAGAAAAGGAATTAAGTTTTGGTGAACAGATGCTGGTTTAAGTGGCCAAGAAGCTTAGTGACAATCAACAGTATAGTTCTCTCCACAAAAGTAATGTGATAATATTAACATTTCTGGAATAGCACAGAACATTCTAGAACTCAAGCAGAAATTTCCCTGCTTAGAAGTACAATGAATAAGCCATGTCAGAAGTAGTATGCTCACTATGTACATGTACTATGTGGAAAATAAGAGAAACTATTCTAAAAAAAAGGTACATAAACATTTGTGATCTCAAACGATCTCAAACACACTGAATATTTTTACAATATGTCAGAGTAGTTGGAATATGCATACATACTTAACATTCTTGACAAAGCTCTAACTTGGAATGTGATGGAATTTGTAGTGTGGACTTGTAGAGATGGGCAGTTCTAGGTGGGGTTCTTGGGTAAGACCTCCTGGTGATTTGTGAGAAAAGTCAGAACTCTCTGTTTACTGCTGGAAGGTACAGGGAGAAATCTACCTTTAGCAAGCTAGCATGATTCTTACCAGGTTTCCATCTCACTCCTCATCCTCACCTCCAAAACTGTGACAACATACAAGCCTATATTTCATCCCCTGTGGACATTGTTAGGGACAGATGAGAAGATACTGTGGAACCCACAAGTGGCTTTGCTCTCCTGAAGACCAGGGACTCATAGTTGCTTGTCACTCTTTTTATTTCCAGAAGGCTGACCCATTCTTCCTGGCTAGAGCAGGAGTTTTTAATAGTTGCTGTGAACTCTGTCTTCCCTTGGCCCTTTTAACAATAGGACCCTGTCCACTTTGGCAAAACAGCTAATTATCTAAGGTCAGACATCATCTCAGACTCCTTGACCAAATAACTAATTTCACTTCTACTGAATATAGGAAGGTATGTTACACTGGCTTTGTGGTTGAAAGGAAGTCCTTTGTTTTTCCTATGCTGGAGCATGAATATAGTGGGAGGAGCCTGCTTCCTCATGCACAGCACAGCATGTTGAAAACATACACAGATTAACTAAATGTGGTCAGGGAGTGTGGTTTCCTATTTCAGAAAAAAAAAAGCATCAGAAAATTGACCACCATCTGTTCTCAGAGAGGAATGTTTATTTTCAAATTATTTCAAAGACAGACACAGACTAGCTTCCTATTCACGTGAGTGTTTCCTTTAGAATATCATCTTACCCCATGTTATAGGCAGTATTACCCCTTTAACAGGTTTGAAATAAACTATATTGATGGCCAAGTGGTCTGTGGATTTGTGACTTCCCCTACCTTCTTTTGACAAAGTTACTTTAAAACGAAATGGTTAACTCACAATTCAGGACTGAGCAGATCCCGGGCAGCAACTTTGCACCCAATCTCACAAAACCCAGAGGATGCAGGCCTCCCAGAAGGTCTAACCCAGGAAGTATCTTAGGTAAGGAGACAGCAACACCAGCCCCAAACAGGGAGTAACTGGGACCCACTAGCACCCAGGAATTCACTCCTGGCCCGGAGCACTGGTTCCTTCTGGTCTGGGCCCGAGCACTGAGCAGATCTTGGGCCCCTGCTCTAACCCCAGTAGTAACACCAATGCTACACAGTTCTGAAACAACCAAGATAATAGGAAAGAGAGGCTCCAGTAAGAGACAGGGCAGGCAGCACTAAGGTGATCCAGATGGCAAAAGACAATTGCAAGAACATAAGCATCAGCAACCCAGGGTACTTGGGATCATTAGAACCTAGTTCTCCCACATTAGAAAGTCCTGAATTCCCCATATCACCAGGAAAGCAAGATTCAGATTTAAAATCACTTCTAATGATGATGATAGAGGACTTTAAGAAGGACATAAATAACACTCTCAAATAATTTGAGGAGAACACAGGTAAACAGATAGAAGTTCTTAAAGAGGAAACACAAAAATCCCTTAAAGAATTACAAGAGAACACAACCAAACAGGTGAAGGAATTGAACAAACCCATCCAGGACATAAAAATGGAAATAGAAACAATAAAGAAATTACAAAGGGAGACTATCCTGGAGATAGAAACCCTAGGAAAAAAAATCAGGAGTCATAGATGCATCACCAACAGAATACAAGAGATAGAAGAGAGAATCTCAGGTGCAGAAGATACCATAGAAAATATTGACACAGCTGTCAAAGAAAATGCAAAATGCTAAAAGTTCTTAACACAAAACATCCAGAAAATCCAGGACACAATGAGAAGACCAAACCTAAGGATAATAGGTATAGATGAGAGTGAAGATTCCCAACTTAAAGGACCAACAAATATCTTCAACAAAAGTATAGAAGAAAACTTTCCTAACCTAAAGAATGAGAAGCCCATAAACATACAAGAAGGCTACAGACTAGACCAGAAAAGAAATACCTCCTGTCACATAATAATCAAAACACTAAATGCACAAAACAAAGAAAGAATTATAAAAACAGTAAGGGAAAAAGGCCAAGTAACATATAAAGGCAGACCTATCAGAATTACACCAGAGTTCTCACCAGATACTATAAAAGCAAGAAGATCCTGGACAGATGTTATACAAACCCTAAAAGAACACAAATGCTAGCCCAGGCTACTATACCCAGCAAAACTCTCAATTACTATAAATGGAGAAACCAAAATATTCCATGACAAAACCAAATTTACACAATATCTTTCCACAAACCCAGTATTACAAAGGATATTAGCTGGAAAGCTTGAATACAACCAGGGAAATTATACCCTAGACAGAGCAAGAAAGTAATCCTCTTCCAACAAATCTAAAAGAAGCTAGCCACACAAAGATAATTCCACCTCTAATAAGAAAAATACGGGCAGTGGCGGTGCACACCTTTAATCCCAGAACTTGGGAGGCAGAGGCAGGTAGATTTCTGAGTTCGAGAGTTCGAGGCTAGCCTGGTCTACAGAGTGAGTTCCAGGACAGCCAGGGCTACACAGAGAAACCCTGTCTTGAAAAACCAAACCAAAAAAAAAA